>NC_047590.1:6995000-7305416 GCF_011004845.1 Esox lucius
GAAATCCCGAGTTCTTTGAGGAAATCCCCCAGGAAGCGTTTCCCTTATTGAGGGTGGAGCTCAAAGTTACGCCAGTGTCGGAGAAAAAGGGCTAGCGAGTGTTGGGCCAGAAAATGTGAGCTTTCTGGATATAAACCCAAAGCTGAAAAGGAAATCATGTCTGTTGTGTTTCCCTTGAGCCAGGCACTTACTCCTAAAAATAATGAATGGCAGTGATCAAAGGGACAAATATGCAACTCCTAACAGGGAGAGGCATCTCCTAAGCATGAAGGCATCTCTGGCTTTCATACTTTGGTCATGACTATGGTAAAGAAACGTCAGTGATAGTTGAAAAATATTTATCATAATACATTTAGTATCAGTCCAAAGGCCCGCGTCCTTCCAGTTGGCATGCTCATGATATCAGTCAGCTGTGCTCCGGACCTGGCCAATTCACCTGGTCTTCTAACCATAACCATGGTAACCGGAAGTATTCTCAGATCATCAGTATACAAGTCCATGAACGTTCTCTGGCGTGGCAGGCATCGACCGAACTGCCGTTTCCTTTGTTCTGACACTTGATAGTTTGATGTGGACGTTCTCTAACAGTGTACAGTCTGTCAACAACCAGAACGGTGTTCTCGATTACCAGAACCGTTTGTTTAATAATCAGAACAGCGGCCACATTTCATCAGTTGAAAACTACCCCCCCCCCCATTTAACACGCAGAGACCATGAACACTGTCCCCCAACACTGCCTGTTGGTCACACGGGTCTCCATCGGCTGATCCTCATGTTGGTCTTAAAAACGCCCTCCCGCGCAGCCACAGCTGCACCCTGCCTTATATAGCACTAGGCCGCGTGGACAGTGATGGAGAGAGACAGAGAAGAAAGAAGAGGAGGAGGGAGCACTGCTCTTTGTTTACACGTCCTGTCAGGAAGGACAACGATGGAAAGAGAAAGAAAGAGAGAGAGACCGAAGAAGCAGAGCAGAGAGATATGGAGGAGGAAGGGAGACTGCACTCTGCTCTCCGTTTATGTGGCCTGTCAGGTTGACTCTGTTTCTGTGAGGTGTTGAGGAAGCCCAGGGAGTCGGCACTCAGGGAGTCGGAGTTGGTGTATGTTCTACTGTAATCACACTGTTCAGCCTGCTACACGGATCTATATATAGCCTCTGTCACCACCAGGCCTGAGGGGAGAGGAGTCCTCCCTCTCACAACTAACTCACTCGTTGGACAGAATTGTGGAATCCTATGGGGCAGGTTGTTGTGATACAAATGGGATATAGTGCAGAGGCAGTTTGTCCATCTGATCATCCTGTTGTTGAATGTTCCCACACAGCAGGAAATGCAAACTTCTTGTGTGTTTAGTTTTTAACTAGGGCTTGTGATGTTTTGAATCTCCTCTTGAATATGTCAGAGTTGGTTTCCCCTAAAGAAAAATTTTCAAACCGCAGGCAAAAGTCCCTTAACTGTTATCCACATAATCTTCAAAATGTCCTGTTACTGCCGAATTATATTCCTGCTTTGAAGAAATGGCTCAAATTAACACAAAGCTTCCATACCACTCTGGGTACAAAGCACCTTCATACTCCCCTAGGAATTAAACAAGCCTTAATGGCCATACCTAAGGCATCTACAGTAGGTAGTGTGTCTTCTGATTTCAGATATCTATCAAATTCTCAGTAAAAGTCTGTTGAGCCTGGAGTACTCTCAGGCGAAGGGGTATCTTTACTTCCCTTTTCCTTTCTCATGCCATCATGGCATTCAGGCTTAATATGTCCTCAGAAAATGGAATCTCACTTCTTTCAGCCGGCGGACATCTGGCAGCTGTTTATGACGACATCATCATTAATGGCAGGAATTGTTTAGGCCACAGTTTGGATTGGAGTGATGATCGCCTCCGTCGCTCGCTCTGTCGTTCTTTTCTTCGAGGCCAAGCACACATACCTCTCTCCAGTCTAGGATGCTTTTCCTTTTTAAGGCAGGTTGGCCGAAAACTCCCCGGGGGTGAGGAACACCTTGTTTAAACATGTGTGGAAGATGCAGCCTTTTAAATCATCTCTGCATCTTTAAATTGCTACATTGTGAAGTCACCACAGTCTTTCTAGCATTGGCTGAACACGTACTAGATATTATCAACGAATGACTATGCTTTGAACATTGCTCTCTGGTCATCCGTTAGGGCAATGTTCTCAAGAACATCAATCAGTTGACCATGTCTGAGCAGGCTCCCTCAAATTACAACAGACAGATCCAGCAGTTCTGCTTGTATACCTCCACAGGGCAATGTACTATCATAGTGTTAGGGTTCTGGTCAGCATTTGGGTTGAGCCCATACAGTAGGGGCTAGCAACTAGGGTTTCCTTGAGGTGTTACTACTTTCCTATAACCATGTCCGGCTGCTAAATAACAATTTTCAGAAAATCTTTCAAAACAATGAAGAGTTATCTCATAGCATCCCATTACCCCATCACTCCAGGACCGGTTCCAGAATACCATGACTGTACACAAGGACCTGGGACAACCGCGGCTGGAGAGGGAGGGAGGAACACGGGATGAGAGATGGAGAGAGAGAGAAAGAGACACATGCAGTGGGACAGAGGGGAGGGGGGGTAGAGGATTTGAGGGAGTGGATACGAGGGGGTAGGTATGGGCCGAGGCGGACCGCTACAAATAGCCAGAGTGTGTCTTGTGAGTCCCTCAGTCAGCCTCCCCTGCTCCAGTCCACTCCAGCTGCCCTCCCAGACTCGTATCCCGCTCCAGCCCAGAACCTCCTGCTCCATTCCATCTTGCTCTCCACCATGAGCTACAGCTCTTCTGCCCAGGCTGCCCATTCCGGCTCCTCCTCCTACCGCCGCACCTTTGGGGCTGGGTACAGCCCTGCCATGTCCCACTCCCTCTACAGCAACCGGGCCTCAGGCGGTGGCCTGGGACACGGTGGCTCTGGGCACATCTCCTCCAGGGTCTACGAGGTCACCAAGACCTCATCCTCGCCCGCCTACTCTGGCTACCGCACGTCGTCCCGCTTCGGCGGCCCCGTGATGTCGTCGACCGCACACGGCTCAAGGTCATACGCCGGGATGGGGGAGACGCTGGACTTCAGCCTTGCCGACGCCCTGAACCAGGAGTTCCTCCACACGCGCACCAACGAGAAGGTTGAGCTGCAGCACCTCAACGACCGCTTCGCCAGCTACATCGAGAAAGTCCGCTTCCTGGAGCAGCAGAACGCCACGTTGGTGGTTGAGATCGAGAGGCTGCGAGGACGCGAGCCCACGCGCATCGCTGATCTCTACGAGGAGGAGATGGCGGATCTGCGGCGCCAGGTGGAGGCTTTGACCAACCAGAGGAGCCGTGTCGAGGTAGAGCGGGACAACTTTGCCGATGACCTGGACAAACTGAAACTCAGGTACGAGAGTTGGGAGGACGAGGAGGGAGAGGTATGAGAGGGGGGCAGAGGATGAGTTTGACAATGAGGGAGAGAATGATTTGCATGAGTAGAGAGAGGACGAGAACAAGGAGTTAGAAGGAGAAAGAGGAGAATGATAATGGAGAGAGGTAGGACAACTAAACCTGATGAATAAGGACTTTATGAACACGTTTAATTGATTGATTGAGCAGTCAATGCAAGACAACTAGGTTGTTGTTCATGTAGGTGGACAAGGAAGGTCATGGGTGAGATTAGAATGCGGAACTCTCCAGACTTGACATATCATCCACTAAAAGAAGCCCTGATATCACAGATGGTTTAGGCAAACAGACCCCTGGGCCTTTTGTCAATGCTTCTCTCCTATTTGCTGTCGCGGCTTGTTTGTTGTAGTAACAGAGGTATTTTTAAACTGTTTATCCCGCTCACTACAAGTGGGTGAGATTGTGATGACCTGCTGAGGAAGATGTATATTTTTATTTCTACCTCAAGAGTCAGTGTCTGCTTCAGTTTCTGTGTGATCCGGTCTTACGCAGTATATCATAGGCAGTTGAAGAGAACATTCTGTACAGCTGAAAGGTTAGGATGCCTCTTTCTCTGCAGTAAAATGTCTGGTGTAGATTACATAATAAACAGTGAATGTGCTGGTTGAGTGACATGACAATCCTAAATGATATTCTAATGAAATCTATGAAATGGGAGAGGACCACCAGAGTTTAATTACCGCTAGTGAAAACAGAATGTTTCCCACAGCTGCAAAGAACCTGCCAGAACCGTAGTCATGACCCAACTCCGCTAGACCTATAATTATTTCAACTAAATCCAACCCCTCACTGTACCCTTGAAGAACCATACCGCACCTCCTTCTGTAAAACCATACCCAGCTTCTTCCTGAAGGACTTTCGACCCAGCCTCATTCTGAAAGACTTGGACCCCTCATTCTTCTGAAGAACTGGACCCTGGAGTCATTCTGAAGGACTTTGACCCCGCCTCCTTCTGAAGGAGGAAAGCCACCCTCTTTCTCCCAGTTGGGTATGGTTTCATGTTCTAGTCCTTACAGGGGCATGTTCTTATTGCCATCATGGTCTGCCTCTATATAAGGACTGAAAACATCTGCATACAGAGATGTGGACCAGTCCCCTGATGTTTACAGCTGCAATTGGCTCACGGCTGTGTCTTAAAGTCAATATCAAGCTATTCATCAGGGACAATCGTCAGTTTTTATTGGCAGGGCGGGTGCAGACACATTATAAACACACATCTGATTGGTGTCATCTTTTTTGTTCTTGGTGTACCCAGACTGCAGGAAGAGGTCCTTCAGAGGGAGGAGGCGGAGAACAGCCTAGCTGCTTTCAGGGCTGTGAGTAAAACGCTGAATGTTAACACTGAATATGAAGATGATACAAACAAGCTAATGTCTTACTGCAAGTATTCTCGCTGCTGTCGTGTGAAGTCTAATGTGTAGACTTTATGGACATTTGAAATGGAGTGTGTCTGTTGAATTCTGCTGACCTAGTGTGTGTCCATTGGATTTGTCTGATCCAGCGTGTGTCTGTTGGATTCATCTGATCCAACATGTGTCTGTTGGATTCATCTGATCCAGCATGTGTCTGTTGGATTCATCTGATCCAGCATGTGTCTGTTGGATTCATCTGATCCAGCGTGTGTCTGTTCTAGGACGTGGATTCAGCCACTTTGGCCCGTCTGGACTTGGAGAGACGCATCGAGACCCTACAGGAGGAGATCGCTTTCCTCAAGAAGATTCACGAGGAGGCATGTCACTCAGCTTGTGTTATGCTCTCAGTTTGCCTGACTGCCTGTCATCTCATCCAGTTGTCTGTTCTTTTCATTTCAGTCTCTCTGTGGTAAATATTACATACCACATACAAATGGGCTGTGGGAGAGAGCAGCCGAAACCTCACACCACAGACCTCTCCAATTCATTGGTTTCTTCCTCTCCTCCGTCTCCCCTCCATCCTCGCCTGCAGGAGATCCGTGAGATGCAGTCCCAGATGCAGGAGACCCAGGTCCAGGTTCAGATGGACATGTCCAAGCCGGACCTTACAGCCGCCCTGAGGGACATCAGGGCCCAGTATGAGGGCATCGCCGCCAAGAACATCCAGGAGGCTGAAGAGTGGTACAAGTCCAAGGTAGGGGGGAGGAGTGAGAGAGGGGGGAGAGAGGCGGGAGAGAGGGGAGGGACCGGGAGTGAGAGAATGAGGGGCAGAGAGAGGTCTGGGTGCATTTGTTGTGTTATCTGAGGTAGTGTGGTGGACTTCTTGTTGACCTCTGCCCCTTGCTGACCCCTAGGTGACAGACCTGAACCAGGCAGTGAGTAAGAACAACGAGGCCCTAAAGCAAGCTAAAATGGAGACCATGGAGTTCAGACACCAGCTCCAGTCCTACACCTGTGAGATCGACTCACTAAAGGGCACCGTAAGTCTCTCCATTAATCTGAATACTAGTCTCACTCAGTCTGAATACTAGTCTCACTCATTCTGAATACTAGTCTCACTCATTCTGAATACTAGTCTCACTCAGTCTGAATACTAGTCTCACTCATAAATACTAGTCATACTCATTCTGAATAACACTCTCACTACTAGTGAATACTAATCTCAGCCTTAATACTAGTCTCCTATTGTGAACACACCAAAGGTTCACTTTTAAAAAAGTCCCCCCACCCCCACAGAACGAGTCTCTGATGCGCCAGATGAGGGAGATGGAGGAGCGCCACGGGCGTGACGCTGGCGGATTCCAAGACACAATTGCCCGCCTGGAGGCCGAGATTGCCAACATGAAGGATGAGATGGCCAGGCACCTCCGAGAGTACCAGGACCTGCTCAATGTCAAGATGGCCCTGGACGTAGAGATAGCCACCTACAGAAAACTGCTGGAGGGGGAGGAAAGCAGGTGAGAGAAGGCAGGAGGAGGAGAGTTAGGAGGGAGGAATTATGGGCTTTGGAGGACAGAGAGGAGTGATGGAATGAGCGAGGAGTAGAGGTAGAAGAGTGACAAGCAGGATGAGAGATGAATGTGATGGAGATGTTAATGATATAGTAATGATATGGTATGACCAGGGTTCTTATATCATTGATGATGGTAATGATGTGGTATGACCAGGGCTCTTATATCATTGATGATGGTAATGATGTGGTGTGACCAGGGTTCTTATATCATTGATGATGGTAATTATATGGTATGACCAGGGTTCTTATATCATTGATGCTGGTAATGATGTGGTATGACCAGGGTTCTTATATCATTGATAATGGTAATGATATGGTATGACCAGGGTTCTTAGACAGTATCGTTGATGATGTTCATTATATGGTATGACCAAGATTCTTCTACAGTATCACTGAGGATATTCATTATGTGGTATGACCAGGCTTCTTGGTATTATTGATAGCTGATGTCATCTTGTTCTTTCCCACTGTAGGATTTCTCTGCCTGTACAGAGCTATGCCACCATGTCCTTCCGTGGTAAGAACCACACATAGACTTTCATATGTACTATATATTTATGGTATTTACCAGGCACAATTATGTCAAAATAAGATTAATATTTACATCATACCACAAGATGGCGCAATTGATACAAAAATGCTGCATTGCCATTTTGCCTCCTCTGCTTTAAATGCTTTTTACATGACCAGGTGGGTCTTCCCATCAATACAACTATACGCTAGTAGATTTAAAGGGGTTGTTAGAAATTCCATTTAAAAATGTTAAACCGTGAGTCAGCGTCTTGCAAAGGAGATGAATATTAATGCCGCTATCGTGTCCATGGGCAGAAACAAGCCCGGAGCACCACCACCGCGTTGCTGAATCGCACTCAAAGAAAAGTGTCCTCATCAAGACCATAGAGACGCGTGACGGAGAGGTAAACCACACACACACACACCCTAAAACAGAGACACACCTCTGCATAGTGAAACAGCGACAGTTCACAGAAAACACTTGTCAGAATGCTCTTGCAGAGACTTGTATTTGTAAGGAAATGTTACATTTCCCTCGCTGAGAACATTTTCCACCAAGTTGTTACAGGCCACAGCAGACCAATTTGCCAACACAAACTGTAGCTTTACCTTGCTCCCGTGTTTTCCCTAACAGTTTAAGAGGCTTGTTATTTCTCATTAGGTTGGGATCAATTCAAATCCACCATATTAATGTCCACACCGGCCTTGTTCATCTTGTGCACACTTGGAAGTTGTTCTGCAAGGTGTGTTTTTTAAAACACAATTTTATAGGTTTATTTGGCCATTCTCTTGGCCCATAGACTTGTTTCAGAGTAAATGTACATAAAGTTGAGGATGTTGACCTGTGTTGCTTGTCGATGCTTTCTCCTCGCTGAGGTAAATTGTTTCCCCCAACAGGTGGTCTGTGAGTCAACACAGCATCAGCAAGACATCATGTAACACTGAAAGAAAAGATGAAGAACAAAGAAAAAAGAGAAGAAAACCCCTCAAATAGAACAAAAAAAGGACATGAACCACTTATCCTCTGGGCCCTTAGTTGTTCTTATTTCAAAGACAAGAAGTTTTCAAATCATACAAAAGATGTAACAAAGAAAAAGAGAAAATAAAGTCACCAGACACTGGGTGATGCATAGTACAAGCTCACCCGTTTGTCCTTTCCTCCAAGATCTATGCGCACCATATTGTCTTTATTTATGACTATGATAATACTGTTTTTGCTGTTCTACCACAAGGCTTATATTAGCATGATAGAAGGAGCTCAGATGACATATGCAGAGAGAAAAAGAGAAGTATCTTGGAAAAGGAGATGGGATGAAATAGGAATGAAGGCTAAATATTCAAAGGGGGCGGGGGTTGAAAGGTGTGTACATGAACAGACCAATGGGAGGCTGACAGTGGCTTCTGATGTCAGGACGATTGGTCGGCCTAGTTAAGTTGATGGACTAATAAAGCAAATAGCGACACCTGCTCACGAGAATCGGTCTGCCATTCACTTCCTGTCAGTCTGTGTGTGTGTGAACTGTGTTGAATTAAAAGTCAAAGACATTGTAGAATCACATTGTTTATCATATACAGGCCCTTACAAACACATGCTTTAATAATAATAATAATAATAATAATATTAATAATAATCACTTTGATGAAAAGCATGGAATTGAACAGGCCCACATTAACGGGGCCGCACTCTGGGTCAAACTAAATTACCTGATAAATAAATATACACATACATACATACATACAGTGAATCCCTCTGAAAGGACACGTTATTTTATGTAAATCAAATCCGGAATCCTAAAATAAAAACCAGAATAAAAACCTAAACAATCAAATAAAGCAGGAAATAAAAGGACAGTGGTTACAGTACAGTGAGTGGTGTTTATGTACAGAACTAAAGGACACAGGAATATCTACCAGGATGACAGCAGTGACTGGGGAGGTACGCTAGCCTGGTCGCTCCATCTCTACTGGTGCTGTATAGCCAATGTGGCAGTATATTGGTTCAGGTCCCAGATCTATTTGTGCTATCATGGCAAGTTTTTGCAGATCATGGTCTCGCTAAACATGGCTGGAATGACAATGGAACGACTTGACACGATGTCTCTGCCACTAACTGGTAGCATTTCCAATTAATTCTCTCCTCGTAATGTCTTAAAGCACATATGTGGTCATCAACATCAATTCAGTTTGTATTCATTTACTGTGAGTTCACACGTATCTCATAAGGCATTATAAATGGTATTGTAATGCATTACGAAGAAGCTACGCTTTAGAAGTTATGATGACAGTTGTTAAGTGTGATGGAGAAACCAACCTAGAACCAACAGGAAACATTATCTGGTGAAGTGATAAACCATGAGGGGAACAGGAAAGAACCACTGAGTCATGCAGCCAGGTTGATTTTGCCTGGAGGATTCTGGGAAAGGAAATGTTATTCTACCCTGTCCCGACCCAAAATCCAACAGCTATAGCAATAATAACATAACGCCCCATTGTATTAAGATGCTGTGTTTCCCACTCACAGCCCCTTTCACAGCTTAAGACAGTAAGAACCAGAGATGTCCTTTTATGATACACTATAGCCAGGATGTCATGGTCCATATTTAAAACCCAGTGCACATTATTCAGGGATTCCATTCACTGTGTAGACTATTCTCTGTGGCCTAAACGGTACACTCTGTAGATCGGGTGGGTTCAATACGTTTATTATTTCGACCTCGTTATTGACTTCCTGCTGACCCTGACTTGCAAAATCAGCGGAGGGGGTTGTCCGCGCGTGCTCCCTGAATGGCCCACTCGGCTGTTCCCTCCCGCTTCACCACCAGCCCAGTCACCCCACGGTCTCCAGCGTCGCCGAAAAGGCTGTCCCGCTGTCCAACAACACAGTCCAAAGGCACCCAGGAAGGGGAATTTCCAAAGAAGGATGAACCCAAGAAGCACCAAGGATGAACCACGCTTTCCATGAAGACACAGCGTGTTCTTGTTTCCCGGGAGGCGAGCGGTTGTCGGGCTGGCATGGCGCGGAGCAGAGCTGTGTAGTTCACCTCCACTCGTGGAAGGTCTCGGCACCGCAGAACGACGGGTAATGGCTACAGCACAGACCAACTGTCCGTTGTTTGACAACACAGAGGAATTTGAAGGATGAAGACTGTTCCGTGGTGGACACACAAAGTTGGACACTTAAACATCTGGAAGACAGAGGCCTCATGTTCTGGTCTCCACGGTAACATGATGCCTCCATTTGAAACCTGAGCCATTCTTCTTAAAACTGCGATAGTCTGGGCTGAGTCCTGACGGAGGCTGGCTGAGACACCTCACAGCCTCATTCATCCTCTTAGAGGTCTGGCTGCATTCCTCCATCTCCGTCCTCCAGATGTACTCCCACTATGTCAACAGAACAATATTTGCATGCATGTGGCTGGTGTGTGTGCGTGTGTGTAGGTATGTGTGAGACAAAAAAAGGAGATGTTCAGGCCTCTCCTACTCACACCCAATCTGATTGGCTCCTGCATTGTGTAGGGGGAGTGGTCAGTCAGGCCTAGACTGTAATATAGCCTTTGGGGGTGTAGTCACATAATTCGTGGGTTTCGCTGGATCCATATATTGCAGTACGGGCGGGTTGTGGGCGAGGTCACACCTGTGGTGGGGTGTGGCGTGGCTTTCCGGGATCCACGCTGCAGCACAGGTCATCGGGGGAGTGTTCAGACCTGCAGGGAGGGGCCTGCGGCTGCAGTGAGGGGTGTGGTGGAGCCGCAGTCGTAGTCGACGTCTACCAGAGTGTGAGGTCCTCCCCCCGCCAGCCTGACTCCTCCAGGGTGCGGTCTGCCCTCCCCCTGCCGGTCCCGGAAATTCTGGATGTAACTCTGGGGGGGGGTGATATAGAGAGAGGTATGGGAGGGAGAGGGAGTAAAAGGGAGAGAGGCACGACTAATTAAATGAAGGCTGAAAGACTAGGGACTCGGGAGGTACAGACGATCACAACGAATGAGACAGGGTGTGAAACAGAACGGAGAGAGGAGGAGACAGCGAGGGGAGGAGACAGCGAGGGGAGGAGACAGCGAGGGGACTCACCGGTGACAGGACGTCCCCATCGAAGCGTCGGATGGGGTTGGGTTTCCTGCGGTAGGCGGGTTCTGGGTGCAGGGGTTTGGGAGGATGGGAACTGTGGATGGAGTCCCTCTGGTGCTTCTTCTTCTTCTTCCTGCTGCTCTCCCTCTGCTCCTTCTGGCGGATTCGCATCAACTGCACCCGCCGCTGCTGTCGACTGATTATCACTGAGGGAGGGAGACGCGGGAGGGGATTACACGCACGCACTACGGCTGCTCCCCGATGCCGTCCAATCCCGGGCGAGAGAACGGACTACTGTCAGTCGATTGGTCAACATTTTGAAAAAGTTTAAATTTCCACATAAAACATGACGGGGTGACTGTACTAACAAAATCAACGACTGTATACGCACCAAGCTTTTCTGACGCCTTGAAAACAAGCTGAATGAGGAAAATCATGATGAAAAGTGACTCCAGAGGAGCCATGCTATTATATTACGATTACAATAAAAGCCAGAGGTCAAGATAAAAACACAGGCCAAAACCACAACTGGCCAAAACCACTGGCCCCCATCGCCTACGCACAGCGCTGTTTTTGTATGTAAAACATCGGTGGGGCACAAAACATTTAAAAATATAGGATACATACCAGTAAAGCTACAAAACTGCCTCTTGCTACTGATGTGTTTATTTAACACATCCACAAACAGCGTGGCTCCACAAAACACTTTTAACGACAGAGCAGCTTGCTTCTACCAGGTGTTGTGGTACACATACTGGAGAGAGAGAGCTTCTTGTGTAATTTATCTCCTTCTCTCTCACACACACACGTGTAAAATTACGACTGTCACATTTACAAACCTAAATTAGGAATGCAACCAAGCTCAGAACCAATGTGCCTACAGGGCCATACGCCAACAGCAATGAGCTCAACACCACTGAAGGCCACAACGAAGCGGAAAGACAACTTTTTAGGGATACAGATCCATTCTATGACAACAACCTTAATAGATAAGCATGGGCACACTGACACTCGTCACCACCTACTATCAATCGATCCAGCACAAAGATATGACCGATGCACGGACCGGCACCACAAAGCCAGGATGATGAGATATGCTTTCACTCACACCGAGGCTGCGGGTTCACTTGAAGAGAAAGGTGGCCCGGCGGCTCTTCCTCTGGGCAAGCTTTTCGATGACTTTGGGAATGAAGTCATGTAGCTGCTGAATCAGCAAGCTTTCGATGGACAACATGGCCAATGCGTTGAGTCGCGACTGTCCCATGGTATTGCGAGTGAAGGTTTTTACCCTCTTCAAGGTGGAAAAGTTCCTCTCGGATGTCGTGATAGGTGTTGTTCAGGGTGGTTGCGTTTGGTGGGTGTCCCTTTGGTTGATGCCTGGCAATGTGGGTGGATTGATTTCCTGCCTGTTGGGCCCTGTCCGGGGCCTCCCCCGGGTAGGGCCACAGTGTCGCCGGACCCCCGTCTCAGTTCCAAGGTCTTATGCTGCTATACTATTGTGCTGGGGGATTGGGTCAGTTCTCCTTCCCCACTATAAATCTTTGTCGATATGAGGAATGCATTTTCTGAATTCTCCCAGTCTCCTCCCGTTTTAATCTTTAGGAGGACATGAGATCCTGGTCCACACCTGCGAAGTACCTGGTTTGGGGGGCCCGTTGCTGTCCCTGTCCTTCTGGTCATACTTCTGTCCTAGTCTAAACTTAAATAGACTGGATTAAGCCCAGATGAATTTATTAATTATTCCAATTGGACTCTTAATAACTCACCCGGCACAGCCAGAAGAGGACTGGTCACCCCTCTGAGCCTGGGTCCTCTATAGGTTTCTTCCTAAAATTCGTCCTTCTTAGGGAGTTTTTCCTAGACACTGAAATTCAACACTACTGTTGTTTGCTCATTGGGGTTTAAGGCCGGGTGTCTCTGTAAAAGCACCTTGTGACAACTGCTGTTGTAAAAAGGGCTTTATAAATACATTTGATTGATTGATTGATTATGATCATTTTCAGCAGAGTGACGGTCTCAGCAAAAGCCTCCTCTAGGTTTTTCTCATGGATGGATCTTAACAGAGACAGGGACGTCTTACCAGTGTGAAACTCGGTGTGGCGGTACAGAGTGGTCAGCTCAGACTTTTTCCTTCGTTTCCTAGAGGCCATAGTTTCACCACACAGTCAAGCTCAGATGTAGGGAATGACAGGACAAATTGTGGGAAGAGCGAGCTGTCAACGAGCTTGGCAGCGATCAAGTGGTCACTTGGTGAAAACCTCTGCTCCACCTGGGAGATGATCGCATGCCTCCTTCATCACCGGCGCTGTGTTGGTTACTCGTCGGCCTGGCTCGTCTGTTCCATCTTGAACAGTGGCAGCCCATTCATCAGTTTGTTTCTGCATATTCTGGACATTCTCCCTGAAACAGGTGAGCGCACTGCTAATCCCAGATGCATCGATGCTCCGTTTTTGCAGTGTTGTATAAAACATCAACGTCTGGCATAAGGAAGAAAAACTTGGCTCGGTCCCTGAGTTTGTTTGACAGGCCGTATGCCTCACTTATGGTGGCCTCACCCATCCTGGTTGTGTGCGTATGTCCTCCATAAACAGGAGCAGTTCAGCTCGGTTTTCCCAAACTTATTGACAGTTCTACTTTTAAAGTTCCATCATACAGCGGGTGGCCTTGGAATGCGTCTCTGTGTTGCCTCAGCAAGTGCCTCAACACGTTTTGGAGCGCCAGAGAAAAAGGTGGCAAAAGCAGTTAAATCTGCAAAAAAAACTTGAAGATGCTCATTCTTGCTGAACAAAGTTGCTGCAAGGTCAGGTTCAGCTGGTGAGCATAGCAGTGAACAAACTGGGCATGTGGGTATGTCTCTTTCATTAGCGTCTGTACCCCTCGGATGTTTCCACTCATTACAGCATGACCATCTAAGTCTGAGCGATCAGCTTTTCTCCCAGCTTCAGTGGTTCCAGCACACCCTTGATGCTATTAGAGGGGCCGAGTCCAGTTTTATCTTTGACTTCCACAAACTCCAAAAACCTTTCTGTCACTGTATTGTCAGGCAAGATGTATCGCAACACAACCACCATTTGTGATTTACAGGAGACATCAGTTGTCTCACCTGCCTGTATGGCAACAAATGACGTACCTCCCCCTATCGACCAGTCGCACCTGCCTACACAACAAAGTAGTGAGCAGGAATCAATCAGATGCCATCGGAAGAAGACAACTTAGAGACATATTGTTCAAGCAACTATCGACCATAAGACTATGGGGTCAGCCCTAAAACACACACACACTCTAACGGACACACACGCATACACACATACACACCAACACACAGAAACAGGAGCGAATCCCTACATGCCTGTTGACAGATGTACTGCTCTACATGACTGGTGTTATGACTGTGTTCAGCGTTCATTAACACTTGACAGGCTGCACCAGGCTCCATCTGGTCAGTCAGCAGCAATCTGCCACAATCTCTCCTCCACCTAAAGCCACTCTGCCTCTCTCTGCTTCTTTCTTTCTACCGCTCTGACTTTGAAATGCATGCATTGTATTCTCTCCCTCTGTCTCTCTCTCTCTCACTGTTTTTTTGTGTCTGTTGTATTTTGGCTTCATGGAAACAATAAGCGTGTTTTAAAACTCAAACTCTCTCTCTGTCTCACTCCCGGTCTCTCTCTTTTTGACTCTCTCCGTTTGTCTCTCTCTTTGTATCCCTCTCTCAGACTCTTTGTCTCTCTCCGTCTCTCTCTGTGTTTCTCTCTTTGTTTGTCTCTCATCACCAGGCAGTCTCTCTCCGTCGGCCGGCTCCAGTACTCACCCTTGGTGTGGGAGTACCCCTCGGCCGTCACCTTCCACTGTATCAGGACCCCCAGCAGGGTGAGGGCGGGCCACACCCCCAGGACCACCCAGGTGACCCAACACACGGGCCGGTCCCTGGCCGTGGCCTTGATCCTCTCGTACATGTAGAGCACCAGGGCGAACAGCTCCACGAAGTAGTCCAGTGCCACAGTGATGACGGCCGCCCCGAACACGGCCGTGGACACAGTGGTGAAGAAGCGCTGCCACTGGAGGGTGAGCACGGCGAACAGCATGCCCAGGCCCAGCAGCACCCCCAGGGGGACCCACACCGTCCGTGGGGGGCTGTTGGACAGCTCCTCCATGCCCGCCAGGGTGGCCACCGCCACCAGGAGGCCCAGCAGCAGGCCCACCATGAAGAGGCCCACGGAGCGGACCAGCATGGTGACCAGCCCGCACAGGGTGCCGATGCCCAGGCCGATGCCCACCGAGGCCTCCACGCTAAGCTGGGTGTCCAGGACGCGCTCCTTGTAACACAGCATGAAGATGATGACCGAGCCGAACATCAGGCCCGTCAGGAACATCACCGCCTTGAAGCATCGGTACCCTGGGACGCACACACACACACACACACCCGTTGTATTCGACCCAGGTTTGTCAGACCGTCTTTGTTACTGGCAATTTACTGTCTGCAAATATACAGAGTCTGGAATTTACTCAACTAGATTGGACAAAAAAAGGATGTGTTGGAGGGTGGAGCTAGGGCAGCCAGAGATCTGAATGGAGGCACTGTAGTGTCTGAGGTACGATGTGTCTCCTCCTCAATGTCATGATAATGTTGCCTACGTTATCTCATCATGGAGATTCGTACGTAACTCTAGGGGCAGGAAATAGTGCCTGGTGATTACAGTGTCTGACTAGTAGACCAAGGTTTCTATATCAAATCCCAGAACTGGCAAAGGTGAAATACCTTTTGTTCTGTCCTTGAGCAAGTTAATCCTAACTGCTCCTGTAAATGGCTCTGGTTGAGAGCGCCAGCTAAATTCCTATAATGTAAAAAGGGAGTTTCCCTATTTGTCACAGTGTCAGAGGTGTTCTGGAGGATGTAATTCATGAAGGCCCCTCTGGACAGTTAAGTCAGGCCAGTTATGGTGTTAGAGGGCAGTGGGTGTTTTCTAGAGCTGAGCAATTTGAGGGAAAATGTGAAATTTAATGATGCCATTATTACACTAACGTGCACCTTAGTTATTTTAAGTACATCATCTTAATGAACATAATCAGAGACATTTTCACAGGGTCAGTGCCAATAATGTTGTCACGATAACATAATCTTCCCAGTTACACGCCCCTCCACAGCTGAGAATGCCTGGTTCTCCCCTGACTCACCGAAGAAGCAGTAGATGATGCCGAAGAGGCAGCACATGGAGCACACGACAGACGGAACCACCTTATACCGCCGGCCCGTCTCCTCGCAGCCGTCCAATCGCTCGGGGGTCAGGTCCTGAGGGGGCGGGGCCAGCTTGAACGCCAGCGTCTGCAGAGTGGACGTCATGGCGACCACGGAGTGACGGAGTGATAGACTGACTCAGGGAAGTGGGGGAGGAGGGCAGGGGTGTTTAAGGAGCAGGTCCCATCCACAAGAATCCATCTGATGAAGGAGAGACGGAGAAAAAAAGATACATGTTAAATAAATGCTAAACCCGACTGTAGGTTTCAGCCTAAACCACCACTCAAGTCATGAAAACAGAAAGATTATTCAGATAGAGGAAATACATTTTCAAAGTTTAGCCATGGGTGTTTTTTAGTTCACATGCAGCAACGTAAGGTCAATTTGAATGTGATTTCCATGTCATTTTCATATACGTGGGTCCAGGAACTCCAAATCAAATCACTAAATGACCATCTGAAAACAATTCCATATAGGAAATGAACTGGTAGAGACGGTCTCTCTCCTATGCAAACCGCCACAGCACTCACCCACCCTCACCTGCTTTTCCTCCTTTCTGGCTAGAAAGCTCCCAGCTTGGTGTCCACTTCACCAACAAACTAAGACGGCCCACGCACACCCAGGACAGTGTTTACAGAAGCCCCTCAGGGGCAACTCACAGCCCAAGACTGTTCGAACGAGGCTGCCGAATAAATGTGCATGACACCAGTTGTCACTTCCTTTGTCACTCATCCATCAGTACTGAATGTTGATGTTTTTTGTTGCCAAGACACACTTCGAAGATCCAAAGGTTTCAACGTATTCCAATCCACACAAACCATGAGCTCCCAGCATGCCTTGCGCCTCCCTCATCGTCTCCCTGTCATCAGCCTTCAGTAGTGGTGGATCCAAGATCATGTCACAGGACTCCCAGCTCACCGCAGGCCAGGGAGCACAAAAGAACATTGATCGCGACTGTCGAAGTAGCTAGTTGTTACCCTAATTTCTATTGCCATGCCATCTATTTGGATTGAAAAATGTATCTGGATTAATTAATTTGCATTGGGTACATAAGTCAGACTTGTGATGATCCCACTGGAAGGTGTGGATGACTATTAAAAAAACCTACTAGTAGCATGAGGAGAAGGTTTATGAACTGGGTGCTGGGCTGGTGGACAGCGGACTGATAGTATTATAATTGCATTATTTTGGGTGGCATTGTCTATCGATGACATCGATGAGAAATCGAATTAAACTGCTTTTGCTTTTCAGGTGTGTTTGAACTGAAAGTAGGAGAAAGCCAGAGTACCGGGATGACGTGTGAGGACGAGAGGAACAGGGGAGCTTGACAACGTATATAGTGCAGGGTTTATAAAATGTAGGGTCCCTGGAGTATTTATGGGTGCCAAGTTCTGAGAATATATTAAGAATCACACACTGTTTTAGGACATTTGGGTCACAGGAGGATGGACAATTTCTATTTTAGACGTCCCTGACTAAGCTAACTGCATATGATTGTATCGCTGAAAGTGCATGCCTTTCTAGACGTCAGGAGATAAACTGGCTGGGGAAGGGCAGGAGCCGGATGCTTTCGTTGTGAAGAATTCAAAGTCAACTATAGAAAAGGACAGAAGAAATCCATGCTGCTTTGTTTTAACGTAGGATGAAAGACATTAGGAATTAATTTGTTCCAGAAGAGGAAAATTAATACATAACCTAAACACACGAGAAACAACGGCACACATTGGAAATGGTTAAATAGGCGTTTCACATTTATACCTGTTGTTAGCCTCGGCCTCCAGACGGCACAAGATTTTTCAGTCAGATGGTGAGTTACGTAAGGAGCCCAGAGTATGTGTGTGTGTGTGTAAATGCCTGTGTATTTGTGTGTTAGCGAGACTGATTCAGACAGGCGCTTCTGGTGAGATATTCATGAGGTCTATAATGTTCCCAGCATGCATCACTTCACCTCCCTGACCCTTGCTGTCATTCTCCCTCACCTCACCTTCCCATATTGCTTCTTTGTCTGGACATCTCATTTCCCTCAACCTTCCTGCTTTCCCCTCTCCCTCCTTCCTTCCTTCCTTCCTTTATTCTTTCCTCTCTCCCTCTCTTCCTCCTCTCCCTTCATTTCCTCCTCCCCCCTTTTGCCCCTCTGAGGATAGAATGAGAGGGGCAGAGCTCCAGTTACACAGCAGGTGAACATCAGAGCATTCTGTATCTAGAATGGAATGAGAATTTAATTCAATTTCACCAGAATAAGACTGGCTAACCGTCGTGTGTGTTTCCTGTAATGCATGGATGAGGTATGTGCACTGTATGATGAGCGACTACGTTACAAGACTCTGAAATGTTTCTGTTAGCATTGCAACAGTTGATGGAAGTGGAAGAAGAGGAGACTGAGCGGTCTTCTTCTGAAGCTGACTAAATGCTTCCAAATCCTTAGTTCACATCCAGCCCCTGGCTGCTCTCATTCAATCAACATAATGATAATCATATTTCTGTGTGGATTATTCTGTGTCTGCCGAGAGCAGGACACCGCTAAGCTGTCCTGGAGGCAGATCTGGGGTTAGAATACAGACTTTGTATGTTCACAAGAGATCATCGGTTGAAAAACATGGTTCAGTTGAAATGGGCTGGGTATTTCATTGACAATAACAATGTTTCACTTCCTGTCTGTTGTCATGGCGACAAGAGGATGCTTGGATTCCGGGCAGGTCCTGGTCCAAGATCTGAGTCTGACCAATGGGAGAGCTCCCTAAACCCCCATAGCAACAGTCAAAGAGCCAATCAGTGTTCCTCCTACATCTCCTGTCCTCTCATGTCCTCTGTGTGCTAACAGCCTTTCAGTTCTCCTAGCAACTCTTCACTTATGCCAAATGTAAACACTGACTCACAGATAAAGAACGTGCACGCGAGCACGCACGCAAACACACACACGCACAAGCACGCACACGGTGGCCCTGCTGGGTTCCTTTACCTCACATTAATGTCGTTTTGACAGTAGACAGTGTGCGTGTGAAGTACACTGAGCAGGCAGATCCAAGGATGGAGGCAGAGGGAAGGTAGCAAAGATCGGAGAAATACAGTGAGGACGTGGGAATGGATGAATGCTATTAGAATACCACCACTAGTCTGAAGGGATGAGTGGTTTAAGAATACCACCACTAGCCTGAAGGGATGAGTGTGTTGAATATACCGGCACCCGTCTGAAAGGATGAGTGTGTTGAGAATAACGCCATTTTTCTGAAGGGATGAGTGTGCTGAGAATACAACCTCTAGTCTGAAGGGATGAGTGTGCTGACAATAACACCACTAGTCTCAAGGAAAGAAAGCGTTGAGAATACCACCACTAGTCTGAAGGGATGAAAGCGTTGAGAGTACCACCACTATTCCGAAGGGATGAGAGCGTTGAGAGTACCACCACTAGTCTGAAGGGACGAGAGCGTTGAGTGTACGACCACTAGTCTGAAGGGATGAGAGCGTTGAGAGTAGCACCACTAGTCTGAAGGGATGAGCGCGTTGAGAATACCACCGGCAGTAGAGTCTGCTGGTAAGTGTGAAATAGCATTAGATGCTACATTTAGTCCTGGAAATGTAAGCCCCATTCGCATTGGCAATCTGAACAGGGTGCAAACAGCAACAACAAAAAAAAAAAACACACATTGAATGGCTATCCACATCATACAGTATCTTCAATGAAAACAATCAGAGCTCTAGTCACAATTAGGCTTCTCTTGGCCAGGTCACACATTGAGTACAAACTCAGAACAGCTGATAGGAGAGGTTTTTATGAGGTTTAGGGTGTTGCTGTTGTGGCTAGCCTATCATGACGGACGCTCAGTGACGTCACGCTCCAGTCTAGCAGACGTCCAGCTGTGTTAATCCCCAGAAGGCCTGTGCGTGTGTGTGCGCGCGCGAGTCTCTGTGTGTTTTCCCCTCAGCCAGTAGAGCAGCCAGAGCAGACGCCGGCACACACACTGACCTCACCTCATCTCATTTGACAGATGCTCAGATCTATTGAGCCGTACGTTCCCTGACAGCGCTTCCATAGCCGCCGCGACCTCACTTTTCACGGCCTCTGCTTTTTGGTTGACCGCGGTGGACAGACAAGACGATGGACGTATCAGCGGGCAATGCAGGTCAACCGTGCCGTACATAGGAAGGCTACATACGCTAATCAGGACATGTAAAAACAACACGCACCTGCCTGAAGCTTCTCCTACTCTATAAGGTACTATATACTAAATGTACAAAATATAATACCAATAATACAATTATAATAAACGCAAATAAACCCCAGAAGACATTGCTTCTAACAAAATGAAAAATGGCAAGCCAAAACGACTACCCACAACCCCACTGTACAAGGAAGCAGCAGGGCGACATCTCAGATTACACCGAGTACCCGGAGTACCGCATCGAACTCTTCAAAAGCAAAGCGCATGCGAGGGAACGGAGTGTCGTGCGTGACGCAGAGATGTCCCCACAGGGCGTGTGAGGCGATTGGAGTGGGTCCACTTCCTGTGCGGGGGGGTTGTGGGTGGTCACCGTGGTTACGTCACCTACACAAACCACCGCCAAACTGTGGCACGGCAACAGCTTGGAGGAGGCGGAGGCCTGAATGCGCGTGTCACCGTATCTCCGGTAATTCTCTGGCACACAACTTCGGTAGACATGCTCGCTCGGCGTCAGTCACGACGACTCTGACGGATATTCAGAAATAGTCACCCGCGCACAAACACTGTGTACTACACATCCTCCTACTCCTGCTTAGATGTTCTGTATGTGTGAGGACAGAATGTACCTCGGTGTGCGTTTGCGTGCGTTTGTTGCTGCCTCCATTACTCCATTAGCAGATTGCAATAAGCTATTTAGTCCTTTTAGTCAGTACAACGTGTCACAACTGAACTCTCTCTCTTCCGGTCCCCCTCTTTGTCTCTTCGTCCGTCCATCCTTCTCTCTCCCTCCCGGTCGCTGTCTTTTCTTTCTCCGTTGGTGTGGCTGTCGTGAGAGGGCCAGTAAACACGCAGGGATGTCAGCTTGTATGATCACCTCACGGCAGTAAGTGGACAACAGTCTCTGACACCCAGCACTGGCTTATTTGCCAGTGTCAATTACAGTACTCTCACGACTAAGAAATATTCAACCACGAAGCACACCGTAGTCTCATTTCCCCATCTCGCTGAGATAAGTGGAAAACCTCGCCTGATAAGTGGCAGAGATGTGAATGATAATGAAAGCGCACGCAACAAAGAGAGAGTAAATTAGTGAGAGAAAAAATAATAATTCAACATGGGAATAAAGAAGAAGGATGAACAGCAGACCTGCCAATGGGCTCCGCATTGTTACTGACAAAACCGCCTAATGCTTTACTCCCTCTCCATGGATCTGCCCTTGGGGTTTGCCAGTATTGTCTCTTATTCCCTTGACAATAACATATCAAGGGCATAGCCAGAAGAAACCTAAACTGCTGAAATCTAGAGGTTGTGAAGAGCGTTCTGGGATGAATGTAGCCCGGACGCCTGTTTTGTCCCTGCTCTCTCGCCAACATGTTTGGCTACACATTGACAGTGATGGAGTTGGCCAGGAGCACAAAAAGATCCGGGCCAGGGCTAGGATAATTCCACAACACTCAGGTCTCTCAAGGACGATCCACGAGAAAGAGAGACTGATCTGTTAGGGCACGTGTCTCTGCTGTGTCTGAATCACTGCCCAATGACGAGCCAGCTACAGCCGGTGGCGTGCAGACAAGAGTTTGGTGTGATGACAGTGGCCCCTTGTCAATCAATATAGCCTTTCATTTCAACCCTGGGCGCCTATGCCACTGCCTCACATGTCGATCAATGTCTATCACTGATGTCTGACTGACAATGGTCGCTGTGGAAACGTGACAAGCTGTGTAACCGTGGCGATTAGAGACAGTTGGAGTGGCAGGCAGATCATTAAGGCGCATCTCCGCGAAGGGCCCAGGCAGAACTTCTCTATGGAGTTCCAGCAGAAGCATCTCTGCGACAGCCTAGGCAGAACTTCTGTATGGAGTTCCAGAAGCTTCTCCACTGGGGCCCAGGAGAAGCTTCACTACGAGGGGCCAGGAGAAGCTTCTCTACGAGGGGCCAGGAGAAGCTTCTCTACGAGGGGCCAGGAGAAGCTTCTCTACGAGGGGCCAGGAGAAGCTTCTCTACGAGGGGCCAGGAGAAGATTCTCTACGAGGCGCCAGGAGAAGCTTCTCTACGAGGGCCCAAGGGAAGCTTCTCTACGAGGGCCCAAGGGAAGCTTCTCTACGAGGGCCCAAGGGAAGCTTCACTAGCATAGTGGCATGGACGGGGCTAGTATGTGTCGGCCTCTGGCCTGTGTGGTCCAAAAATGGCTCAAAATGGGGGGGGGGGGGGGGGGGGTGAACAGGTCCTACTTCAGTAAATGCTGCCTGCACCATGGATACTGTAGGACACAGCAACTGTCACGTAAGCCCAGTTGGCACTAATCAACGGGGTCAGCTAGCAGCGCATCAGGGTGAATTGACTAGAAGTCTCTCCATTCTGTCCATCAGTGATGGGGTGGGGGTGTTCCGGGGGGGGGGGGGGGGGGGGGGGGGGGGGCAGAGAGAGACAGAGCGGTGGGTTCATCTATGAGAGCTTTGTGTGTCATGAATGGCGTCCATTGTTGACCACAGCAGACTGCCGAGGCTGCCGTTCTCGCCCTCCCCTCTCCGGGACGGAGCTCCTTTGACATTGTTCGTGACCTGGACAAACCACTTCACTCATGTCCGGACCTGATCCAAGGAGGAGTACCGGGGAGATCTAGAGGACGGGAATTCCGTCTGAGTGTCAGTGGGACCCGGCTTCCAGTGGGCTCTTTCCGGGTGGCTTTTCCACCAACTTGTCAAATTCAATTGATTTGATTCATTTGAAATCGCTCAGGGGGCTAACGGGTCAAGGCATTGCTTTAAACAGTTTTGAGCGACAGTCTGCTTCCTGCTCCGCGCTCCTCTTGCTCATGACTTAATAAGGCTCAGTCGGTGTCAGCGCGGTCTGGTGTTAATCTAAGTGTGTGTGTGTTCCTCACACAGACAGATAATGAGATTGGGACCTTCTATCTGTATACACAGCCAGGGGGAAGGACAGCAGAGCCCTGGATTAATGCTATTACACTCTATCTCACTAACACAGCTCATACACACTGGGCTCACCTCAATTTTCCTCCCTGTCCCTAACTCCCACATCTCTCTCTCTCTGAGTCTCTCTCGGAGTCTCTCTCTCTGAGTCTCTCTCTCTGAGTCTCTCTCTCTGAGTCTCTCTCTCTGAGTCTCTCTCTGAGTCTCTCTCTCTGAGTCTCTCTCTGAGTCTCTCTCTCTCTCTGAGTCTCTCTCCACTCAATCCCAAGACATTCACCTATCCTTTACGGCTGCTGGTCCATGCGACATTGTCTCCGTCGTGCCTCAAGTTCCCTCCCTACCTGTTACTCCCTTCCCTCTCCCGCTCCTCCTCCTCCTCCAGAGGAACTCCTCCAGCATTCCCCTGCTCCTCTGAGTGTAAGAACTCTGTTGTTGGTCGCCACTTAGTATTGACGTTCTTATATAACGGGAGGTGTTGCACTGTTCAGAAGGCCTCCCCCCCATTCAACCCCTACGCTCGCTCTCTGTGTGAGTGTGTGTAGCCTTTAGGAAGGAGCTCTGTCATTCCCACTCTGTCATTCACCGACTGTGTAATGTATCGCGTCACCTCTTCTCACGCCCGACCGCCACAGCTATCCAAAAATGGCCCCGGTTTCGTCGCCCACCCAGATCAGAAAGCAACGACTGATTCAGTCATGTATCGACTGAATGAATGACAGAATGGTTTATTGACTGAATTAATAATTCACGTAGCGATTTAATGATTTTTAACTGATTGAATGACTGATTGAATTAATCAATGGAATGTTCATTTATATCAGAGCGAATGATTTGAAGTGGCTGAGGAGAGGAAGTGAAGAGGTTTAAAATGCACTTTGATATTTTTTTAATTTCTGCTAGTAGTGATGAAATGATCCTCATTAACCAAAACCGGTTTCAGTTATTTTTGTACGTAACGTGACTGTATACACTGCTGCCAAGTCATCACAACCTGCAAAAACAACTTCCATGAGTAAGAACTATTGCAAATTGTGTGGGCTTACAATCTCAGAGTCTGTCTTTAACTTTTGGCAGCAATTACACCAAGCAATCATTCAACCACTCCCAGCGGGTAATAAATACATCCACAGTGTAAGTGGCTTTCACTTTGATGTGGAATTCAACCACACACAGGCATGAACCCTTACAATGACTCCAACACAAACACGCCACCAGACCATCTCTCTCGCTCTCAATTCAGTTATTTCATCCTATATCACAAACACAACCAAAGACTCTCTACACAGACCATATCTAAACAAGGGTTTCCGAGACATCTTAGTGATTAATAATAATAATAATAATAATAATGAGCAGATTAGCATTCCAGGTACAACCAACCAACCATTTCTACAATGAAATAAATTCCTCCATAAATCTGTGCCAGTAATTGTTTTTCCACTGACACTGACCAATTATTTTATCATGCATCCATTGACCTGTCTGACAAGCAATACAACACCATAGTGTGTGTGCATGAGTGAGCGAGTTCAATGAGTCCTTCTGCTTTTGAGGTGCTTAATCCAGGCCGAATACGCTTACGGTACCCTTTCCATGACCCTTGACCTCTACACTGACCTCGCGTTAACTGTCTAAAAGCAAAACAGTGGCGACCCCGGTCATTAATCAATCATAGTTTTCATTAACTCACTTGTCAGCCAAGCTCCCGTGGCATGTGACGAACCCAGCAATTCATTAACGGAATTAATTAAATCAATCCAAAAAATATATTTCCAGCTGTGGAAAAAACAATGCTTCCATTGGTCGATATGTCAACACATGGAAGTCATGACGCCGTTGATGGTATACGATAGATAGCCAGCGACCAGGCTCCCATCCAAGGTGTATATTGGTTAGCGATGTCTCGTGCGTTCTGAGAAGGCGTCGGAATAGAAGCCCCGTGCTGCGGCTTGTCAATGGGATCGGTCTCATAACATACTTTTTTTTGCTGCAATGGTGATCAACGGGCAACGTGCTGTTTTATTTCCACCAACACACACACACACACACACACACACCTTCCACGTTATGACAACCTGCGATTTATCTGGAATTAATATGTTTAAACTAAGTTGAAGAGTCGAATCTGTGAAAAATACAGAATTGAAGGAAAAGAGCGTCATTGATATGTGGAGGAGATTGGGAACGAGAGACGCCTGATGGTTTTAAACGTGTCTCAACGTGTTGTCTCCTTGTGTCCGCGACAAAACAGGTTGAAGAGACTGGCATGGAAAGTGTTTGACAGACTTACCTTACTAGAAACATAATGGTATCACACAGATTGCCATGGAGTTATATTTCATGTGTTTAGCCTGTGACACTATACTTTATTTTCACGACACACTAATGATCCCAAAAAACGTGAGGTGTCCTGAACTACCAACGCTTTAGCTCGTCCGAATATTCTACATCAACGCGGTTTCAAACCCCACAGGATCAGGCAAATTTCTAATTATTGGATCGTTTAGAGTGGATAAATGGCAGTGTCATTTTCCTGTTGTGTACTTAATAATATTAATATATAGTTATGTTGCCTACCCAAAGCATTAACAACAAATGACCACTGACATGTCAGGGACACGGTATTTACCTCGATTGTATTCATCAGATCATTGACTGGAATCTTTGCACACTCCGTCGAGTTCAGTAGCTTGGAAATTATGATTGACATCGATGCAACGCTGCCTGGCCTGTAGAGGTCTGACCTAATTCATTAGATGTAAACGAGCATTACCTGATAATTAGCCTGTATTTGCGCCTGAACCACAGCGAACTGACAGTGATCCCAGCCGTTTATAGAAGGCTTTGGCCTGAAGTGCCCACGGCACCAGCCCAAACGATGAACAAAGAGGCTAACGGTTGACAGCAACTTACCATCGCAAAGCCACGGCATCCTACGAAGCACCGTATGCAAATATCCGCGCAGTGCCACCTTTGGGCATCGGCCATTTAGCGCGCATTTTGTCCAAAAACAACTCCCCCGAATCCTTCAGCATCCTTCATTTTGATACACACTCCCTATGCATACGACAGAATGAGTGCCGTTTAGTAGGTTACACTATTCGTGCACTATATATAGAACTCTGCCGCGAGACGGACGATTGATTCCAGTCCAGTTAATCCAACGTAGCCACACCAGCAACTGTAGAATATGAAATGTAAATAGAATAGTCTATATAATACTGTATGTATAGCTTCGCGTTAGAGGTGTACCCGGCATCTTCATCAAATCAAATTATCGGGTTTCGTAGTGTTCAGAAAAAAAAATATGCGTGAAGCCAGTGCGTCCGGGGCAGACATATCGCATCAGCACGCTCAATACGTTCGTGCCGGAGCATACCATTCCTGGAAAAAATGCAGGGCTGGATGGATGAGGAAGTGCTTTCTAACTGGATAGGGTACGTGGAAAGGTAGACCGCGATGCGTGTGAGACGTTCTTCCAAGAATAATTATTCCATTACGAATGATTGGATTAAATAAAATGTATATATAATATATATATTTATTTTAAAATGAAAACATACATCATGCGTGAGTTGACCTGCTTAAGCAACATATGAAACCGAAACAGTGTGAATAATTAATAGAAACCTTAAATGCAATTTAAATAAAAACGTTTAATAGATTGAAAGGTAATATTTCAAATACAATATCATAATGACCATCGCACACCGGAGTACAACATCTAAATAAAACAGAATGTGCCTTCTGTGAAAACGTGCGATAAGAGTTAATCTGAAATCAGTCCGGCCATGTCAAAAAGAAGTCTAAGTCTGTAAGATGGTTTAGTTGAGTCACGAAAGAAAAAGCCATTACTTACTCATCTGGGATCATTGGCGGTTAAAGTGATTTGGGGGCCGTAGGCCTTCTGGGGCCGTAGGCCTTCTGGGGCCGTAGGCCTTCTGGGGCCGTAGGCCTTCTGGGGCCGTAGGCCTTCTGGGGCCGTAGGCCTTCTGGGGCCGTAGGCCTTCTGGGGCCGTAGGCCTTCTGGGGCCGTGACTTCCACTGTCTGGGATATCCGTTAAGCCATTATCTAAAAACTATACAGAACATTACAGCTCTTGATTATTTCTTTTCTTTTGCAATGCCTTTGATTTGTTTCAGCACTGTTTCAGAAAGCCGATAACATTGACTTTGAAGTCATGGTTAAAACACAGTTACCCTAGGGAAAGCTTATATGTTTAGAATAACACTTAAGTGCCTTGCTCAAGCATACAACACATGCTATTTTAATGATTATACTCTATGCACTTTAGTTACGCAATACCTTTAAGATGAGGACCCTATTGTTTCATAAAAGCATCCACTACAAAGCAGTTTTGAGAGGTTTGGGAGGTAAAATATTTGATGACTCTTTGAGTATCTCAGAACTATGTCTTGCACAGCCAGAACCTTCCCAAGGGTTGATTTCTTGCCTTGCTAGATTGAACAGAGAAAAGTTCAGTCACGCTGAAGTTCTTATAACCACCAGAGGCTTCCGCAGCAAATCACCAGACCCTGTGGTCAAGTGCTTTTTGCTACTCCCTCGCGCCCTCCTGAGGCCCTGGGTATGAAGCGCAGGTTGATGGGTTTGGATGGGATCAAGAGTGTTCTCGTCTTGGGCTCAATTGTGGGGGCCCCATCCACTGGCTGGACCTCATAATGCTGCATCAACTGAAGAGGGAGGACAACAGTTCAGGGTAAAGAGGGTGGTGTTACCGAAAAACCAGAGACCATGTCTTCATGACGCTCTGCTACATTTTGTCTACTCCGGCAGAGGAGTGCATTAGTACATGGAAAGGGTTCCCTGAGAGGGTTAAAAATTACTGCACTAGCGCAGTGGAGTTTGAATGTGGCAAACCAGGCAAATTGGGTTTGTACTCTTTGATGTGTGCTGTAATAAAATCAAAAGGTGCTTCAACAACGTATTAGTTTAAGGGTGTGCACACTTATGCAACCAGGTTATTGTAAGATTTTTATTTTAAAAATGTTCCCTCTCGAAGATTTCAGTTTGTTTTTCAATTGAAATGTTCACATTATAGGTCACATTAAAAGTGGAAAAGGTTCTGACATGATTTATCTTTGTCTCATTCTTTTACATCACAAAAACCTGGCATTTTAACAGGGGTGTGTAGACTTTTTATATCCACTGTATGTCAAAGTTAGCTTCTGAACTAGGTAAAACTACATTGTTTTAAAGCCAGCAGAAGTGGAATAAACTGCTAAGATGTGATGTGGCTTGGTTGTTTTAAACCAGATTAAAGTAAAATAATGATGGAAGTTGAGCTTGAGGACAGTGAGCCTGCTGTTTATACAGTATTGCTCACTTGCTGAAAAGTTTTTGCTGGCAATGGAAAGAGTGCAGTTATTGCTATCTGGCATGTCTAACTGTCTAAACAATGTTTTCATTTCAAAATGGTAAGACCAGGTTTCTACACAATTACAGAGTAGGGCAGAGAATTGAAACTTAAACCTAATAATGATTTCATTCAAAAGTTTAAGAAAATCATGAACCATCAAAAAGGTGCAATTCTGGGCAATTATTCGTACAAGCAAACAAATTCATACACAACAAATCAAAAGATTTCTGATGAACGTCTTTGGATAAAAATACTCTTACTTACCCTGGAGAGGGCACTGTGCATCTCCAGCTCTGCCACTCTCTTGCCCACACAGGCCCTGACGCCCACTCCGAAGGGTATGAAGCTATAGGGATGGTGCTGGTACGCCTCCACTTCCTCTCTCAGCCAACGCTCCGGCCTGAAACACTCCGGATCCGGAAACTCACTCTCGCTATGGCTGACTGCATAGTGGCACAGATGAAACTGGGTCTGCCGGGACACCGGGAAATGGAGGCGGACAGGAATTCAGGACCTTACTGACAAAGGAGGCCGACACTCATGGTGAAATTGACTGAGCTTAATGGAAAATAAACCACTTCCTTCAAGATGTATGAAATACAGTGAAGTATGGGAGTGTTGATGTTTATCTTCACCGTCGGTCCCCACCTTTTTTGGGAACAGGTAGTTGTCGACAACAACTTCATTTTCTAACGTAAGACGGCCATTCCCGGGGACAACGGGATACATCCTGCAACAGCAGCTTCAGTAAGTAAGTAGGACAGACAGAATTTTACAAACCCCAAACATTCAACTGGTAGCTATGTGGAAAAATCAAAACAAATAAATGTGTCTGCCTCAATGATTCAACCTGAACATGGCCCTTTTTCATAATAAAAAGTCCTAGAATTTGTATGTAATTAAACAGAGTTGTGACTAACTCTGGTGTGTGTGTGTGTGTATGCGCAGCTGTGTTCACCTCAGAGTCTCCTTAAACACAGCCTTCAGATAAGGCATCCTGGTCAGGTCCTCAGAGCTGGGGTGCTGTCGACCTGGACACACTGACGTGACCTCCTGGTACAGCCTGTCCTGGGACGCAGGGTCACGAGCCAAGTGGTATAACGTCCATGACAAGGTGTTGGACGTCTGAGGAGAAGGACAAATGAAAAGACAGGGTTTACTTCAACTCTGGTGAACACTATCAGAGACCAGTGGTCAGTGGTCATATGTATTTATCAACATTATTTAATCCAAAAAGCAGCTAAGGGCATTACTTTGTAACACTAGCTAATTTCAAGTGACATCTGTTCATTAAACCAGAGCATCAGGCTAAAACACAGCTATCCATTGAGCTGATGCGAGTTCTGTCTAGCAAACAAGTTTTACCTGAACTATTCCCAAGGCTAAATAAATAGAGCTGGAGGCTTCAGTTGTTTGCCTCAGCAACTAATTCTGAAGAAGAACTGGGCAGATTCCCAGAGACATGCCCAGACCACAACAAGGAATGCAATCAGGCAAGTTGTGCTTCTTCTTTAAGGTTAATGTTTGTTTGCGGTAGAGCCAGACATTCTGGTTGTTTTGTTAGTGTAACAGACTACCTCAGTTGCAGGTTGAGGGAATGCCCAGTGCGCAAAGCGGTCATCAAGACAAAGGGTGGCTACTTTGAAATATCTAAAATATAAATGTATTTTGATTTGTCAAACACTATCCTGGTTACTACATGTTTGCATATGTCTTAGTGGAATACTTTTTGTCTTCAGTATTATTCTGCAATGTAGACAAAATAAAAAAATACCCTGGAATGTGTAGATGGGTCCAAGCTTTTGATTGATATATATCACTCGGGTAAAACATTAAGTCTAATCATTCAAATTACTATATAAAATCCCTTTATAAAGATCAGACATTTGTTCAGTTATGCCCAAAACTAACCGCACCTTGATATGGTCCACTGACATTTGGATACATATCGACATGTGCTGTGTTGTTATGTTATGTGTTGTATGTTATGATCTTGATAGAGCGTTGTTATGGCGTAAGGCAGGGGTGTCAAACCAGTTCCATGGAGGGCCGAGTGTCTGCAGGTTTTTGGTTTTTCCTTTAAATTGGTTCCCAGTTCAGACCTAAACAACCAGGTGAGGGTTGAAACGAACCAATTAGTGACCTAATTAATCAATCAAGTACAAGGTGAGAGTGGAAACCTGCAGACACTCGGCCCTCTGTGGAACCGGTTTGACACCTCTGGCGTAAGGTGAACCATTGCGTTCCATGGTTGTCACGACACAATGCACTTCTTTTCACAATGCACGTCATTTCTTTTGCCAGCCTCAGGGCCAAAGCACTTAGGCCAACGTGCATTTATGAACACGCCAACAAACCAGCAAAAGACGGGACCTGCAGTCACAAAACATTTGAGATGCTGGCAATTCAAAATTATTTGTCCATTGTCAGAAACTCTCATTCTTCCATTCATTCTTTCTGTTTTGAATTGTCGGATTACTGTGTGTGCTGCTGAACACGACGTACACTACCATTCAAACGTTTGGGGTGAATTAGAAAAGTCCGAAACAAGTTTGAATAGGAAATATTGCAAAATGTATAGGAAATAAGGTTAGAAACAATGATTTTTAATTGAAATAATTGTGTCCTTTAGACTTTGCATTCGTCAAAGAATCATCCATTTGCAGCAATTGTAGCCTTGCAGACCATTGATCTTCTAGTTGTCAAGATGTTGAAGGTAATGTAAAGAGATTTCACCCCATGCTCCAATCAAGTGCCCTCCACAGGGTATGGCATGGAGTTGTAAAATGGAGTGATAGCCTTCCTTCTTCAAGTTCAATTTTCTCAAACTAGACACTCTAATGTATTTGTTCTCTTGCTAAGTTGTACAATTGGACCTCCTCTTTCATTTTCTGCTTAGAGCTATTCAGCGCTGTTCTGTGAAGAGAGTAGTACACAGTGTTGTACAAGATCTTCAGTTTCTTGGCAACTTCTTGCATGGAATAGTATTCATTTCTCAGAACAAGAATAGACGGATGAGATTCAGAAAGAAACCCACAATTGCTGATGCTCCCTGTACTCAATTAGATTTAAGGACAGTTTTATTGCTTCTTTAATGAGCATAGTTTTCAGCTACGCTAACATATTTGCAAAAGGGTTTTCTAATGATCAATTAGCCTTTAAAAATTATAAACTTGAGTTAGCAAACACAACATGCCACTGAAACACAGAACTGATAGTTGCTGATAATGGGCCTCCACACGCCTATGGAAATATTCCATTAAAAAATCAGCCATTTCCAGCTACAATAGTCATTTTCAAAATTAACAATGCCTACACTGTATTTCTGATAAATTTGATGTTGTTTTAATGGACAAAACTGTTGCTTTTCTTTCAAAAAGGATATTTCTAAGTGACCCCAAACGTTTCTACGGTAGCGTAGTCTCTGCACGGCGTGACCTCCCATGAGCCTCTCCTCTCACCGTGTCAACGCCACCTAGGAGAAGCTCAGTGATGCTGATGTAGACTTCCCTCAGGGAAAGTTTATCGGAGGACAGTAGGTGGGTCAGGTACATTCCCTCCACCGGCTTGCCGGCCTGCATCTGGACATCCATCTCAGCCACCTTACGGTCGATCAGACGCTGAGCTGAGGTAATAAACAGTGAACATGTCCACAAGATGCACACACACTATACATATACCAGGTCAACTCCATGCAGTGGCAAAACCTCACACATACCCACACCCACGAGGTCATCCCAGGCCTGGACGAAGCGTTTCCAGAAGGGCAGGACTTTGCGCGTCCATAAGGGGAGGAAGAGGACGATCTCAGACAGGGTCAACATGTCGCCAACCGCAGCGATGAACTTGAGCGTGTCCTCTGGGATTTCGTCCTGGAGACAACCCAGTCGTGTCTCAAACAGGATGGACGAGATACCTGGAGAAGAGGAAAAACAATTCAAGGACTGGCCTGACATGATGCAAAATGTAGTTCTTACAATCCATTTTTGACATGAAATGACCATGCTGTGAATTTTACTCCAACGAGCATTTAAAAGCGATCCTGGGGAGGTTGTGTAGGTTGCAAAAGCACAGCGCGCCGAATGAACCTAAATATACATGTCAACCAGGTTTTGCACCTTCAAAGCCAAACTTGTAGAGCTCCGAGGCAAGGTCCGACACGGTGGCGTGGTCTCCACTGCGGAGGCGAAGCTTCTCGATCCGCTGGAGAAGGTCGCCCACCACCTGATGGATGACAGGAGCATACCGAGACACCTCCGGCAGCTTCAGCAACTTAGGGTTCAGAGCTCTACGCATACGGTACCACTCTGGGCCTTCGCTACGGTGGAGAAGAGACGGAAACGAGAAGAGACATTGATTCCAGGTACCACGAACCACACAGGGCGGATGGCAATGTTTACCAGGAAACATGGGACATTTGCATCAGCCACTCACTCCACATGGAGTCCGTAGGCCTGTCCCCGCATGTTGCGGTACTCCTTCCAGTGTGGCAGCTCTGTTCGGATCGGGTAGCGGCCCTCCTGTCGGATCACCTGGGCTATCAAATCAGCGGACGCCACGTTCACCACGTCAAACGGGCCAAAACGCGAGCGCCAGATGGGCCCATAGATGTTCTTGTGTTCAATCTAGATTGGAGGCAAAAGAAGAACTTTGATTCTGGAAGTGCGCAGAAACATTTATTGTAAATGTAGTTACACTGGCCCAAATTGGCTTTTTGAGTTTCTGTTTCTGCTTCCAGTGCAGACTTTGTGGCTTGGGACACACAGTTTCAAGTCAGGAATTTGGGTTGATGTAACTATCAGTAACTATTAGTGTAAATACTTAAAATACTGAAATTGTGCCTAATGAGTTCACTTAAGTGAACAGTACTACCTTCAGATGAGTAAAAATGTATGCAGTAGTTTGAGTAATGTGTACTTACAACAATATTTAATTCAAATTAGTTATTCAAATATCTACTGAAAACATTCTCATGTTAAATCGATATGGTGATGTGAATGCAACAAAATATTTCAGTCACTTGTATAGGTTGCAACAATCAAAATGTTAAAGTTTAGCAAAGTCCGCCTTGCTTAGTAACTATCTTTGAACCAACTCAATCTAAGTAAACTTTTTTAGGAAAGTGATGGAAAGAAGCTAAATTTAGGAAGCTACATTTGATCCACTTGTATAAACTTGAATGTAAAAAAGTTATTGCACTTTAGAGAATAGCAACATGGTTAACTTTGAAGTGCAAGACTGAAAATAAAAATCGTACATCGTATGAGTGCATGTACTGTGTGTGGTGTGTGTACATACTGTTGGGAGAACAAGTATTTGATACACTGCTGATTTTGCAGGTTTTCCTACTTACAAAGCATGTAGAGGTCTGTAATCTTTATCATAGGTACACTTCAACTGTGAGAGATGGAATCTAAAACAAAAATCCAGAAAATCACATTGTATGATTTTTAAATAATTAATTAGCATTTTATTGTATGACATAAGTATTTGATCACCTACCAACCAGAAAGAATTCCGGCTCTCACACACCTGTAAGTATTTCTATAAGACCCCTCCTGTTCTCCACTCATTAGCTGTATTAACTGCACCTGTTTGAACTCATTACCTGTTTAAAAGACACCTGTCCACACACTCAATCAAACAGACTCTAACCTCTCCACAATGGCCAAGACCAGAGAGCTGTGTAAGGACATCAGTGATACAATTGTAGACCTGCACAAGGCTGGGATGGGCTACAGGACACTAGGCAAGCAGCTTGGTGAGAAGGCAACAACTGTTGGTGCAATTATTAGAAAATGGAAGAAGTTCAAGATGACGGTTAATCTCCCTCGGCCTGGGGCTCCATGCAAGATCTCACCTTGTGGGGCATCAATGATCATGAGGAAGGTAAGGGATCTGCCCAGAACTACATGGCAGGACCTGGTCAATGAGCTGAAGAGAGCTGGGACCACAGTCTCAGTGTGTTACGAAGAACCATTAGTAACACACAGCGCACGCAAGGTCCCCCTGCTCAAGCCAGCGCAAGTCCAAGCCCATCTGAAGTTTGACAATGACCATCTGGATGATCCAGAGGAGAAATGGAAACAATTACAGACCTCTATATGCTTTGTAAGTAGGAAAACCTATGAAATCGGCAGTGTATCAAATACTTGTTCTCCCCACTGTATACACTGAATGTGTGTGTGTGTGTGTATTTTGAAAATATTGCATGTGCGTGTTGTGTGTAGTATGGGGGAATAAAGGTTCACATCATCGAATGTTACTGAGTGGACCGGTAGGATTATTAGTGCAAAAAGAATCTATGACCTACGTGATAATTTAATATCTAGTAGTCTGACTCCATATTGTTTGTAAACATACACAATCATAAATGACCATGATATGCTGGAAGTTCTTCGAAAAGGTAGCTAATCTTTCGTCACAAGCCAAACATTTAAAAGGTCATGTGTTTCACGGCCTACGTTATCCTCAATGCTCCTCATCAGTCAAGTCTTACTTGTGGGTGTAATTATCTGTAGCCCTACAAGCTTGAGTATGAAGATGAACGAGGAATGCCATAGCAATCTATATACCAAAGTAATACAATTTATTCCAATCCAATAATAAAGTTACAATACAAAACAGTTACAAACCAACACAATTCAACGTCCTGCCAACTAGTCTAAATGTCTACTAAGTATACCATAAGTATTATACCATACAGACCAATTCCCCCATTGCATCTAAAATGGGATCACCTCACCTTGACTAAAACAATGGAAACCAAGAAACCGGCATTCACACATTTACATATATTCAATAAGCACATTCTAAAGCTAGACACTTGGTCTTTCAGGATTCTTCATCCAGTATACTCTCACCTAAAGGATTATTAGGAACACCATACTAATACTGTGTTTGACCCCCTTTCGCCTTCAGAACTGCCTTAATTCAACATGGCATTGATTCAACAAGGTGCTCAAAGCATTCTTTAGAAATGTTGGCCCATATTGATAGGATAGCATCTTGCAGTTGATTGAGATTTGTGGGATGCACATCCAGGGCACGAAGCTCCCATTCCACCACATCCCAAAGATGCTCTATTGGGATGAGATCTGGTGACTGTGGGTGCCATTTCAGTACAGTGAACTCATTGTCATGTTCAAGAAACCAATTTGAAATGATTCGAGGTTTGTGACATGGTGCATTATCCTGCTGGAAGTAGCCATCAGAGGGTGTGTACATGGTAGTCATAAAGGGATGGACATGGTCAGAAACAATGCTCAGGTAGGCCGTGGCATTTAAACAATGCCCCAATTGGCACTAAGGGGCCTAAAGTGTGCCAAGAAAACATCCCCCACACCATTACACCACCAGCAGCAGCCTGCACAGTGGTAACAATGCATGATGGATCCATGTTCTCATTCTGTTTACGCCAAATCCTGACTCTACCATCTGAATGTCTCAACAGAAATCGAGACTCATCAGACCAGGCAACATTCTTCCAGTCTTCAACTGTCCAATTTTGGTGAGCTTGTGTAAATTGTAGCCTCTTTTTCCTATTTGTAGTGGAGATGAGTGGTACCCGGTGGGGTCTTCTGCTGTTGTAGCCCATCCGCCTCAAAGTTTTGCGTGTTGTGGCTTCACAAATACTTTGCTGCATACCTCGGTTGTAACGAGTGGTTATTTCAGTCAAAGTTGCTCTTCTATCAGCTTGAATCAGTCGGCCCATTCTCCTCTGACCTCTAGCATCAACAAGGCATTTTCGCCCACAGGACTGCCGCATACTGGATGTTTTTCCCTTTTCACACCATTCTTTGTAAACCCTAGTAACGGAGCAGATTGTGAAATACTCAGACCGGCCCATCTGGCACCAACAACTATGCCACGCTAAAAGTTGCTTAAATCCCCTTTCTTTCCCATTCTGACATTCAGTTTGGAGTTCAGGAGATTGTCTTGACCAGGACCACACCCCTAAATGCATTGAAGCAACTGCCATGTGATTGGTTGATTAGATAATTGCATTAATGAGAAATTGAACAGGTGTTCCTAATAATTGTGATGGTAATTCCATCGATCAACACTCTTAAAGGAGTAAGAAACAGAGACAAAATTCTCCAGGCACATTATAATAGTTAATTCCTCTCAAGGACCACATTCCTGAGGAACAAAAGACTGACACCCTTCTTTGTCTAGGCAGGAGGACATGGCCCAAATACCTGTTAATCCTCTGATATTATACAGACGTGTGTCACAATCAAAGTAAATATTTACATACCAGCCAAATGGAAAGACAGACATTTCTCAAATATACCTTAATTCAACATTTCCATAACATAATGCTTTAGGTGAGTGTATATTGCATGTGTATGAGCAAAATGTGTGTTACTGAGTGTGAATGGGTCGCAACACACCCCAGTCAGCTAACAGCAGCACATTTGTATCATTCACCATGTTCTGGAGCCGCGCCTCAAAAGTGTGGTTCAATTCCTTTGGGTAGTTCCAATGAAAGGCCTAGATCATTCCAAAGAAAACAAGAAACCCCCCAGCACGACAGAGAGAGGTTTGCACAATATTCCATTTTAGTACAAAGTGTTAGGTCTATAATACAGTTCAATCCACCTTAATCCGATAAGTAATGACAGCTGACAGTCTAAATGTTAGCTTGCTATGTTGCATTTACATTGATATTCATGTGGGTTGGAACGGATACTATTTACCATAGTACTGTTATACTCAAGCCTTGTGTGTGTGTGTGTGTATATATATATATATACATACACACACACACACACACACACACACACACAACCCAGTTTCCAAAACTCAGGAACATTTTCATTGCTCATAAATCTGTATATATTGTTCAGCATTAATCGTGCCTTCACAGATGCAAGTCATCCATGCCATCCATGTAATCACTCCCCCATGTGTCCCCGGTTTGCCCTTCCTCAAGCACTTATGGGGCCACTGCTGGGTCCTAAGCCTCGTCCATGCCTGTCTTGTCACAGTACATTTTACGCTGCGTCACACATTTTTTGGGAACGGAGTTGTACAAGACATTTACACCAACTAAACTTGTTTGGGTATTTCAGTTTTTTTCTTGCCATATTTTCTCTACCTTACAATAGCAGATCACAAGACAAAATAGAAAAATGTATCTATAAACCACAGAGGCATGTTAACGTAGAAGCACAGGATGGGTGTGCAGTACAGTGGCTCGTGTAGTTCACATCAACTTGTTATTTTGGGAATAAACAAAACTGATTTCATTTTCACAGTAATGGATGTCTCCATTACAAGCTTAGCTAGGTTCAGCCCCATGATTGAATGATGTTCAGCCAAACCTGTGGAAAAATCACCTTTATTTTATAAATGAAACTTGTCCAGTCCTCCATAAAGCCATGAATATTACTTTGAGTTACTATACTGTTGGAATAACAAAATAAACCTGCAGCCTTTCAAACTGCTTTACAGAGTTGAAATTATACATTGTTCGTTTTAAGTTGATAGAGGTAGATCTACAGAGGTCTACAGCATGTTAAGTCACTGCAAACTGACAGACCGACCAGTGAGATAGTATAAATGGGATACATTTTGTAGGAAAATTAAAACATGAACTGCAGATGTCTACTGGACATTTCTGCTTGTAGTAGGCTATAGCACATATTTCATCATTTCAGCGTCTTGTGAGCAACATTAAAGAACTTCCGGGTCAACAATTGCAAATACACAGTGCCCCTTGATTTCTTTGCAGATAATTACTCTATCCACTCTCCTGAACATTTCCTACAATACATTCACCGCAGCGTATAGAACAGTTTTTTTTTATAGGCCAATATATTTCATATGCATTGAGTTACATTATGGCCAATCAGGTGGGCGGAGTAAAACCCCAGCAACAATTGCAAATACACAGTGCCCCTGTATTTTTTTGCATATAATCAATCTAAAAAGTCTCCTGAACATTTCCTACAATACATTCACTGCGCCATTTCGAATAGTTTTTTTTTATAGGCCAATATGTATTTCATATCCATTGAGTTACATTGTGGCCAATAGGATCTAGGATGGGTTGAGTAAAACACTAGCAACAATTGCAAATACAAAGTGCCCCTTGATTTTTTGGCATATAATTACTCTATCCACCTTCCTTGACATTTCCTACAATACATTCACTGTGGCGTATAGAATAGTTTTTTTTTTATAGGCCAATATATATATTTCATATCCATTAAGTTACATTGTGGCCAACAGATTGGGTGGAGTAAAATAACAGCAACAATTGCAAATACAGAGTGCCCCTTGATTTCTTTGCATGTAATTATTCTACCCACTCTCCTGAACATTTCCTAGAGTAGATTTTTACAATATACACTAAGCAAATTGTCAAAATCGACACATTTAATATTATTAAAATCGCGTTTTACCGCGGACTACTTTTTGAAGGCAAAATCCAAAAACCGGAAGTCTTATTGTTGCCACGGAATCTCTAATGTTGCCAGCATGACGCTAATACATATTTCCCCTTTAAATAGACCTATACACTTTGCCAACCGAAGACCATCAAGTTGGATTACAGATTTTACTAAGGCACTTCAACACATTACCTACGTCTGTTACGTTAATTTTATTTATAGCAGAATAAAAAATTACAAGACGCACATACGGCATGATGATGTTACATGTCAATTATAATATAATAATTATATTATAAATAATTCAAAATAAGTCAGTGATTTTAAAGTGTCCGAAAAAAAAAATTGTGCCAAAATAATATCGGGTTTTCTTTTACAAGCGATAGAAAGATGGAAGGAAATGTGTGAATGGTCTTACCTGCATAGCATGGCTTTTGTCTGAATAACCCTTAACGAACAGCCAATACACCGTCGTGGCCAAACTAGGTCCCGATAAATCGTCTATTGTTTTGTACTTCTTCGGGTGTGTTTCTGTCGTCTGGAACGTTGCTCCTAAATGTCTGCTGGTACCGGACTTGAACCTCAGACCCCCAGACCCAGAGCGGCCAATCAGCGTTGACAGTGTCCGGCCATGGTAAACTGTGAGTCGTAGCGGCCTGATTACCACAGCAAGGCAACATATGTTGAGTGGAGAGCATAAAGGACACTAAGGATTACTTAGCAAAGTTCCCAACTGAAAATTATGCAAATTGTCCCGAATAGAAAGCAATTTAGAATAAGCAATAGGCCTACAAATAGTCTATTATTTGTAAATATTTCTTTTGTTTTTGTAGGATAGATAATGAACACAATTGTAACGTTGTTATATAACTTTAAATGAATGCAATAGCAACCTATTTTGGTAACAATTGGTGAGGCTACAATACTGAAGTAATCCCAAAACAAACAACGCACCGAACTAACTGAGTCTAACGTTCTCTTAGAAAGCGCTGTGGTATGGGTCTGAAAACATTAAACGCAAATGACAATTCCGCAGCCAAAACCACTCTTCGGGTCTGTGCGAGTATACTCACATTTTAATGCAGCGCCAAACGAGTTCTTCCACTGACGCTAAAACATGAAGTTAATTAATGCTAAATAAATAGCCTGCGTGTCCCGTTCACAGACAAGGATGAGACTCTGTGAAGAGGGTGAAGAAATTCTCTGTGGTTCAGCTGGACACGCCTCAATTTCATAAAATCCGGAGGGGGAATGACCGACACACCTTCGATTTATCATTATCATCTGAGGAGATGCAACAGGCGAAACATTGCACGTTAAATGTCTTATTTTATTTAGTACTGTTTGAGCGTTAGACATTATAGACCAGTGTCTCCCAACCTTTTTCAGTTACTGTACCCACAAAATGTTTTTGCACTGCTTTCAGTACCCCTGAAGTACCCCCTCATGAAAATTTCACTAGTAAGCCTATGGTGTCATGAGTGTTATTAAGTGCCCCCTGTGGAGAGGCCAAGTACCCCCAGGGGTCCTAGTACCCCTGGTTGGGAACCACTGCCATAGACAATATACTGTAGTAGACTATTAGTTCGTCCATGTTGGGGGAGACCAGGGATAGGTTTAACATGTTGGACATTTCTGTCTGTATCTTGAAGCTCTTTAAGCCAGTGCATTCAAAATTGTATACAAACTAGTTACATGTGTCTGCTATTAGATGACATTGCTGTTATATCTGTAACACAAACAAAAAATGTGTGGTTTAGTCTCAAACACAAGGAGTGAAATGTTGCAATTCACCCCATAGCCTGGGTCAGTTGTAACATTATGATATACCCTGGGGTGAGTTACAATATAAAAAAAATATATGAAAAACATTTTATATTGAAAGCTTTATATTTCAAAACTTAAATTACTTTTGAACATAATTGGTGTGTGTGTATGAAGTATGTTAGTTACTGTCAGTCATAGTAGTGAGACATTTGAACATAATACATTTGAACAAAATTAGCATTACTGAATATTAGTTTGTGTTTGTGCTTGTTTGTTACCACCAGTCCAGGCATAATGAAATTCAAAGAATATATATATAGGCCTAAAACAAAATGTTTTGCATATAATATGTTGTAACATTTTAATTATTGTTATAACTAACCCAGACTCTTGTTGTTACAACTAACCCAGACTCCTATAGTCATGAACTAGCTTACTTTACAGCTAACAGGTAAAACATTATCACTGACAACTTATATATCTAGATAGACACACAATAAATATGATTTAAGTTTGATTACTTTAATTACATGGCTGGCTAAATTATCACAAAAATGTATGAGGTAAAAAAATTACTTCCTTACCTCAAAATTAGTTTTTTCTTTAAAAAAATTGTCTGCCATAGGGTGCTACTTCTGAAAAAATGCAGCCGGTCAGTCCCCACACCAGGCCCCGATGCAGCCGGTCAGTCCACACACCAGGCCCCGATGCAGCCGGTCAGTCCACACACCAGGCCCCGATGCAGCCGGTCAGTCCACACACCAGGCCCCGATGCAGCCGGTCAGTCCACACACCAGGCCCCGATGCAGCCGGTCAGTCCACACACCAGGCCCCGATGCAGCCGGTCAGTCCACACACCAGGCCCCGATGCAGCCGGTCAGTCCACACACCAGGCCCCGATGCAGCCGGTCAGTCCCCACACCAGGCCCCGATGCAGCCGGTCAGTCCCCACACCAGGCCCCGATGCAGCCGGTCAGTCCCCACACCAGGCCCCGATGCAGCCGGTCAGTCCCCACACCAGGCCCCGATGCAGCCGGTCAGTCCCCACACCAGGCCCCGATGCAGCCGGTCAGTCCCCACACCAGGCCCCGATGCAGCCGGTCAGTCCCCACACCAGGGCCCGATACAACCGGTCAGTCTCCACACCAAGCCCGACCCAGCCGATGAATCAAAGCTAGGACACAATTTAAAGTCTTGCCATAGTTTTGAAACAGATTTAATTCAAATACTGGCCACTAAGACATTCACTGTATTCTTGGTAAATGCATCTGCAAACGTTTGACTCCACCCACATTGATCCTCACCCAGAATTGCACACTTCTGTCAGGGGTACTTGCTTCTTCCTAGAACGATATCTTCGAATTCCATCAACATTAGACTTGGCTGTTCTGTTAACTGAGGTTTGCGGCTTGTGTGAACATGTGAGGGCGAAACAAAACTACTGAAACACAGAGAAGGAAATAAACCATTAAAGAATTTGGTTAAGCTTTGTGGCTAATCCTAGATAGAACAAAGATTTCATCATACATTAAATAATCAACTTTTGAGGTGTATTTAGAGGAGTTATCGCAACACCTTGGGAAAATAATCCACCCGACGTTTCTCGGCTTTCAGTCAGCCTCTGCCGCAGTAATCATTTATAAATGGATCTTACCTCTAGAAAAGTATGTAAACATAAAAATGACACGGAAAGCATAACAGTAATATCAACAGAGCTACTGGAACGCCATTCAGAAGAAACGTAATTACCATCGGAATGAAATGTATTATCAGGGACGTCGCTAGGCCTATTTTAGGGCGGCTTTAGCCCCAATATTGGATCAGTGTCTAACACAAACTATGAGACCGGTATACTTTTAGCCAACCGTGACCAAACCTGTTTTGCCCAACTTACATCCTTTGTATTACCATCACCACGGGTTGACACAACCGGGTCAGAACCAATCAGAAAACTTGTAGTAGCACCGAGTTGTGCACTTCCACGAGGAAGGTCACTGGGCTTCAAGCAATAGTGAATGTTCCTGGGGCCTAGTTTGTCAAGTGCGTAATCAAAAGTCTGCCTGTAAATCACGCGTGCATTTTATGCGCAAAGTGTGGGATTTATCGATATGAAGGTTTTATTGAGAATGTTCCTAAAGTTGAAGTTGTTTGGCACGGTGTGGAGCGGTTATAGTACAATCCCAAGACTAGCATGTCAACAGAACATCATTCAGCAAAGAAGCCTTTGCTTCCAATATTTGAATATTGTGAAAAGGTTCAATATTGAAGACACCTGGTGCCAGCCTTTAAATAGTCTCTCAGTCTAGTTCTGTTGGCAACACAATCATGGGGAAGACTGCTGACTTGACATGTCCAAAAGACGACCATTGACACCTTGCACAAGGAGGGCAAGACACAAAAGGTCATAGCTAAAGAGGCTGGCTGTTCACAGAGCTCTGTGTCCAAGCACATTAATAGAGAGGCGAAGGGAAGGAAAAGATGTGGTAGAAAAAAGTGTGCAAGTAATAGGGATAAACGCGCCCTGGAGAGGATTGTGAAACAACACCCATTCAAAAATGTGGGGGAGATTCACAAAGAGTGGACTGCAGCTGGAGTCAGTGCTTCAAGAACCACCACGCACAGACGTATGCAAGACATGGGTTTCAGCTGTCGCATTCCTTGTGTCAAGCCACTCTTGAACAAGACAGCGTCAGAAGCGTCTCGCCTGCGCTAAAGACAAAAAGGACTGGACTGCTGCTGAGTTATGTTCTCTGATGAAAGTAAATTTAGTATTTCCTTTGGAAATCAAGGTCCCAGAGTCTGGATGAAGAGAGGAGAGGCACAGCATCCACGTTGCTTGATGTCCAGTGTAAAGTTTCCACAGTCAGGGATGGTTTGGGGGTTCATGTTATCTGCTGGTGTTGGTCCACTGTGTTTTCTGAGGTCCAAGGTCAACGCAGCCATCTACCAGGAAGTTTTAAAGCACTTCATGCTTCCTGCTGCTGACCAACTTTATGGAGATGCAGATTTCATTTTCCAACAGGACTTGGCACCTACACACAGTGCCAAAACTACCAGTACCTGGTTTAAGGACCATGGTATCCTTGTTCTTAATTGGCCAGCAAACTCGCCTGACCTTAAACCTATAGAAAATCTATGGGGTATTGTGAAGAGGAGGATGCGATACGCCAGACCCAACAATGCAGAAGAGCTTAAGGCCACTATCAGAGCAGTCTGGGCTCTCATAACACCTGAGCAGCGCCACAGAGTGATCGACTCCATGCCACGCCGCATTGCTGCAGTAATTCAGGCAAAAGGAGTCCCAACTAAGTATTGAGTGCTGTACATGCTCATACTTTTCATGTTCATACTTCTCAGTGGGCCAACATTTCTAAAAATCCTTTTTTTGTATTGGTCTTAAGTAATATTAAAATTTTCTAAGATACTGAATTTGGGATTTTCATTTGTTGTCATTTATAATCATCACAATTAAAATAAATATACATTTGAAATATATCAGTCTGTGTGTGATGAATGAATATAATATACAAGTTTCACTTTTTGAATGGAATTACTGAAATAAATCAACTTTTTGATGATATTCTAATTTTATGACCAGCCCTGTATATTCTTTTCCCCAAAGAGAGTTTTGTACGTAAAAAAAAAATTATGCTAATGGGAAATTATGCAAATTGGGCGATGACGTCATGTAGCGACTTCTAACGACTTTTAGGACAGCCAATAGCGACTTTCCTTACTGATGCCTTTACCGTATGCCTCTTGTTGCCTGTGCTTGCACGAATCTGGCTTCTTATAAGGGTAGCTAGTCATGCCTGATCCACTTTTTGTTTTACGAGGTAGCCTGATAGCGGGGCTTGCACCTTGTGCATTCATTGTTTAATTGTTGTACCTGCCATCACATTTGAACAACAACTCCGGACAAGAAAGCAGACTTCCTACGAATGAAGGTTTTTTTATTAAGGTTTTTTTATTAGTAAAAAATATTGCACACTTGTAAAAAAAGTTTTGCAAACTTGGAATTACTTTTGTAATAGTACAAACGTTTTGCAAACTTGTAAAAAAGATTTGCAAACGTATTATTTGGAATCATGCAACTCATTAATAACGCTTGCCAACGTAAAATACGTTTTGTCACTAATTTGTCACTAATTTCGTTAGAACTGGAGGGGGCTCAAGATGGAGGAGAGAGCAGACGCAATGTGAATAGCTCAAAGAAGCCTTGAAAAATCTACGGAATTAACTTTTAGTTCAACAAAAACCCTGAAATATCAACTGTAAAATTGTAAGAAACTTATTATAATAATTCAATAACGTGTGAGTGGCCCGGAGCACCTCCTGGTATACGATATTGAAAACCATAACATGGCTAGCACAAAAACTAATGCCAAATTGAAGGCTCTCCAAGAACACGACTATGGTGGTCCAGAAAAGATGGAAACTAATATCAGAGGAACCAAAAATACCTTATCATCTCCTTCCAAACCACCAGCACCACAGAAAAAGTCAAAACCAGACGACGTCGTGACTGCTGGAGCCCATGAGGTGGACGCCTCTAACGCTGCGATCCTGGCTGCTATCGGCACTCTTCAAAACATGATGCAGGACTTCAAAGCAGAGCTAAAGCAGAACACGCTGACCATAGCCAACATTGCGAAAGCGGTAGATTTTGACTCTGCCGAGATCAAAGATTATAAAGAACAGTGCCAAAAACGCACACTCACCTAAAGGATTATTAGGAACACCTGTTCAATTTCTCATTAATGCAATTATCTAATCAACCAATCACATGGCAGTTGCTTCAATGCATTTAGGGGTGTGGTCCTGGTCAAGACAATCTCCTGAACTCCAAACTGATTGTCAGAATGGGAAAGAAAGGTGATTTAAGCAATTTTGAGTGTGGCATGGTTGTTGGTGCCAGATGGGCCGGTCTGAGTATTTCACTATCTGCTCAGTTACTGGGATTTTCACGCACAACCATTTCTAGGGTTTACAAAGAATGGTGTGAAAAGGGAAAAACATCCAGTATGCGGCAGTCCTGTGGGCGAAAATGCCTTGTTGATGCTAGAGGTCAGAGGAGAATGGGCCGACTGATTCAAACTGATAGAAGAGCAACTTTGACTGAAATAACCACTCGTTACAACCGAGGTATGCAGCAAAGCATTTGTGAAGCCACAACACGCACAACCTTGAGGCGGATGGGCTACAACAGCAGAAGACCCCACCGGGTACCACTCATCTCCACAAATACAAATAGGAAAAAGAGGCTACAATTTACACAAGCTCACCAAAATTGGACAGTTGAAGACTGGAAGAATGTTGCCTGGTCTGATGAGTCTCGATTTCTGTTGAGACATTCAGATGGTAGAGTCAGGATTTGGCGTAAACAGAATGAGAACATGGATCCATCATGCATTGTTACCACTGTGCAGGCTGCTGGTGGTGGTGTAACAGTGCCACACTGTTCTATTCACACAAGCAACAATACACTCTTTTAGTGCCAGAGGTATGCCGGAAGGCTCAACAAATGCGTGCGCAGCACTTTGGCCTGACCCCTGACTCGTTGTTTGCCTGGTAACTAACATCGAACAAGTGCTGTTGCTGGTGATAGTGTGATCTTTTATGGGGCAGTGAGAGATGCTGGACGGACCGATAGGACCAGTCCTCCCACTATGTGCAGTCACATTGTACAGTCATATTGCCCCTTCGCTCGAGGTTCTGACAGGTGGCTGTACTGTGCGTCTGTGAAGACAATGGGAACAGCCTCTGGGAAGGGTTAAAGTGCAACTCTAATCACCTGAACGCATAGGCCTGTGGCATCAAGTAGCATCATCAAAGTGTTGCTTGGTCAGGATCAGCCGGGGACCTTGGTTTCAAATGGAAGACTTGAACACGTCCTGATCGTTACTGATCTTCAACAGAAAAAACTGTCATGGCTGTCAACCGCTTAGTTATTTCAACCGCTAATTCCGTTGGGCACCCTGAACCGTAAAACAATTTGAACGAAACATTTTCACCATGATATCTACCTTGAACTGCTCCACAAACCTAACGTGTAGGGTTGAGACAACTGCATTGTGGGATTGTTGACGTGCTGTACCCTGCCTGCTGTTACCTACCTGGCTACCTGCCAAACTTTTTCGAATTTACTCGATATAAACTAATTGGTCAAAATTCTATTTTAGAGTTTTACCAACGCAATATTTATCTGTTGACCTCTTACCCAACTTTTCTACACCGGGACTCTTTTTGGACATAATTAACAGAACTACTTACCCCTGAACACCCGAGGCTAAGTATCATTACAATGCCTTTTCACTGTAATTGTTGTAGCAACAACACGGAGGAGAATGTTCGTCTTAAGTTAAAGATAGCAGAGTTAGAGGCTCGGCTTCTGACGCAAATGCCAGGCAAGGATTATGCTAGTGTAGAAATAGAAAAATCTGCGTCAGTGCCACCAGGTAGAAACGATAGTTTTGTTAGCCCCCCGGCACAGCTCCTGCAGCCGGGCAATAACTTTCTCTTGGTCACTGGGAAGAAATGCCGTCGACCAGTTAAACCTGAATCGTTGCTAAAACCAACTGAGACTTTGAACAGGTTTTCCCCACTGGAGTCGGAGTCAAGACCCGAGCCGTCTTCGGAGGGGAATGGTCGGCAGGCATGTTCTACCGGTGGACTTGAAAAACTGAAAACTTTAGTCATTGGCGATTCCATCACACGCAGTATTAGACTAAAGAATCAGCCGGCGATCGTACATTGTTTACCGGGGGGCAGAGCCACCGACGTAGCCGCAAATCTGGGGTTGGTGCTAGCGAAGTCTAAAACTGGCAAGTATAGAGAGTACAGAGATATTGTTATCCACGTTGGCACCAACGATGTTAGGATGAAACAGTCAGAGGTTACGAAGCAGAACATAGCATCAGCGTGTAAATTAGCTAGAAAGATGTGTCGGCATCGAGTAATTGTCTCTGGCCCCCTCCCAGCTAGGGGTGGTGACGAGCTCTACAGCAGACTTGCGCAACTCAATCGCTGGCTGAAAACGGAGTTCTGCCCGTCGCAGGAGGTAGAGTTTGTAGATAACTGGCCTTCTTTTTGGGACTCTCCCAGAAATAGGGCCAGGCCTGATCTGCTGAGGAGCGACGGACTCCATCCTAGCTGGAGTGGTGCTCTTCTTTTGTCTAGGAACATTGACAGGAGTCTCACTCCTATAGCTTTAACATGAGATAGGGTGCAGGTCAGGCTGCAGGCTGTTAGCCAGCCTGCTAGCATAGTGGAGTCTGTCAATAGCATAGCCAGAGTAGTTAGTACAGCTTTACCTATTGCCACTGTGACTCGTTCCAGGCTGAGAAAAGTTAAACAAGGTAGTGCTAACAAAAACAACCTTATTAAGATAAAGGTTTCCTCCACCTCGGTCAAAAATAAAAATAATTGTATCACTTCGCATCTCAAAATGGGACTCCTAAATATTAGATCTCTTGCTCCAAAGGCAGTTGCGGTAAATGAATTAATCTCTGATCATAAACTAGATGCTATTGGTTTATGTGAAACGTGGCTAAAGCCTAAAGAATTCACTGCCTTAAATGAGGCCTCTCCTCCTGGCTATACTAGTGATCATATCCCTCGTGCATCCCGAAAAGGAGGGGGTGTCGCTAATATTTATGACAGTAAATATAAACTTACTCTCAAACATATCACAGAGTTTCATTCTTTCGAAGTTTTACTCATGAAAGTGAACCAGGCCGATAAATCATTTTACATAGCTACTATTTATAGGCCCCCCGGGCCATACACATTGTTCCTCAATGAGTTTCCAGAATTCTTGTCTAACCTTGTAGTCATGGCAGATAGTATTCTAATTTTTGGCGATTTCAATATCCATATGGAAAACCCCCATGATCCTCTTCAAAAAGCCTTTCAAGCCATAATCGACTCAATGGGTTTCATCCAACATGTCTCAGGTCCAACACATTGCCACAATCATACCTTAGATTTAGTCCTGTCACGAGAAATAGATATTGTAGATCTAATAACTTACCCCCAAAATCCTGGATTATCGGATCATTGTCTTATTACATTTACCGTTAAAACAAGAAATTCACTTGCCCCCCAAACAATGAGTTTCAAAAGCCGTACTATAAATTCTCGGATTACAAATAAATTCCTTGATATTCTTACTAGTTCGCTCTTAAATGACAGAGTAAATAAATCTGTAAACGATCAAATCGAGGATCTAAACTCAATACTGCGAAATACATTAGACATAGTTGCACCACTAAAAACTAAAGAAATACGCAACAAGAAACTTGCTCCTTGGTACACCGACAATACTAGAGCACTTAAGCAAGCCTCCAGAAAATTGGAGCGAAAGTGGCGCTCCACCAAGTTGGAAGTATTTAGACTAGCCTGGATAGACAGTACAGTACAATACCGAAAATCACTCACGTCTGCTCGATCAGCTTATTTCTCCAACCTGATTGAGGCGAACAAAAACAATCCAAAATTTCTCTTTGATACAGTTGCAAAGTTAACAAAAAAGCAAAGCTTAGCATGTGAAGTGGGTCTTCACTTTAGTTGTAATGAATACATGAACTACTTTGATGAAAAGATCGTCACCATTAGAAAACAAATAGTTATGGTCCTAAAAATCTCGGTTGTCCGGAAAATTTCCGGAGCCTCCCTGATCAGGTGTCAATGGGGACACTTGAGTTTTTTGATACCGTATCGCTCGACACATTTACAAAATTTGTAATGAGTTCTAAACCCACAAACTCTCAGCTAGACCCGATTCCTACAAAATTACTTAAGGAGTTATTTCCTGTGCTAGGTCAGCCAATGCTGAACATAATAAATTGCTCCCTTTCCTCCGGATGCGTACCAAACTCACTAAAAATTGCGGAAATTAAGCCTCTTCTAAAAAAATCGAGGCAATCTAGATCCCGACATATTAAACAATTATAGGCCAATATCGAACCTCCCGTTCCTCTCAAAAATCTTAGAAAAATGTGTTTCCCAACAACTGAATGCCTTCCTAAAGACAAAAAACATTTATGAAATATTCCAGTCTGGTTTTAGATCTCATCATAGTACTGAGACTGCACTCGTGAAGGTAACAAATGACCTTCTAATGGCCTCAGACAAAGGTTCCGCATCCGTCCTGTTGCTTCTTGATCTTAGTGCTGCTTTTGACACTATTGATCACTCCCTTCTCTTAGAGAGACTGGAAACCAATATTGGGCTACGTGGACATGTTCTAGCCTGGTTTAAATCTTATTTATCTGAAAGATATCAGTTCGTTAGTGTGGATGGCATATCCTCTGACAAGTCAAAGGTATGCTTTGGAGTTCCTCAAGGCTCGGTTCTGGGCCCTTTACTTTTCTCACTATACATGCTCCCTCTGGGCGATGTAATCCGAAATCACAATATTAACTTTCACTGTTATGCTGATGACACACAGTTATATATTTCAATGAAGCATGGAGAAGCCCCTAAATTAGCTATTTTGGAAGCATGCGTTTCAGATATTAGGAAGTGGATGACAGAGAATTTCTTGCTCTTAAACTCAAATAAAACAGAAATGGTCCTTTTAGGACCCAAAAAACAAATAGCGTTGTTAGCAGATCTCACTGTGAACCTCGACGGCTGCATGGTCGTATCCCAAAAAACTGTAAAAAACCTTGGCGTTACCCTTGACCCTGACCTCTCCTTTGAAGAACATATAAAATATGTCTCAAGAGTTGCTTATTTTCATCTTCGAAACATCGCAAAAATTAGAAACTTCCTATCAAAAACTGATGCAGAAAAATTAATCCATGCTTTCGTTACTTCTAGATTAGATTACTGCAATGCTCTTATCTCTGGTTATCCAGACAAATTAATAAATAAACTTCAATTAGTGCTGCACACAGCTGCTAGAATCCTAACTAGAACAAAAAAATTTGAACACATTACTCCTGTCCTGGCATCCTTACATTGGCTGCCTGTTAGGGTTAGGGCTGATTTTAAGGTTTTACTCTTAACCTATAAATCAATACATGGACTTGCTCCTACTTACCTTGCTGAAATGATCCAGCCATATATACCTACACGTAACCTTAGATCGCAAGACGCAGGCCTTTTAATTGTACCTAGAATTTCTAAACAAACAATTGGCGGCAGGGCCTTTTCTCATAGAGCTCCACTCCTGTGGAATGATCTGCCAATTAAGGTTAGAAATGCAAACTCAGTGCAAACTTTCAAGTGTCTACTAAAAACTCATCTCTACAGCACGGTTTATAATTAGGTGTAGCCTGGCCCGGGGGCGTGAAGGTGACCAGTAGGCTTGATACTGTCCACCCTTGCTGTCTTGCCAGGTGGGCTCTCGTCGCCACTGGGATGCCCTCCCTCCAATGCCCTTCGGGGGAAGAGTCACTGGCTTGTTGTTGACTCTCTATTGCGCACTTGTGCAGTTGGGCTGTACGCTACTAGCAATACTCGGCCCTCATTCAGGGGGGTTGCGGTTGGTGAGTGTCCCTTTGGTTGATGCCTGGCAATGTGGTTGGATTGATTTCCTGCCTGTTGGGCCCTGTCCGGGGCCTCCCCCGGGTAGGGCCACAGTGTCACCGGACCCCCCCGTCTCAGTTTCCAAGGTGTTACGCTGCTATATTATTGTGCTGGGGGACATGAGGGATGTACTACTAACTTTTCTCAGTTTCCTCCAATTTTAAATTTTAGAAGGAGATGAGGTCCTGGTCCACACCTGCGGATTACCTGGTTTGGGGGGACCGTTGCTGTTCCTGTCCTTGTCCACTTGGTCATACTTCTGACCTAGTCTAAAATCAAATATACTCTGGATTTAGCCAAGAGAAATTTATTTATTATTCCAATTGGACTCTTAATATCTCACCCGGCACAGCCAGAAGAGGACTGGTCACCCCTCTGAGCCTGGGTCCTCTCTAGGTTTCTTCCTAAAATTCGACCTTCTTAGGGAGTTTTTCCTAGCCACTGAAATTCAACACTACTGTTGTTTGCTCCTTGGGGTTTAAGGCCGGGTGTCTCTGTAAAGCACTTTGTGACAACTGCTGTTGTAAAAAGCGCTTTATAAATAAATTTTGATTGATTGATTGATTGATTGATAGGGGTAGACGGCACACGTGGCTTGTATTATGTGAGCAAACAAACCCCTTGACATGACAGTTGGGGAAGGCGGCCCTGAAGGGGAAGGAATGCTCAGAACTCGGTGGCATGTTCTTCAACATTCTGGAACACATTCACAGCTAGAAGTGAAAAAGCCAGTGATGGCAAATGTCTCCTTCGTTTGTAAACAAAGAGTGTGGGGGGGGGGTTGATGTCTGTACTATTGTCTGTGCCCTTCACGTGGTTGAGCAGATACCGGTTACATATGTAAACATACAGAATCTTTCGTTTTTGTTTATGTAGGTCTATGAGGGTATACAGTGCCTACGAAAAGTATTGCGTTATGGACATACACTCACCTAAAGGATTATTAGGAACACCTATTCAATAAGAAACAAAGCTCCAAAAACAAACTAATAAATTAGAATGTGAGAAATGATACAGAATTGAAATATAATTTAAATCCATTAAAACCGAATTGATATACAAAACTATATAAATACCAAAGTAAATCAATATAATACAAATAGAACATAATTAGGTCAAGTGATTACAAAGGAGCTCAAAACCTACTTTCTTAAAGTGTAAAAGAAAGTAAGACAATTTCACATTTTATATTTTTATTGTTTATTGTTATTTCATTCTACATTTATTTTCAAATTTCCTGCAAAGTAAAAAAAAAAGAAAACCATCTTGGTAAAAGTCATTTTCCTGGTCTGTCTGGTTTTTGTGTTAACGTCTTTTACTTTATTTTGCCCTCCGTAGTGAATCTAGAGTTCTGGTCCATAGCGTGTATCCTGACATACTGATGGTGCACACAGAAAGGGAGTAGCTACAGTGCACAATATTGCATTACCGGTTACACACACTTTAGGCCCCTTAGTGCCAATTGGGCATCGTTTAAATGCCACGGCCTACCTGAGCATTGTTTCTGACCATGTCCATCCCTTTATGACCACCATGTACCCATCCTCTGATGGCTACTTCCAACAGGATAATGCACCATGTCACAAAGCTTGAATCATTTCAAATTGGTTTCTTGAACATGACAATGAGTTCACTGTACTGAAATGGCCCCCACAGTCACCAGATCTCAACCCAATAGAGCATCTTTGGGATGTGGTGGAACGGGAGCTTCGTGCCCTGGATGTGCATCCCACAAATCTCCATCAACTGCAAGATGCTATCCTATCAATATGGGCCAACATTTCTAAAGAATGCTTTCAGCACCTTGTTGAATCAATGCCACGTAGAATTAAGGCAGTTCTGAAGGCCAAAGGGGGTCAAACACAGTATTAGTATGGTGTTCCTAATAATCCTTTAGGTGAGTGTATAGCAGATGAATTTGGTCACTGGCTGATTCTTATTATAAACATAGATGGTCTGAAATTCAGCGTAGTCAACATATATGTTTATAATATCAGTAGAGAAAACCGGAACCTACTTGAACAAATTGATTTACATTTAGACAATCTCAAATTGACACATTCAACTGATAACATAATCATTGGTGGAGACCTAAACCTAGTTCATGATAATTTTTTGGATAAATATCCTTGCAGATACTCTGCAAGTCATCCGAACACCATATTCACAAGCTTTTGCGAAAAACTAAATTTGGTTGATATTTGGAGACACTTAAATCCAGAAATATATAAATACTCCTGGTTTGGCTCAAGCCACAACTATAAATCCAGAATTGATCATTGGTTAATTCCGAATCATTTGCTAGTTTATTATATTAGCTCTGATATGTCTGCTGCTCCACTCACAGATCATAGTGTTATTTTACTACAGATCAAACCCAATGACAACAATGTCCACTCACACTTACTGGAAGTTCAATTCCAGCCTGATCAAAAATAATGACTACTGCCAAAAGATCGAATTATTAACTAAAGAGTGTCAATTCTGAGGAGCTAACAACTGCTACCAAAAAGTGGGAATTCCTAAAATATAAAATGCGCCAATTTACCATTTCATTCAGTAAAATAATTTTAAAAATAGTGAAAAACAAGAAGTAGACATTATTAATCAGTTAAATATGTACTGCAATAGACCAAACCCAACTGAAGATAGACAGATGATATTAAACCTCCAACCTAAACTAGATGACATTTATAGTCGTAAGGCCCATGGGGCCTTTGTGAGATCCAGAGCTAAATGGATAGAGGAGGGGAAAAAAATTCAGCGTATTTCTATGGTCTTGTAAAAAGAAGACAGGAAAAAAATAGCATCAGATCCCTGATGGTTGATGATAATGTCACAGATGAAAAATTGATCTCTACAGAAATCTGGAAATTCTATAGCCAGCTCTATAGCTGTAAATTTTCTAGCATGGACTGTCAGAATATTTTTAAGGATGTAGCAAAACATATTCCAAGAATAGAGGATGGCCTCAAACAAACATGTGATAGTCAAATTACAATTACAGAACTTGATGCTGTAATTGGTCGTCTTTCTCTTAACAAAGCCCCCGGGTCCGACGGTCTTACAGGGGATTTTTACAGACATTTTTGGGTAGATTTAAGAGACCTGCTGCTACAAGTCTTTACCGAAATATTTGAAACATGTGTGCCACCAACAATGAGACATGGAGTTATCATCTCAATTCCAAAACCTGGGAAAGATCCCAGAATTATAGATAACAGAAGACCCATTACACTCAGAAATTCAGACTACAAACTTCTAACTTACATCTTTGCTTCTCGTCTTCAAACAGGGATTTCAGATCTTATTGCAGATACACAATCAGGGTTCTTAAAAGGAAGATCAATCCATAACAATAAAAGGTTGGTAATGGACATCATTGAGTATAGAAGCCAAATAGAAGATGATGGTTTCCTTCTTTTTCTAGACTTCTATAAAGCATTCGACTCCGTGGAGCATCCATTTATTCTTTCGGCACTCGAACATTTTGGATTTGGAATCAAATTTAGAGAATGGGTTGGTGGATTATACCGAGATATTAGTAGTTGTGTCCTATTACCTAGTGGTACCACCCCAAGCTTCCAGATTAATGTGGGTATTCCTCAAGGTTGCCCCATCTCACCATACCTGTTCATCTTAGCCACAGAAATGCTAGCAATCTATATTAAAAACTGCAATGATATTAAAAAACTTAATGTACTTGGCACAGACATATTAGCCAACTAGCAGATGATACAACAATATTCTTAAAAGATAGATACCAAATTTCAACAACTATTGCCAAAATTGATAAATTCTCAAAAGCCTCAGGTCTAACATTAAACTTAAAAAAGTGTGAATTGCTGGCTTTTCACGACACTTCACTGGAAAATATCTGTAATATCCCTATTAAATCAGAAATCAAATACCTGGGGATCTACCTCTCCAAAGACCAAAAAAAAAGCCAACTTCTGAATGTAGAAAATAAAATTAAAGAATGCAAGTCAAGACTAAATATTTGGCTACAGAGAGACATATCAATACTAGGCCGAATTTACCTAACTAAGATGGAATGTTTATCAAGATGTATTTACCCAGCCTACTCCAATGCCATTCCAAACAAATTGATTAAATCTATCAACCAAATCAACTTACATTTTATTTGGAGGAACAGACCACATTATATGAAGAAGAGCAATATGGTTAAAGACACAAAAGATGGAGGTCTAAAAGTTATTGACTTTGACTGCCTTAATGGAACCTTAAAAATAAATTGGTTAAAATCTTGGATCAAAAACAGCAACTCCTTTTGGTATTGTATTCCAAAGACCTTATTTAAGAACATTGGGGGATTAGACTTTAGTGTTAACAATTTACCTATATCATTGTCAGAGTTTCACAAACAAATACTCTTGAATTGGGAAATGTTATACGTGCATAACTTCTCACCCCACGCATCAATACTCTGGAACAACAGATAAGTTTTGCACCGCAACAGATCTCTGTTCTTTGAAAATTGGTATGGGAAAAACATATGGTCCATGGCTGACTTAATGGATACCAATGGACATTTTTATTTTCAAACCCTTAAAATCAGACTTTACTAAATTACATAGAGCACTACCCCAAGGATTTGTTCTTCTAACAAGAAACATTTTGGCATGTTATCCGATTCATCCACAATTAGCCCCACTATCAATTCAAGGAATCTCTGTTTTGGATAAAAAATGCACTAAGCACTTTATTAGGAATTGTTTTATTGATTATCTTTACCATAATAACCTAAATAAAAATAACATCTTACAAAAATGTGATAAAGTTTCAGTCACTAAACTAAGAACAATGTATCTAACACTCCCTATACCTCCTACAGTGAAAGAAACACATTTCAAAGTAATGAAGAACATTTACCCCTCTAAAGAAATTCTGTGAAAATGATGTCGAAACTACAGACCATGGGTTTTTCTCATGTAATGTGAAGCAGACATTTTGGTGTGATATACATAACTGGATTAAGCAACAGATGTCTTCATTCCCAACCACTATTTCCTGTGACGACATAACATTCGGATTAGCGTTGCAAAAAAAGGGTGATGAGCTCTGTTCTAATACAATTGTATGTCTACAATGTATCATCTCTATTTTTATTACTAAGACAACTATATATTTACTGTTTGTATTAAGAGCTGTTCCATTTGGCTATATCTTCTCTGTATCCTATTCTGAAGAACCAAATTTATGCAGCCATGTTTGTTTGTAAATTTTGATATTTTCAATTAAAAAATGAAAAAATTATTTTTAATTGTCACTGAAGTGGGAAACGCTGACAGAGGGTTTGTATTCTCTTTTTGAACACGTCACAATATCATTAGTTCTGTAACCTGAAAGCACCAAAGTGCTTTTCCTTCTTTCAAAATGAATCTTGCTTTTGGAATAGGGATCCAGTTGGTTCAGTCCTTTCACTTCCAGTGACTGATCAGAAGTCCTCCACTACGCCTCCTCTTGTCCCCCAGAGGCAAACACTTGGTGGGTAACGTCCGGAACATCAAATCGAAATGGTATTGAATAGCAGTACAAATACAATCGGCACATGAGTTATCCCGATAATATCCGTATGTTGTGGGGCTGTCTTGGCTGACACGCCTGTGCAACATTGCGTGGCGGTCAGGGACAGTGCCTCTGGGATGGCAGACCGGGGTGGTGGTCCCTCTTTTTAAGAAGGGGGACCAACACTTGTGTTCCAACACTTCTCAGCCTCCCCGGGATAGTCTATGCCAGGGTACTGGAGAGGAGAATACGGCCGATAGTAGAACAATCGGATTCAGGAGGAACAGTGTGGTTTTCAACCGGACCGTGGAACACTGGACCAGCTCTATACCCTCTACGGGGTGCTGGAGGGTTCATGGGAGTTTGCCCAGCCAGTCCACATGTGTTTTGTGGATTTGGAGAAGGCATTCGACTGTGTCCCTCGCGGCATCCTGTGGAGGGTGCTTCAGGTACATGGGGTCCTGGGTCCTTTGCTAAGGGCTGTCAGGTCCCTGTACGACCAAAGCAGGAGCTTGGTCCGCATTGCCGGCAGTAAGTCAGACTTGTTCCCGGTGCATGTTGGACTCCAGCAGGGCTGCCCTTTGTCGCCGGTTCTGTTCGTAATTTTTATGGATAGAATTTCTAGGCGCAACCAGGGGCCGGAGGGTGTCCGGTTTGGGGACCACACAATTTCATCTCTGCTCTCTGCGAATGATGTTGTCGTGTTGGCCCCTTCAAACCAGGACCTTCAGCATGCACTGGGACGGTTTGCAGCCAAGTGTGAAGCGGTGGGGATAAGAATCAGTACCTCCAAATCCGAGGCCATGGTCCTCAGTCGGAAAAGGGTGGCTTGTCCACTTCAGGTTTGTAGAGAGTGCCTGCCTCAAGTGGAGGAGTTTAAGTATCTAGGGGTCTTGTTCACGAGTGAGGGAAGGATGGATGGGAGATTGACAGACGGATCGGTGCAGCTTCTGCAGTAATGCGGTCGATGTATCGGTCTGTCGTGGTGAAGAAAGAGCTGAGCCGCAAGGCGAAGCTCTTGATTTACCATTCAATCTACGTTCCTACTCTCACCTATAGTCATGAGCTTTGGGTCATGACCGAAAGGACAAGCTCCCGGATACAGGTGGCCGAAATGAGCTTTCTCCGCATGGTGGCTGGGAGATCCCTTAGAGATAGGGTGAGAAGCTCGGTCACCCGGGAGGAGCTCAGAGTAGAGCCTTCCTGGGAAGGCGTTGCTCCGTTCTTCAGTAGCTGGATCTCACACTCCAGGGTGCTTACCTCCTGTAGGGACCGGACGGTTCAGGTTACAGGTCGTAACGGACCCCGTGAATCAACGGGTCAACACCCCCCCGTCTGTCCCCACCGGCCCCACAAAGCTCCTTTTCCACTCACCTTGCTGATCTCCGGACTCTCCGGGTCAAAATGGACCTGTTTAACCGCCAGCTCTCTGCCCGTGTCTGCGTCGTAGCAGAGGAAGACCCGGCCAAACGCACCCTGACCCAGAAGTTTACCAAGGCGCCAGTTGGGGACAGATCAACATCAACATCCTTCGCTCCAACCATCCATTCGTCTCTCTTAACCAGCCTTCTCCATCTCCCCTTTCCACCCCCCGGCTTCGCGTTAGAGGTGTACCCGGCATCTTCATCAATTCCATTTATCGAGTTTATCAGAAAACAATATTATGCGTGAAGCCAGCGCGTCCGGGGCAGACATATCGCGTCAGCACGCTCAATACGTTCGTGCCGGAGCATACCATTCCTGGAAAAAATGCAGGGCTGGATGGATGAGGAAGGGCTTTCTAACTGGATAGGGTACGTGGAAAGGTAGACCGCGATGCGTGTGAGACGTTCTTCCAAGAATAATTATTCCATTTCGAATGATTGGAATAGCAAAATGTATACATTATATATATTTATTTTAAAATGAAAACATACATCATGCGTGAGTTGACCTGCTTAAGCAACATACGAAACCGAAACAGTGTGAATAATTAATAGAAACTTTAAGTGCAATTTAAATAAAAACGTTTAATTGATTGAAAGGTAATATTTCAAATACAATATTATAATGACCATCGCACACCGGAGTAGAACAACGAAATAAAACAGAATGTGCCTTCTGTGAAAACGGGCGATAAGAGTTAATCTGAAATCAGTCCGGCCATGTCAAAAATAAGTCTAAGTCTGTAAGGTGGTTTAGTTGAGTCACGAAAGAAAAAGCCATTACTTACTCATCTGGGATCATTGGCGGTTAAAGTGATTAGGCCTTCTGGGGCCGTAGGCCTTCTGGGGCCGTAGGCCTTCTGGGGCCGTAGGCCTTCTGGGGCCGTAGGCCTTCTGGGGCCGTAGGCCTTCTGGGGCCGTAGGCCTTCTGGGGCCGTAGGCCTTCTGGGGCCGTAGGCCTTCTGGGGCCGTGACTTCCACTGTCTGGGATATCCGTTATTCCTTTATCTCAAGACTCTACAGAACATTACCGCTCTTGATTATTTATTTTCTTTTGCAATGCCTTTGATTTGTTTCAGCACTGTTTCAGAAAGCCGATAACATTGACTTTGAAGTCATGGTTAAAACACAGTTACCTTAGGGAAAGCTCATATGTTTAGAATTACACTTAAGTGCCTTGCTCAAGCATACAACACATGCTATTTTAATGATCATACTCTATGCACTTTAGGTACGCAATACCTTTAAGATGAGGACCCTATTGTTTCATAAAAGCATCCACTACAAAGCAGTTTTGAGAAGTTTGGGAGGTGAAATGTTTGATGACTGAGTATCTCAGAACAATGTCTTGCACAGCCAGAACCTTCCCAAGAGTTGATTTCTTGCCTTGCTAGATTGAACAGAGAAAAGTTCAGTCACGCTGAAGTTCTTATAACCACAAGAGGCTTCCGCAGCAAATCCCCAGACCCTGGGGTCAAGGGCTTTTTGCTACTCCCTCGCGCCCCCCTGAGGCCCTGGGTATGAAGCGCAGGTTGATGGGTTTGGATGGGATCAAGAGTGTTCTCGTCTTGGGCTCAATTGTGGGGGCCCCATCCACTGGCTGGACCTCATAATGCTGCATCAACTGAAGAGGGAGGACAACAGTTCATGGTAAAGAGGGTGGTGTTACCGAAAAACCAGAGAAACATGTCTTCATGACGCTCTGCTACATTTTGTCTACTCCGGCAGAGGAGTGCATTAGTACATGGAAAGGCTGGGGTTCCCCGAAAGGGTTAAAAATTACTGCACTAGCGCAGTGGAGTTTGAATGTGGCATACCAGGCAAATTGGGTTTGTACCCTTTGATATGTGTCTGGTGAGGTCATCGTCGTATCCCATATCAAGGGTTGGGCTGAGTGCTCTGTATGCACTGTGAGAAAAGCACCCTCTTTTGTTTATTTACCTTGCAGAAACTTACAGCATCTGACATTATTTGTCATGGTCTAAACAACAAAATGCTGCATGAGACCAGTGTATTAGATAGTACTAGATACAGTGGATATAGAAAGTCCACACCCCTGTTAAAATGCCAGGTTATTGTGATGTAAAAGACTGAGACAAATCATGTCAGAACTTTTTCCACCTTTAAAGTTACCTATAACGTGAACAATTCAATTGAAAAACAAATTGAAATCTTTGAGGGGGAAAAATGAAAAATAAAAAACTCACAATAACCTGGTCGCATAAGTGCGCACACCCTTAAACTAATACTTTGTTGAAGCAACTTTTGATTTTATTTCAGCACTCAGTCTTGACGTAGCAATATTTGGCCACTCATCTTTGCAAAAGCACTCCAAATCTGTCAGATTGCGAGGACATCTCCTGTACACAGCCCTCTTCAGATCACCCCACAGATGTTCAATTGGATTCATGTCTGGGCTCAGGCTGGGCCGTTCCAAAACGTTAACCTTCTTCTGGTGAAACAATGCTTTTGCGGATTTGGATGTGTACTTTAGGTCGTTGTCGTGCTGAAAGGTGAACTTCATCTTCATCTTTCTAACGGACGCCTGAAGGTTTTGCGCCAAAATTGCCTGGTATTTGGAACTGTTCATAATTCCCTCCACCCTGACTAAGGCTCCGGTTCCAGCTGAAGAAAAACAGCCCCAAAGCATGATGCTGCCACCACCATGCTTCACTGTGGGTATGGTGTTCTTTGGGTGATGTGCAGTGTTGGAATTATGGCCAAAAAGTTCAACCTTGGTTTCATCAGACCAAAACACATTTTCCCACGTGCTTTTTGGGAGACTTGATGTTTGTTTTTGCAAACTTCAGCCGTGCTTGGATGTTTTTCTTTGTAAGAAAAGGCTTTTGTCTTGCCACCCTCCCCATAGCCTATTCATATGAAGCATACAGGAGATTGCTGTCACATGTAGCACACAGCCAGTACTTGCCAGATATTCCTGCAGTTCCTTTAATGTTGCTGTAGGCCTCTTGGAAGCCTCCCTGACCAGTTTTCTTCTCGTCTTTTCATCAATTTTGGAGAGACATCCAATTCTTGGTAATGTCTCTGTTGTGCCATATTTCCTCCACTTGATAATGACAGTCTTCACTGTGTTCCATGGTATATCTAATGCTTTGGAAATTATTTTGTACCCTTCTCCTGACTGATATCTTTCAACAATGCGATCCCTCTGATGCTTTGGAAGCTTTCTGCGGACCATGGCTTTTACTCTGAGATGCAACTTAGAAAATGTAAGAAAAATTCTACAAGAACAGCTGAACTTTATTTGTGAATAATCAGTCACTTTAAATTATGGCAGGTGTGTAATGACTTCTATTTAACATCAGTTTGAATGTGATTGGTTAATTCTGAACACAGCCACATCCCCAGTTGTAAGAGGGTGTGCACACTTATGCAACCAGTTTATTATAAGGTTTTTATTTAAAACAATTCCCCCTTGAAGATTTCAGTTTGATTTTCAATTGAATTGTTCACATTATAGGTCACATTAAAATTGGAAAAGGTTCTGACATTATTTATCTTTATCTTTTACATCACAAAAACCTGCCATTTTATTAGGGGTGTGTAGACTTTTTATATCCACTGTATGTCAAAGTTAGCTTCTGAACTAGGTAAAACCACATTATGTTTTAAAGCCAGCAGAAGTGGAATAAACTGCTAAATTAGATGTGGCTTGATTGTGTTTCAACCAGATTAAAGTAAAATAATGATGGAAGTTGAGCTTGAGGACAGTGAGCCTGCTGTTTATACAGTATTGGTCACTTGCTGAAAAGTTTTTGCTTGCAATGGAAAGAGTGGAATGTTTGCTATCTTGCCTGTCTAACTGTCTAAAGACTTTCATTTCAAAATGGTAAGACCAAGTCTCTACACAAATACATAGAAAAGTAGAGAATCGAGAATTAAACTTGATAATTTTTTCATTCAGAAGTTCAAGAAAATCATTGAGTATTGCGTCCCTACAGTATTCATTCACATGTATCGTCACAATTTAATTTCATGGGCAAATGAAATCTTCCACTCTTCTACTCTTACTTACCCTGGAGAGGGCACTGTGCATCTCCAGCTCTGCCACTCTCTTGCCCACACAGGCCCTGACGCCCACTCCGAAGGGTATGAAGCTATAGGGATGGTGCTGGTACGCCTCCACTTCCTCTCTCAGCCAACGCTCTGGCCTGAAACACTCCGGATCCGGAAACTCACTCTCGCTATGGCTGACTGCATAGTGGCACAGATGAAACTGGGTCTGCCGGGAGACCGGGAAATGGAGGCGGACAGGAATTCAGGACCTTACTGACTAAGGAGGCCGACACTCATGATGAAATTGACTGAGCTTAATGGAAAATAAACCACTTCCTTCAAGATGTATAAAATACAGTGAAGTATGGCAGTGTTGATTATCTTCACCGTCGGTCCCCACCTTTTTTGGGAACAGGTAGTTGTCGACAACAACTTCATTTTCTAACGTAAGACGGCCATTCCCGGGGACAACGGGATACATCCTGCAACAGCAGCTTCAGTAAGTAAGTAGGACAGACAGAATTTTACAAAACCCAAAAATTCAACTGAAAGCTATGTGGAAAAAATCAATACAATGATTCAACCTGAACATGGACCTTTTTCATAATTAAAAGTCCTAGAATTTGTATGTAATTAAACCGAATTGTGACTAACTCTGGTGTGTGTGTGTGTACGCGCAGGTGTGTTCACCTCAGAGTCTCCTTAAACACAGCCTTCAGATAAGGCATCCTGGTCAGGTCCTCAGAGCTGGGCTGCTGTCGACCAGGACACACTGACGTGACATCCTGGTACAGCCTGTCCTGGGACGCAGGGTCACGAGCCAAGTGGTATAACGTCCATGACAAGGTGTTGGACGTCTGAGGAGAAGGACAAATGAAAAGACAGGGTTTACTTCAACTCTGGTGAACACTATCAGAGACCAGTGGTCAGTGGTCATATGTATTAATCAACATTATTTAATCCAAAAAGCAGCTAAGTGCATTACTTTGTAACACTAGCTAATTTCATTTCTGTTCATTAAACCAGAGCATCAGGCTAAAACTCAGCCGTCCATTGAGCTGATGCGAGTTTTTGGCCTCAGCAACTGATTCCAAAGAACTGGGAAGATTCACAGAGACATACAGTGGGGCAAAAAAGTATTTAGTCAGCCACCAATTGTGCAAGTTCTCCCACTTAAAAAGATGAGACATCATAGGTACACTTCAACTATGAGAGACAAAATGAAAAAAAAAAAATCCAGAGAAACACATTGTAGGATTTTTTATGAATTTATTGCTAAATTCCTCGGTTAAATAAGTATTTGGTCACCTACAAACAAACAAGATTTCTGGCTCACAGACCTGTAACTTCTTCTTTAAGAGGCTCCTCTGTCCTCCACTCGTTACCTGTATTAATGGCACCTGTTTGAACTTGTTATCAGTATAAAAGACACCTGTCCACAACCTCAAACAGTCACACTCCAAACTCCACTATGGCCATTACCAAAGAGCTGTCAAAGGACACCAGAAACAAAATTGTAGACCTGCACCAGGTTGGGAAGACTGAATCTGCAATAGGTAAGCAGCTTGGTGTAAAGAAATCAACTGTGGGAGCAATTATAAGAAAATGGAAGACATACAAGACCACTGATAATCTCCCTCGAGATTCCAGAATCACACGCGGGGACCTAGTGAATGACCTGCAAAGAGCTGGGACCAAAGTAACAAAGACTACCATCAGTAACACAGTTTGCCGCCAGGGACTCAAATCCTGCAGTGCCAGACATGTCCCCCTGCTTAAGCCAGTACATGTACAGGCCCGTCTGAGGTTTGCTAGAAAGCATTTGGATGGTCCAGAAGAGGATTGGGAGAATGTCATATGATCAGATGAAACCAAAATATAACTTTTTGGTAATGACTCAACTCGTCGTGTTTGGAGGAGAAAGAATGCTGAGTTGCATCCAAAGAACACCATACCTACTGTGAAGCATGGGGGCGGAAACATCATGCTTTGGGGCTGTTTTTCTCCAAAGTGACCAGGACAACTGATCCGTGTAAAGGAAAGAATGAATGGGGCCATGTATCGTGAGATTTTGAGTGAAAACCTCCTTCCATCAGCAAGGGCATTGAAGATGAAACGTGGCTGGGTCTTTAAGCATGACAATGATCCCAAACACACCGCCCAGGCAACAAAGGAGTGGCTTCGTAAGAAGCATTTCAAGGTCCTGGAGTGGCCTAGCCAGTCACCAGATCTCAACCCCATATAAAATCTTTGGAGGGAAACATCACTGCTCTAGGGGAGATCTACATGGAGGAATGGGCCAAAATACCAGCAACAGTGTGAAAACCTTGTGAAGACTTACAGAAAACGTTTGACCTCTGTCATTGCCAACAAAGGGTACATGACAAAATATTGAGATTAACTTTTGTTATTGACGAAATACTTATTTTCCACCATAATTTACCAATAAATTCATAAAAAAACAATTTTTTCTCATTTTGTCTCTCATAGTTTAAGTGTCCCTATGATGAAAATTACAGGCCTCTCTCATCTTTTTAAGTGGGAGAACTTGTACTATTGGTGGCTGACTAAATACTTTTTTGCCCCACTGTACCCAGACCACAACAAGGAATGCAATTAGGCAGGTCGTGCTTCTTCTTTAAGGTTACTGTTTGTTTGCGGTAGAGCCAGACATTCTGGTTGTTTTGTTAGTGTAACAGACTACCTCAGTTGCAGGTTGAGAGAATGCCCAGTGTGCAAAGCGGTCATCAAGACAAAGGGTGGCTACTTTGAAATATCTAAAATATAATATATTTTGATTTGTCAAACACTATCCTGGTTACTACATGATTGCATATGTATTAGTGGAATACATTTTGTCTTCAGTATTATTCTGCAATGTGGACAAAAAAAATTATACCCTGGAATGTGTAGATGGGACCAAACTTTTGATTGATATATATATCTCTCGGGTAATACATCAAATCTTATCATTCAAATTACAATATAAAATCCTTTATAAAAATCAGACGCATCTTAACACACGTTCCAATGTGGCACATGTTCATTTATGTCCGAAACTAACCGCACCTTGATATGGTCCACTGACATTTGGATACATATCGACATGTGCTGTGTTGTTATGTTATGTGTTGTATCTTATGTTGGTTGATAAGAGCGTTGTTATGGCGTAAGGTAAACCATTGAGTTCCATGGTTGTCACGACACAATGCACTTCTAAACCATTTATTGCACTGTAATTTCTTTTGCCAGCCTCAGTGCCAAAGCACTTAAGACAACGTGCAACTTCAACTTTCATTCAACAGCATTCATGAACACGCCAACAAACAAGCGAAGGACAGGACCACCAGTCACAAAACATTTGAGATGCTGGCAATTTAAAATAATTTGTCCAGTGTGAGACATTCTCATTCTTCCATTCTTTCTGTTTTGAATTGTCGGATGACGGTGTATGCTGCTGAACACGACGTACACAACCATTCAAAAGTTTGGGGTCACTTAGAAATGTCAGAAACGAGTTTGAATAGGAAATATTGCAAAATTAATAGGAAATACAGTAATTGACCAAATTAGAAACAATGATTTTTAATTGAAATAATTGTGTCCTTTAAACTTTGCATTTGTCAAAGAATCCTCCATTTGCAGCAATTGTAGCCTTGCAGACCATTGACATTCTAGTTGTCAATTTGTTGAAGGTAATCTAAAGAGATTTCACCCCATGGTTCCTGAAGCACCTCCCACAAGTTGATGGGCATTTCTTACATACCAAACGGTCAAGCTGCTCCCACAACCACTCAATAGGTTTGAGATCTGGAGACTGTGTTGGCAACTTCATAACAGACAGAATACCAGTTGACTGCTTCTTCCCTAAATAGTTCTTGAATAATTTGGAGCTCATTGTTCTATTGTAATAAGATATTTGCTCCAATCAAGCGCCGTCCACAGGGTATTGGAGTTGCAAAATGGAGTGATAGCCTACCTTGTACAAATCTCCCACATCACCACTTCCACCAAAGCACCCCCAGACCATCACATTGCCTCCACCATGCTTGACAGATGGCGTCAAGCACTCGTCCAGCATCTTTTCATTTAGTCTGCATCTCACAAATATTCTTCTCAAGCTTTTTCTTTGCAACGTGCCCTAGAAGGCCAACATTCTGGAGTCGCCTCTTCACTGTTGACGGTGAGACTGTGTTTTGCCGGTACAATTTAATGAATCTGCCATTTGAGGAACTCTTTCTCAAACTAGACACTCTAATGTATTTGTTCTCTTGCTAAGTTGTACAAAGGGCCTCCCACTGCGCTTTCTATTCTGCTTAGATCCAGTTAGCGTTGTTCTGTGAAGAGAGTTGTACACAGTGTACAAGATCTTCAGTTTATTGGAAACTTCTTGCATGGAATTTCTCAGAACAAGAATAGACTGATGAGTTTCAGAAAGAAAGTTATTTGTTTCTTGCCATTTTGAGCCTGTAAACAAACCCACAATTGCTGAAGCTCCCTGAACTCAATTAATCTCAAATAAGGACAGTTTTATGGCTTCTTTAATCAGTTTTCAACTGTGCTAACATAATTGCAAAAGGGTTTTCTAATGATCAATTAACCTTTAAAAATTATAAACTTGAGTTAGCAAACACAACAAGTCACTGGAACACAGAACTGATAGTTGCTGATAATGGGCCTCTGCACGCCTATGGAGATATTCCATAATAAATCAGCATTTTCCAGTAACAATAGTCATTTCCAAAATTAACAATGCCTACACTGATCAACTTTATGTTGTTTTAATAGACACAAATTTTGCTTTTCTTTCAGAAAAGACTTTTCTAAGTGACCCCAAACGTTTCTACGGTAGCGTAGTCTCTGCACGGCGTGACCTCCCATGAGCCTCTCCTCTCACCGTGTCAACGCCACCTAGGAGAAGCTCAGTGATGCTGATGTAGACTTCCCTCAGGGAAAGTTTATCGGAGGACAGTAGGTGGGTCAGGTACATTCCCTCCACCGGCTTGCCGGCCTGCATCTGGACATCAATCTCAGCCACCTTACGGTCGATCAGACGCTGAGCTGAGGTAATAAACAGTGAACATGTCCACAAGATGCACACACACTATACATATACCAGGTCAACTCCATGCAGTGGCAACACCTCACACATACCCACACCCACGAGGTCATCCCAGGCCTGGACGAAGCGTTTCCAGAAGGGCAGGACTTTGCGCGTCCATAAGGGGAGGAAGAGGACGATCTCAGACAGGGTCAACATGTCGCCAACCGCAGCAATGAACTTGAGCGTGTCCTCTGGGATTTCGTCCTGGAGACAACCCAGTCGTGTCTCAAACAGGATGGACGAGATACCTGGAGAAGAGGAAAAACAATTCAAGGACTGGCCTGACATGATGCAAAATGTAGTTCTTACAATCCATTTTTGACATGAAATGACCATGCTGTGAATTTTACTCCAACGAGCATTTAAAAGCGATCCTGGGGAGGTTGTGTAGGTTGCAAAAGCACAGCGCGCCGAATGAACCTAAATATACATGTCAACCAGGTTTTGCACCTTCAAAGCCAAACTTGTAGAGCTCCGAGGCAAGGTCCGACACGGTGGCGTGGTCTCCACTGCGGAGGCGAAGCTTCTCGATCCGCTGGAGAAGGTCGCCCACCACCTGATGGATGACAGGAGCATACCGAGACACCTCCGGCAGCTTCAGCAACTTAGGGTTCAGAGCTCTACGCATACGGTACCACTCTGGGCCTTCGCTACGGTGGAGAAGAGACGGAAACGAGAAGAGACATTGATTCCAGGTACCACGAACCACACAGGGCGGATGGCAATGTTTACCAGGAAACATGGGACATTTGCATCAGCCACTCACTCCACATGGAGTCCGTAGGCCTGTCCCCGCATGTCGCGGTACTCCTTCCAGTGTGGCAGCTCTGTTCGGATCGGGTAGCGGCCCTCCTGTCGGATCACCTGGGCTATCAAATCAGCGGACGCCACGTTCACCACGTCAAACGGGCCAAAACGCGAGCGCCAGACGGGCCCATAGATGTTCTTGTGTTCAATCTAGATTGGAGGCAAATGAAGAACTTTGATTCTGGAAGTGCACAGAAACATTTATTGTAAATGTAGTTACACTGGCCCACATTGGCTTTTTGAGTTTCTGTTTCTGCTTCCAGTGCAGCCTTTGTGGCTCGGGACACACAGTTTCAAGTCAGGAATTTGGATGATGCTAATAATGCAAATTCCAGGCTGGGACAGAGGTGATTATGGGCTGGAGAAAATGACTCCATTGGCCTTCAAGAACAACTCTGGGTAAATTGAATAAATGTTCGGCTTAAGCCTACTTGATTTATATTACACTCACTCGTCGGAACATAGCCAACGCCAGATTATGATCAGCAGTTTTTTATTAGTTATTAGGCCATGCATTTGATGCGTATGCTACAGGTAACTCCAGAAACAAAGTAAATTAGGAATACTGTTCCTAGTCTGCTCTTTCTATTGTACAGTGGGTTGATGTTTGTAAACATACATTGTGGGTAAAATTGAAAAAAGATACTGTGTAACTATTAGTAACTATTAGTGTAAATACTGAAAATACTGAAATTGTGTCTACTGAGATTGAGCCTACTGTATGCACACACAAAAATGTATATTATATTAGAACATACACTGTAAAACCGGATAAGATCTACCTACTCAAAAACATTATGGGAACTGGTTACCACAAAAAGGTTTTACCTCAAGAAACTTTCATCACTTAAGTGAACAGTACTACCTGCAGATGAGTAAAAATGTATGCAGTAGTTTGAGTAATGTGTACTTACAACAATATTTAAGTCAAATTAGTTATTCAAATATCCACTGAAAACATTCTCATGTTAAATCGTTATGGTGATGTGAATGCAACAAAATATTTCAGTCACTTGTATAGGTTGCAACAATCAAAATGTTAAAGTTTAGCAAAGTCCGCCTTACTTAGTAACTATCTTTTACCCAACTTAAATCTAACTGTAAGTTTACTTTTTTTGGAAACTGATGGAAGGAAGCTAAATATAGGAAGCTACATTTGATTAATTTAACTTAAATGTAAAAAAGTTAAAACTTTTTCTTTCTTGCACTTCAGAGAATAACACAATGGTTACCTTTGAAGTGCAAGACTGAAAATAAAAATTGTACATCATAGGAGTGCATGTACTGTGTGTGGTGTGTGCATATAAGTGCATGTGTTTTTCAGATATACCGTACGTGTGTGTTATTGGGGAATAAAGGTTCATGCCTTCGAATGTTACTGAGTGGACAAAGAGAATCTATTAGTGCGAAGAGAATCTATGACCTATGTGATAATTTAATATCTAGTAGTCTGACTCCATATTGTTTGTAAACATACACAATCATAAATGACCATGACATGCTGGAAGTTCTTCGAAAAGGTAGCTAATCTTAAGTCACAAGCCAAACATTTAAAAGGTTTTGTGTTTCACAGCCTACGTGCTCCTCAACGCTCCTCATCAGTCAAGGACAGAAAACTAGGGATGGTGAAGGAACCCGGAACTCAGAGATGACTAGTCTGGTCACTTCGATTAACGTGTGTGTGTGACTGTGTGCATCTATATCAGTTATCATAAGTGCCCATAAGTTGTAGGTCGTTTAACACAAACCATAATTCTTTTACAAATAGAAACCTTGAAGAAGCTCTCTTGCAATTACCTTTCCTCCTGTCTGCATCTTCAATCTCCAGAGAACTTTCTATCTTTGATACTAGTACTGTAATTGTAACACTCTCTCTCTATATTAAATTCATTTGTTACATTAATACATTGAATATTTGGAATTCATCTAAAATGGGTCGAAATCCAGTTCCACCAAACTCCACTACATATGTCTGGACCTATTGCATTAATCACAAGAGATCTGATAGTATGAAATAGAGGAAGTACATGGGTTTGTATTGAAAAAAAAGAGCAAAATGTGTGTAATTAAGTGTCCGTTTGTGTGACTGTATGAGCAAAGTGTGTGTTACTGAGTGGGAATGGGTCGCAACACACCCCAGTCAGCTCACAGCATCACATTTGTATTATTCACCATGTTCTGGAGCCGTGCCTCAAAAGTGTGGTTCATTTACTTTGGGTAGTTCCAATGAAAGGCCTAGACCATTCCAAACAAAACAAGAAACCCCCCAGAAAGAAAGGGAGAGGTTTGCAGAAAAAATGCCCAACGCCTTACTGGTATGTTAGATACTATGATTGACCTTTTATCCTCTATACGGTTCACCGCTGTATTCATGCAGTAATCCACTCTCAGCCAATCCTCCTTTGAGTCTGACTGAGCCCCAACTAAGTATTGAGTGCTGTACATGCTCATACTTTCCATGTTCATACTTTTCAGTTGGCCAACATTTCTAAAAATCCTTTTTCGGTATCCTCTTAAGTAATATTCAGATTTTCTGAGATACTGAATTTGGGGTTTTCATTAGTTGTGGAATGAATGTATACATTATATAAGTTTCTTTTTGAATGGAATTACTGAAATAGATCAACTTTTTGATGATATTCTAATTATATGACCAGCACCTGTATATGTTATATATATAAAAATTATATATATACAGTATACACAACCCAGTTTCCTAAACTCTGGAACACTTGCTCCAAAACCTGTATACATTGTTCAGCATTAATGGTGCCTTCACAAATGCAAGTCATCCATGCCATCTGCACTAATGCAACCCCATACCATCACGAATGTTGGCTTTTGAACTGTGCGCTGATAAACTGGTTTGTCCTTCTCCTGTTTAGCCCGGAGGATGCAGCGTCCAAATTCTTCCCAAAAAGAAATAAATTTTTGGCTCATCAGACCACAGGACAGTTTTCCACATTGCCTCAGTCCTTAAAGGAGTTCTGGCCTCAGCGTTTCTGAATCTCATTTGTATCTGGTTTCTTCTTTGAAGTATTAACTTGCATTTGTGGATGCAGCAACACACTGTGTTCACAGACAGTGGTGTTCCTGATGGTCTTCCTGTTCGGAAGTCTTCCTGAGCCCATGCGGTGACGTCCACTAGAGAATCATGTCTGTTTTTAAAGCAGTGCCGCCCGCCTGAGGGCTCGAAGATCACGGCCATCCAATACTGGTTTGCAGCCATGTCCCTTGCTTACAGGGATTTCCGGATTCTCTGAATCTTTTTGTGACAACTGCGCCCTCTGCTGCCTCACCTTCCCCTGCAGCAGACAGGCTCCAGCGTTCGACGTCACAGGCCTTCTGACACCACCGCCCATCTCATTATACATTTCACCTGTGTCTTGGTTAGCGCACCTGGTTCTCATCCTCATCATTCCCCCCAGTATATATGTTAGCTCTGCTTCCCCTGTCTTTGTGTGTTATTGTCTCTCTTTATGCAAAAGAGTATTGTTTAGCTTCGCCGCTGTCTCTTTAATTAAACACGACAAACACGCATCGCCTCGTTCTCCTGCTTCTCCTTCCCTGGAAGCCGTTACACTTTTAGTTAGTTTCTTAGCATTAAACAACTTTTCCAGTCTTTTGTTTCCTCCGTCCCAACTTTTTTGGAACGTGTTGCTGGCATCAAATTCAAAGTCGACATATATTATACAATAATGTCTCAGTTTCAACAATGTTGTATTTGTATTCAATTGAACATAAGGTTTAAACGAACTGGTCTGGGGGGGTAACATCAATATTACTTTGAGTTAATATTCTGATGGAATAACAAAATAATTTGCTGTTAAACCTGCAGCCTTTCAAACTGCTTTACTGAGTTGCATTAATACATTGTTCGTTTTATGTTGTTAGAGGTAGACCTACAGGTCTACAGCATGAGGAGATAGTCACTGAAAACTGACAGACTGAGCAGCGAGAAAATATAAATTGAATGCATTTTGTAGGAAAATATTATTTAAAACATTATCTTACAACATTAACTGCAGATGTCTACTGGCCATTTCTGCGTGTAGTAGGCTATATTGCCCCTTTAAATAGACTTATTAACTTTGCCAACCGAAGACCATCAAGTTGGATTACAGATTTTACTAAGGTACTTAAACACATTACCTACGTCTGTTCCGTTTATTTTATTTATTGCAGAATCAAACATTACAAATCTCACATACTTAAACCGCATGACGTTATGTCAATTATAGGTTTTGTGCACTCAAAAATGTAACAAACATTGTAGTCATACAAGTGTCAATTTAGCAGATATATTTAATATATTTTGTGTTGTGGTCAATTCAAAATATGTCAGTGTTAAACTCTCCGAATTTATTGGGTACCAAAATAATATCGGGTTTCATTTACAAGCGATAGAAAGATGGAAGGTCTTACCTGCATAGCATGGCTTTTGACTGAATAACCCTTAACAAACAGCCAATACACCGTCGTGGCCAAACTAGGTCCCGATAAATCGTCTATTGTTTTGTACTTCTTCGGGTGTGTTTCTGTCGTCTGGAACGTTGCTCCTAAATGTCTGCTGGTACAGGACTTGAACCTCAGACCCCCAGAGCGGTCAATCAGCGTTGACAGTGTCCGGCCATGGTAAACTGTGAGTCGTAGCGGCCTGATTCCCACAGCAAGGCAACATATGTTGAGTGGAGAGCATAAAGGACACTAAGGATTACTTAACAAAGTTCCCAACTGAAAATTATGCAAATTGTCCCAAATAGAAAGCAATGCAGACCTACAAATAGTCTATTATTTGTAAATATTTTTTTGGTTTTTGGGATAGATAATGAACACAATTGTAACGTTGTTATATAACTTTAAAATAATGCAATCGCAACCTATTTTGTAAAAAATCGGTTAGGTTACAATATAGAAGTAATCCCACTACAAACACCGCACCGTACTAATTGAGTCAACGCAGAGGCGTCGCTAGGATCACAATACATTCGGGGCCACCCGGGACAGAAAGTTCAGGGTTTTGAATGTACATGCGGAAAATTTCGTTGTACACGCTAGCGGGCCTACAAGTCTACATTATCATAATGTATGATCGGAACTATAGATGAATAGATCAGGGGCTATTCTTTCATAATATTATTTTTTGGTCTGTTTGAGATCCGGGGCTATTCATAAAAGAACTGGGGCCGGACGCCCAGGACTAATGTCGCCACTGTCTACTACAGTATATTGTCTATATTGTCTAACGATCAAACAGTAATCACTAACTAAATAATAGAAGTCATTTAACATGCAATGTTTCTCCTCAGGCGATGGTAATGATAAAATGAAGGTATCTGAAAACACTGAAGGCTGATGACAATTCCGCAGCCAAAACCGCTCTTCGGGTCTGTGCGAGTATACTCACATTCTAATGCAGCGCCAAACGAGTTCTTCCACTGTTGCTATAACATGAAGTTAATTAATGCCAAATAAATAGCCTGCGTGTCTCGTTCACCGACAAGGATGAGACTCTGTGAAGAGGGTGAAGAAATGCTCTCTGTGGTTCAGTTGGACACGCCTCAATTTCTTTAAATCCGGAGGGGGAATGACCGACACACCTTTGATTTATCATTACCCTCGCCTGAGAAGATGCAACAGGAGAAACATTGCACGTTAAATTACCTCTTTTATTTAGTTAGTGATTACTGTTTGAGCGTGAGACCCTATAGACAATATACTGTAGTAGACTATTAGTTTGTCCATGTTATATTAGGGGAGACCAGGGATAGTTTTAACATGTTGGACATTTCTGTCTGTATCTTGAAGCTCTTTAAGCCAGTGCATTCAAAATTGTATACAAACTAGTTACATGTGTCTGCTATTAGATGACATTGCTGTTATATCTGTAACACAATCAAATAATGTGTGGTTTAGTCTCAAACACAAGGAGTGAAATGTTGCAATTCACCCCATACCCTGGGTCAGTTGTAACATTATGATATACCCTGGGGTGAGTTGTAACAATATAAAAAAATTATTAGGACAAATTATATTGAAAGCTTTTATTTAAAACCTTAAATTACTTTTTAACCTAATTCGTGTGTGTGTGTATGTGTATGAAGTATGTTAGTTACTGTCAGTCATAGTAGTGAGACATTTGAACATAATACATTTGAACAAAATGAGCATTACTGAATATTATTTTGTGTGTTTGTGGTTGTTTGCAACCGTCAGTCCAGGCATAATGAAATTCAAAGAAAACATATATAGGCCTACAACAAAAATGTGGCATATAGTAGGTCGTAACATTTTAATTGTTGTTATAACTAACCCAGACCCTTGTTTTTACAACTAACCCAGACTCCTATAGTCATGAACTCACTTACCTTACAGCTAACAGGAAAAACATTATCACTAACAACTTCAATGAAAGATATCTAGATAGACACACAATAAACATGATTTAAGTTTGATGAATTTAATTACATAGCTGGCTATACTATCACAAAAATGTATGAGGTAAAAAAATACTTTCTTACCTCAAAATTAGTTTTTTCGTTTTAAAAATGGTTATGTCTGCCACAGGGTGCTACTTCTTCACATATGAAATAATGATTAAATTGAGCATGTGCAGAGTGAATCAGATGATTTGTAACTTGTTCCTGATTAGAGAAATTGGAAGTGTTACAACTAACCCGTGTTACAACCTTCCCCGGTCTCCCCTACAATAGCTTACACAGGGTAGGAGAGTTTAGGGTCACCAGCCGTATCCATATCACTCGGTGGTCTAACCACAGTCTCATGTTACAACTGAAAACTAGAACTAGAAGTACTGTTACGTTCTCACCTCGGGTGTAGCTCGTGGTCCCGACACCTGTGCACACAATGAATAACAGAAATGGATGGGGAAGAGCTGTGGGGTGAAACTAACTAAAAGAACAGGACGAGACGACTTGAACACAGAGTGCACTTTAATGGACGCTTTGGAATATAAACCAATGAATAACAATACTTGTTACAAACAACCAAACTAAGTTAAATACAGTACTTCGATTGCAAAAGGATCCACCACCCCCCAAGTTTGAAGTCTGAGTAGTAATTTGCACACAGGGCGAATTGAACAATGGCATTTTTGCTTTAGGGTGAGCTAAAAAGAAAGACTAAGTTAAATATGCAACTAATAGCTGCAAAGATATAACTATAGAATAATAATACCAATAAAAACAATAATAGCGAAGTGGTTTTGTTGGTAAACAGAGTTGGTGGAAGAGAGCAGGCATTCAGCAGTCTAATGTCTTCGAGGTTGAAACTTCACCCCAACACGATACAGCCGGTCAGTCCCCACACCAGGCCCCGATACAGCCTGTCAGTCCCCACACCAGGCCCCGATACAGCCTGTCAGTTCCCACACCAGGCCCCGATGCAGCCGGTCAGTTCCCACACCAGGCCCCGATACAGCCGGTCAGTTCCCACACCAGGCCCCGATGCAGCCGGTCAGTTCCCACACCAGGCCTTGATACAGCCAGTCAGTCCCCACACCAGGCCCCGATACAGCCTGTCAGTTCCCACACCAGGCCCCGATGCAGCCGGTCAGTTCCCACACCAGGCCTCGATACAGCCGGCCAGTCCCCACACCAGGCCCCGATACAGCCTGTCAGTTCCCACACCAGGCCTCGATACAGCCGGTCAGTCACCACACCAGGCCTCGATACAGCCGGTCAGTCACCACACCAGGCCTTGATACAGCCTGTCAGTTCCCACACCAGGCCCTGATACAGCCGGTCAGTCCCCACACCAGGCCCTGATACAGCCGGTCAGTCCCCACACCAGGCCTCGATGCAGCCGGTCAGTCTCCACACCAGGCCCCGATACAGCAGGTCAGTCACCACAACAGGCCCCTGATCCAGCCGGTCAGTCTCCACAACAGGCCCCTGATCCAGCCAGTCAGTCAGGGCTAGGACACAATTTAAAGTCTTGCCATAGTTTTGAAACAGATTTCATTCAAATCTTGGCCACTAAGACATATTCTTGGTAAGTAAATCTGCAAACGTTTTACTCCACCCACATTGATCTTCGCCCCGAATTGCACACCGCTGTCAGGGGTACTTGCTTCTTCATAGAACGATATGTTCTACCTGAGGTTTGCTGCTTGTGTGAACATGTGAGGGCGAAACAAAACAACTGAAACACAGAGAAGGAAATAAACTATTAAAGAATTTGGTTAAGCTTTGTGGCTAATCCTAGATAGAACAAAGATTTCATCATTCATTAAACAATCAACTTTTGAGGTGTATTTAGAGGAGTTATCGCACCACCTTGGGAAAATAATCCACCCGACTTTTCTCGGCTTTCAGTCAGCCGCTAATCATTTATAAATGTAGTAGCACCGAGTTGTAGTTGCACCGAGTGGCGCTCTTCCACAAGAAATGTCACTGGGCTTCAAGTAATAGTGAATATTCCTGGGGCCTAGTTTGTCAAGTGCGTAAGCACAAGTCTGCCCGTAAATCACGCGTGCAATGTATACGCAAAGCGTGGGATTTATCGATATGAAGGTTTTATTGAGAATGTTCGAAAAGTTAAAGTTGTTTGGCACGGTGTGGAGCGGTGAAAAAAGTACGTTTATAGTACAATCCCAAGACTAGCATGTGAACAGAACATCATTGTTTGAGCAATAAATCCTAGGAAACCAAAGAACGTCTCCTTTCACCAGTGCAATTCGGTGACCGACGTTCACCGTTCAAATAGAGCAGTTTTTTTTGGCGAAAAGCCCATAATTTGACATACTTATTAGGTGCAGATGGGTGTAGACTGGAGTCTTAGCGGCGTTGTTCCACATTTACCGATATGGAAAATAAACGTGCCGCCAGTGTTTATTTTGTTATTCTGCTCTGTTGATGAAGTTGAGTACTTGTGCTGTTTATGGTCTGCTCTGCAAAACCAGCAGCCTGCGAGTATTCCAGGTATGCCTCTTGTTGCCTGTGCTTGCACGAATCTGGCTTCTTATAAGGGTAGCTAGTAATGCCTGAGCCACCTTTTGTTTTACTAAGTAGCCTGATAGTGGGACTAGGTTATTTAATTGGAACTTGCACCTCGTGCATTCATTGTGTAATTGTTGTACCTGCCATCACATTTGACCAACAACTCCGGACAAGAAAGCAAACTTCCTACGTGGCGTAAAAATATTGCACACTTGGAATTACTTTTGTAATAGTAAAAACGTTTTACAAACTTGTAAAATAAAGATTTGCAAACTTATTTGGAATCATGCAACTCATTAATAACGCTTGCCAACGTAAAATACGAGCGTTCCAGAGTTTTGTCACTAATTTCGCTAGAACTGTGACAATTATTTATTTGTAAATCAGTCTGCCGTAGCACGTTTCACAACATTTGCAAGCGGAGATACCCATGAGCACTCTAATTAGCAGGCCAAAGCTTTTTCTGACCAAAACGTTTTTACAATTACAAAAGTAATTCCTTGTTTGCAAATCTTTTTTACAAATAAAAAACGTATGTCGCGGTTTTACCTTCATATACGTGTCCAATCACAATTTTACACACACCGGTAGCGATTGGGGGGGAAAGACTAGGAAGGAAGAAAATCATGATAAATCATACGGAAGTTTCAAATAAAGCAACACATTGGAAAACTTTTAAGCCACAGAATAAGCGCATGAACTGTCAAATCGCACACTAGACTATGTTCATCAAAATATATGTATAAATAAGACTTATTTCAATAAGGTTTCTATTTTTGCCTAAAAAAAGAACCGGAACACTGCCTAGAATTAAAAGCACCAGAACATCGTTCCAGACCATTCCGGAAGTCAAGCACTGATTGCAATCATTGTCGTAGCCAGATCTTTGGGTACAGGTTGTGAATTATATAAGGAATGAAAACCAGGCTAATGGGCTGCACTAATGTTGCTAGGTCGGCGTTTCAGAGGCTGTAATTATTCTTCATGAGTGAAAAAATACCGATCCTGTGTTGTTTTTATCAGGTTTGCGATCAAACTTCTAGGTTGTAATTAAGATCAGTCTTCGGAAAATGTAATTTAATCACTGTCAAATACACAAACTGGTAAAGGAAATATAACTCTGAAAGAAAAAAAAAAAGAACCAAACGATTTTAAACAGGTGAAATAAATATATTTTATTAATTTCGTTGTCATCATAATAACAAACACATCAAAGTGCCAACTGACTGACAATAGTCTCCCGACCCTTTTCCATTCCGATGTCTTCTCTCCAGCTTCCCTTTACCGGAGGTTGATGTGTCTTAGTCTGGCCCCCCAGCTTGTCTACTCCATTGTGTCATTTGACAATGCAAACATTCGAAAAGACAAAGAGCACAAACAAATTGGCACGGTCAGCCTGGCACTCAGGCTAAAACTAACAGACCTCCCAATTGTCAGCGGTTCTTTCTCAGGATCCAACCATGCATAAAATCTCCAATAAAAAAAAAAAAAAAACTAAAAAATATATATTAAAAAATTATGCGTACCACTGATATACATATCTGATATAAACAGGCTTATTGGTCACAAACCAAATAGAATTATAAACATGGCTTATTTTACAATACACAGAACAAACATAAGGGATATAAGTGTAATCTTTCTTTTTAAAAAGGGTACATTTTTCAAATGTATACATTTGTACATGTTTTTTTTTTGTTGTTTTTTTGTACAGTCCGAATGCGCAGAGCATTTTGGGCGCTGCAGTGTCCTTTGAGCACAAATTGCAGTACACACAGTATCTCTCACACACACACACAGTCTCTCACACACACACACAGTCTCTCACACACACACACCCGAAGTGCTCTCTGCGTCCTGGAGTGGCATCAGTAGCTTATAAAAGAGCGTATTGGACTAATGGCATAGCCTGTTGGTAATACCCAGGGAACTGGAATGCAGAGAGGCCCATCCTACAGTATTTCAGTCCACTGCCTTTAACTTCAACTGCCTTCCCAACCCACCCATCCAATCTGCTCACACCTACACAAGGAAATGGAAAGTGTGTGTCAGCTGGCTTACGGCTACTGTAACCTAAGAAGCGATGACCAACTAGCCAATACTGAAGGGGGAAATGCTGACAGAGGGTTTGTATTCTCTTTCCGAACACGTCACAATATCATTATTTCTGTAACCTAAAAGCACCGAAGTGCTTTTCCTTCTTTCAAAATGTATCTTTCTTTTGGAATAGGGATCCAGTTGGTTCAGTCCTTTCACTTCCAGTGACTGATCAGAAGTCGTCCACTACGCCTCCTCTTGTCCCCCAGAGGCAAACACTTGGTGGGTAACGTCCGGAACATCAAATCGAAATGGTATTGAATAGCAGTACAAATACAAATCGGCACATGAGTTGTCCCGATAATATCCGTAAACCCAACCCTGATTTCGGAACGGAGGACGTATCGCTTGGGTTGGTCAGAAATCCCCTGAGGTCACATCGGCCAGCCAGCTGCAACAGACCCTCCAATATTTTAAAAGCTAGGTTGGGTATTCAGGGCTTGCCTACCTCTCACTATGACCACTAAATAACATGCTTTGTGTGGTTGGGAAAGTGAAGCTAAACTAGCTAAAAGGACAAGCTCCCACATTACATTCTAGCTGAAGATCCCTGCGCAACACAACAACTCTCGAGACACACCGCCCATTCACGTATGACACGCACACAGAAGCAGATGTATTAAAATCAGTGTAAAAAAAAATAAAAAATCAACAAAAAAAATATCAGACTAGTCCCAAGAAATGTGCAAATAGGTAATTGTTAAAACAAAAAAAACAAAAAATCAGGTAGATGGCAATCATCCAATGAGAAACACTGAAGAAGCAAGCGTTGAGAGAATATGCATCATGTATCAGTTTCAAATAGTGCACATGGTATTTCTGTTGACAATTGATCCCAGGGCTCACTAAAAACAAAATTATAAACAAAGTTAAATATAGGATAAATAAATAAAAATATACCAGTGCCAATAGAAATTTAGTTCCATATTCTTTTTTTTTACCGGCAACCCTTTGGTGGAGAGTAAAGGTTGCGAGTTTGTACCATGCACAGTTGTTATTTTGTCTCTCTGATTACCAGTTAACTGAGGCCAAAATAACAGAGTCACTGACTAATCTTTTTCCTCAGCTCAACAAGTGCTCAATAACAGGGAGAGAAGAGCAAGCGAGGGAGACATAACGATAGAGAGAGATTTGGTACTTTCTGATACTATGTTCGAGGAGTTAGTATCTACAGATGAGCAATGCAGAACTTTTACAGGCTAGCACATCAATAGGTTTGCTGAACTGCTCACATAAGAGCTTGGGTGTATTTATACTGCTTGTACTCTGGTCCATCTAACAGGCAGAGACAACAGCACCCCCTGGAGTCAAAACAATTGCAGCCACTTCCATCATAAAAACAATATATATATATATAAAAAAGACAAACAAGGGGATGGCCACCAATTTCCAACATTGTACAACAGTACTTTTCCTCATATGAATAGCAAATATAAGTCAAATATATCTGTGACTGTGGCCTGTAAACATGGCAACACAGACCAGTTGGCAATGAAGCCTGTTGGAACTGTCAAGGCTCATCAGAGTACAGCCATGAAACTACGGATCGGCGTCAAGGAAAATAAAAGTTATGCAAATCATTGCGCACTCTTGTGTAGGAACACAATAATGCTACCGGTTGATTCAGTTAATGGTTGTTCTAATGTTCACTTTAAATTCTCCAAAACAAATGCACATTTTAGAGTTTGATATAAGTGCTTATAAATTGTACCAGCTAAATGGATGGAATTCCACACTTGAGATAGTACTGGTAGTAGACTATCTGACATCCAATAGAATCCTTGAACCAAGTCCTCAAGCCAATCCCTAACTGAAATACACTGAAAACTGTTACCAGTGATTAACACTGCATGTGTGTGTGTGTGTGTGTGTGTGGACTGTGCATGCAAATGGAGTGTTTGTGAAAGGAAAAGTGTTAGACAACACACACTACTACGACAACACAATGCCTTTCCCTAACCCTTGTAGGCCAGACGGCGTAATAGTACCATATGATGTCCAATACTGGAGTATCAGAGTATAAGTATTCACAAGTACTGTTGAGTATTGAGATTAGCATAACTGCAGAGCTCTTAGCTGAGTACTGTTCAATACAGCAGTATCTTAGTCAAGATTTAAAACCAACAGAGAGAGAGAGAGAGAGAGAGAGAGAGAGAGAGAGAGAGAGAGGGAGCGATTCGACACAAAGTAGTACCTGATAACTTACGATAGGCCTTTCAACACTGAGTAACAAGCATCGTCATTGGCTAACGGTTCTCCACTCATCCTGTGTTCAAACACTGTTCTGTTCCTTTTGACCAATCAACTGTGGCCTTGCTGTACCTTTGACTAGTTTAAAATGCCTTTATAGTGGCACGTGGTCAAGCACAGACCTCTGTATATCCGTTCATTAAGGGCTGAAGCTGTGACAGAGGCACCAAACCCATTATGATAAGCACCCTGGGTTTCTGCTTTGGCGTTGGGATTGTATCTGATCCAAGGTCAGTAAACGATCTATGACACCCCCCCCTCCCCCCCCAGGGAGGCGGACGGACGGTGCAGAGACCAATGCCAAGACCGATACAGAGAGAAGAAGGCAGAAGATCAAAAAGAGAGCAGAAAGATTCTGGCTGAAAAACACAAAGAATATTTGGGAAAGGTCTGTACCATACATGACTGGTACTGTTCTTACGCATACAGACAATGGTTCCAACCTAAATACATGCTCCTACACTGCTACAAAGGCACACGGCAAAGAAGAGGGACCAGGGATTTGACCGCAGAACTGTACTAACACACAGCCTGAATCACAAATCAGCAGCCGCTCAGACAGGCAGCCGCTCAGACAGGCAGCCGCTCAGACAGGCAGCCGCTCAGACAGGCAGCCAGACACTTGCTGCAGGACAGAATACATTTAAGCAAGGGATCCTAGAAACAAAGCCCCCCCCCCCCCCATCAGTATAGAGTAATTTCCTCAGTAAAAAGAACTGCATTAAATTCTGGATGTGTTCTACATGGACAGTGGATGTGCAAACGAGAGGGGGGCCTGTTTTTTTAATGAATCTGGACGAAATTACCTCCCAAACGATGGGCAGAACAGGAACAGACCATCTAGACCAGCAGTGTCAAACATACAGCCTCCAGGCCAAGCGGGGACCAATCGAGGCAATGGGGAGTTTGAGAGAAAAATACCCAAAACGTATCAATGATAACGGAGCTACATAAATAGTTTGTTATTGAGCTGGACACAGTCACGACACTCAGTCAAGTAACATCTCCGACAACCGTGAACGGAGGAATCTTTTCTCCCTCTTTGTTTTTGATGGTGCGAAATTCAGTGCAGCTGGCCGGACCCAGTTGAAGGCTGAATGCAACCCCACCAAAATGAGTTTGACACCCCTATTCTAGACCCTCTAATTGGTCCCAGAAGTCAGCGTGTCGGGCCACGGCCGGGAACCCCCTCGTGGGTAAAAGAAGCATTTTAAAAATGTGCCCTTGGTTTTGCTAATCTGATCCATTCATTCAGCTCGTTTCGTGGGGGAGGAGACAATTAGACGTCACCACGGAGGACTTCAGGGGAGTCCGAGACTTTAAGTGTGTGGCCAGCAAACGAGCAGCGGCGGAAATGAGACCGAGTTGTCAGGCAAAGCAGCGTAGGCAGAAGTGTGAAAAGAGAAGCGTGTTTGGGGTGGGGTGGGGGGGGGGGGGGGGGGGGGGGTGGGGGGGGGGGGGGGGGTATGGACAGGAGTATTCTCATCCTGTGTTCAGGTTTGGGTTCCTATAGCAGCGTGTTCAGAACAGTAGCCAGTGCTCTGGGGGTTTCAGCGGTACATTCTATGTCGAGTCGGGACTGCACTGAGTCCGGCAGGACACGGCGCCGTTCGCCATGCAGATGAGATGCAGCACATAGAACAAACATGCCTTGGACATGTAGAATAAGGTCTTGTTTACATTACGAGGGAGGGACAAAACGCTAGACAAACTTATCACGGATTGCATAATCATTTCCATAAGGGTTTGAATTTACGCCGCCATGGCTGAGACATAACACGCAGGGTTGTGGGCATCAATCGTGGGGGGAATTATTATTATTATTTTTTAAATCGAACAAACTGCACAGAAAATGTATACAGTTCCATACAATTGTCTTCACACTTGCAAAACTCGGGGCATGCGACCTCGGAAGGTGGCATCTCAAGCTACCGATATCTGCAGGCGTACACAACAGAAACTAGTGTTGAGCCTACGACAGGTCTCAGGAAATGTAGCGTAATGTAAACAAGCCCTATGCTACCGTTTCACCTCTGTCGGTGCCATTTCTACCTGCATTGTTCCACGACGTTGGCCTGACCTGAACTTGGCCCAGATCATCATCATCATCATCACCTCAAATCTACACCAAGGTTCAGATCATCACAGACTCAGTCTGCACAGTGAGTCCCAATCCACAATCGATAGCAGAAGATATTCGTCATCATAAAAACAATAAAAACATTTCCAAAAAGGTCATTTTTTTTACGTTTTGGTCGGGCAACGTACCCTATTTGTGAAATTAAGGTGCAACTTTCTTTCTCCAAACAAAGTTCATTAATTCCCCTGTGTTCGTCTCCAAAAACAGAGAGAGTCCCCACCTCAAGCAACCTTTCCTTCAGCCTATCACGAGACAGACACCCTCTCACCTAGTCCTCTGGTCCAATGGGGGCTTTCCTTCTGGAGCTTGGAGGGTGGAGCCCAAGGTGGGGACAGAGAGTTATCAAAGGCCATCACTGGCAGTTCGGGGGGGGGGGGGGTCAAAGTTCAGGCGGTAGAGGCTAATGAACAAAGATGTGCCTCAGAAGGTCGTCGGCTGAGGGCCTCTGCTTGGACTCCACGAAGATGCGCTTGAGGAAGTCACGGCTGTGATCGGAGACGTGGCCGGGCAGCGAAGGGTTGGTGGGCTGGGTGGCGATCTTAAAGATGGCCGCCATGGCCTCGAACTCGGCCCAGGGGGGGCGCTGGGTCAGCATCTCCACCACCGTGCAACCAACGCTCCTGAAGAAAAGATCACCACCATTCACATTATGGTAAATCTACACAACTGCTCTCGTCCTTCTGATGACTGTCACCTGCTGACACCCCACATACCACGTGTCTGATTAACATCTGACCAACATCGACCAACAGCCTACTTTCCTGATCCCCTCCTGGGTTCACCAAGACAAGGTTAAGACAACTTCAGATTCAACACCAAACTCCCAGTCACACCAAAAGCTGGTTGATCCCTTGTTGAATAGTGGCGCAGAGAGTTATGGGACATTAGAATCCCACTGGTGTTGATCTTGTACAGTTGAACCCAGATTCCCTTACCTGACAAGAAGCCTCACGGGAAATAATCTGGAAGAAATCTCTTAAACAGAAAGAGACGGAGAGTAGGACACTTATCCAGACCAGGCTTACCAGATATCAGCCTTCCGGCCATAGCCCTCGCCACTGATCACCTCAGGACTCATCCAATAGGGCGTGCCCGTCACTGACTTGATCCCTGTTCCCGACAGACAGATGGTCTGCAGCCGACGACTCGCCCCAAAGTCCCCCAGCTTCACATTGCCCACAGAGTCCCGCAGGATATTGGCCCCTGGAGAAAGAGCAAGTTGATCATTTTGATTCAATCAGGGCTGGTCTGAACAGACTCCTCAATAAACACATACATTCCTAACTTACTTTCCCACTCCCTCCCATTCCTCCGGCTCCACCCATCACTCACTACGGGGGTCTGTCCACACCTCCCCCCCACGTCCCCCATCACCCCCCCCACGTCCAAACCTCCCCCATTCCTCTTGCTTCCGACCACGTCCCCCTCTACCTTTGATGTCTCTGTGGACGATCATGTTGCTGTGTAGGTAGGACACGCCCTCCAGGATCTGCCGGGTGTATCGCCGTGTCACGTTTTCTGTCAAGGCCCCGTAGGACTTCAGCTGGTCTTTGATGGAGCCCTGGGGACACAGACGGCCAACATGAGCAAGAAAAAGCACCGTCCGTGTCGTCATAACTGCCGTGGCTTCGTGTTCATCATCCGTGACTCAAGACTGCGTTGAACACAGCCTGGAAGGTGGCCTACGTTTCCACACGAACAGAGACACGTCACACATTGGGGGGGGGGGGAATACGCTTTTGAGGTCCACAGAAAAACATCACAAAATAAGAGATTACATGAAAACAAACGGTTTTCCCTTCACCACAACGTCCTCACATTGTCGAAATGGGTTTCTATAAGGATTTTTGTCAACTGCAGTATAGTAAGACAAGCCAAAAACCAGACCCACCCCTGGCATATACTCCATGAAGATGGACAGTGTTCTCTCGTTGGTGTCTCGTAGACAGCCATAGTACTGGACGATCCGTTCATGGCACAAGTTCTTCAGTAGCTGGATCTCACACTCCAGGGCGCTTACCTCCTGTAGGGACCCGACGGTTCAGGTTACAGGTCGTAACGGACCCCGTGAATCAACGGGTCAACACCCCCCCCGTCTGCCCCCTGGCCCAACAAAGCTCATTTTCCACTCACCTTGCTGGTCTCCGGACTCTCCGGGTCAAAATGGACCTGTTTAACCGCCAGCTCTCTGCCCGTGTCTGCGTCGTAGCAGAGGAAGACCCGGCCAAACGCACCCTGACCCAGAAGTTTACCAAGGCGCCAGTTGGTCGGGGCCCGTGGAGCTGGAACCGAACACGGGGACAGATCAACGTCAACATCCTTCGCTCCAACCATCCATTCGTCTCTCTCTCAACCAGCCTTCTCCACCCCCCACCCACCCCCACCCTACTCACAGCGGCTGGGCGGGCTGATGTCCATGACAGACAGGGTGGGCGCGGGGGTGGGCTCTATGTCGCTGCCCCTGCGCCTTCGAACTCCATGCTCTTCCAGGTCAGGGGTGAAGATGCTGCTGCCGCTGCTGGTGCTGGGGGACTGTTCCGTGGGGCTGAAGCTGACCGGGGAGCGAAAACCGTGGACCTGGGTTCGCCGTGCCCGAGGGAACGTCTTCCGGCCTACGGGAACGGGGAGGTCGAAGAGAGAGCGACGATGAAAGGCCAGCGGTTCTCCAACTCCTGTGAAACTCTAAACCAAAAGCTCTGTGACTAATCCCGGATGAAGCGGACGTTTTCCGGGGCAAACAGGAAAACGGGCCGCCTGTCCCTCACCATCCGTGTAGTCCTGAAGGCCAAAGGAGATGTGGAACCGGCGCGGATAGGTACCCCCTTTCCCCGACTTCTCGAACACTGGAACATCGTACTCCGGGAAGTCTTGGTGGTTGTCGGGGTAACTCTGCGCTCGGGGCATACGTGACTTGGGATAGTTTTCGCTGCAGGGGGCACATTGCATACTTTAGGAGGTGTGAACGCGTCAGAGCTTTCCACGACGAGCAGCAGATGGGCGTTGCACTGCCTGGAGCCGGATGTCTGTGACTCACCTATCGAGTGGGCTGTCCAGCGAAGGACAGCTCCCCGACGCCGAATTCTCTGGGCTGCTCATGGATAGAGGGTCCAGCATCTAGAAGGCAGACAGCAGAGCGATGGTAAATGGTCAGCTGCTCTTTGCCGTTGTGATCGGCATCTTGAACGCGCGCTGAATCACTTAATGGAAGTGTTCACACAGTTCTTCTGAAGAACCAAAATGGACCACCAGGGGGCAGTGAAAAACCACAGAAAATCCAAATGTATTCCTGACCTTGCATTTTAAGTGAATGTACCACAATATTTCATTTAAATAGAACTAAATGGCCATAGCAAAAGTTGCAAGGATGAGAATGGCACTCATTTTGTATAAAATCACTAGGCCTGACTGTTTAATTAGATATTTATGTTTTACATTTTAAATTAGTAATAATTATTTCAATTCACAAAAATATATGGACTCTGTTCACAGTGCAGGTTGGATAAAAATGTGTTTACCAGGATGTGAGATTACTGCACATTTCATTGCATTAGTGCCACCAATTAAACCCTCCGTTTGCACCAAGTCCAGCCACGACATTAGACAATTTCATGAAATACAAACATCACCCCACCCTCCCCTGTTCATTGGCTAATCATTCCCAGCCTTCACAGAATACCCACCCAGTTGACTCATGTAAAATAGCGAATGCCCGGAACGGCAATATTCACAGTGAATGGGTCCAACTCCCCTGGGGAGGTTACCTGGTCCATGCTTTCTGGAATGAACTCTCCCTCACTGTTGATGCTGGTGAAGGAGCCGTTCCGCGCTACCTGCTGGAGGGCGTCAGGAATGTAACCCGGTGGAGGAGAACTGCGGTCCCCGGAGTTAAACCCTGGAGGAAGGACAAACATACTTCCAGGCAAAGACGTACTTCTAAACATCTGGTGTTTAAATGAGATATTCAATTAGATTTTTTTTTTATGTGGATGCTTAAACTCAAGACATGGCCATTTGAAGGTTTGCAATGCCACAGAGCAAAGTAGTTTGGATAACGAACCAAATGGGCAAATGTTATTTACTAGACAGACAACCAAATAGCGTAGACAAACACTCAGTGAAACCCCGTAAGTGTACAGAACCCACCGATCAAAGCAAGCATACTTCTCTTGTCTGTTGCCCTGAAGCGTGTATTGTCCAGGTCTTCAAGTGGAGGCAGTAGATCCATGCCTGAGGTGGAGTTCTGAGAGTAGAAATGAAAGGTACAATGTGCGTTCTGCACCAAGTCTCTTTGCCAAATAAGACAGACAGCAAACAACGGTCTTTAATCAAACTTCCAAGGTGGGAGGCCCAGGATGCTCCATGGGTCTGCACTTCCAGAAAAACTAGATTTTACCCTTCCTGTCCAATACAGCTTAAAAAGAATGACAATATATCTTAGAGGAATTTAATAAAACTGTGGTATGACTTTTGGGGACAAACTGAAAATACAAAATGGTATGCGGATTTGAGAACAATGACATGTCCATACAATGTGGTGGACCTCGATATAAACATTGTACGTCAATCTTTACACCCGGAGTGTGTAAAATACATATGCAAATGAAAAGCCAAAATGTAGGCCATTTAGCTCAGGATCAAATGGCTAAATTCACCATATTTTCCCTCCAGTTGTTTTCATGACATTTCCGTTGTTTGGGTTGAGTTCCATTAACATCTACAGGCTCAATGGGCACCTAACGGGACTGAACCGCCTGGTCCCGGGACTAACCTGAGAGGAGGCCCGGCGGGTCAGGAGGATCTTCAGACTCTTCATGTGGACGCTGCGATCCAGTAGCTCCACGGCCTTGTCCAGGTCATCCTGAGTGGTCAGGGGAATCACCATCTGGGAAAGGGGAGGAACGTTGAGGACATTGGTCTCGGGGCTTCTGCGACACATTTCAGGTGGATAGCTTTTGGTCGTTATGAAGGCCGGAGAGAGACCCCGAAACGGGACGATGACTTTAACCTAAGGCAAGTACCTCGTTGTTGGTGTAATGCAGGTCCAAGGCTTGACCAAAGGCCACCTTGGCCTTGTTCCCCAGGTCATCCAGGCTGACCGGCCGTGAGAACTGCAAGATCCTCTTCTCGCCCTTGAACTCAAACTTCACTCGCACATCATTCTGTGTGAACACACACCAGGGTCCATGAGGGCCAGCTTCAAGAAGTAGTTTGAAATATAGAAGGGGCTTGTTTTTTCCTACCAAGCGAGCTCATTACACTGTCGTCAACAGCACAAAGTAGCGTGACAGAGTGTCACAAGAGGTCAGACCTGATTTTTGGGTGAGGAAGGCTTGGGTTTGCCCAGGTCAGCTAGGGTCATGGCTGGGCGGCTGGAGCGGTGCAGTTCGGCCAGGTCCTGCATGATGGAGTTCAGCGCCTCCTGTTCATCTGTCGAGGGCATGGGGGGAAAGCTTAGCAACAGAACAGGAAACTCGCACTAATGCCAGCCAGTTTCCCAAAAAAAGTGACAGTCACCCCCTTTGCTCAGTCAATGGAGTCCACTAGTGCCACGCACACACAGGAATAAACCTAGGTTCTGGACACCCCCCATCCCTTATCTCCAGAAGATATCTTGCAAATTGTAAATGTCTTGCCGCATGACAAATAGCACACTCAACCACATCCCCTTTTCCAATTTCTCACTTCCTTCTTTCAACACATCCCTGGCTGGCTGGATCCCCTCAGACTTCAAGAAGAACAGAGTCACTCCACTTTTCAAGAACCATAATCCAACTTGAAAACCACAGGCTGGCATATCCAGTCTCCTCGCTTTCCAAACCACTTAGGTGGGCCGTACCTGACCGACTGTCTCGTTCCCCATCTGAACAATTAGCTTGATCTAAAGCAGTTAGGCTTAAAGACAGGTCACTCATCTGAGAATGCGCTCCTCTGTCACAGAGCTCCTCAAGCTGTCCAAGCGGTCTCTCTCAGCGGTTCTCTGGGTACTAGTGTGCAGGGCTTGGTTCTCGGCCTTCTAATTTTCCCTCTACAAAAATCACCTAACTCTGTCATATCCTCCCATGGTCTTCTGTACCTCTGTTATGACAATGACACAACTACTTTTCAGATCGCGCTCTCTCTCTCAAGCTCAACCTTTAAAAGCCAGAGATACATTTCCTTCCAGGTTAAGGCCATTCCACGCCATGGCAATCTCCATCTCAATTGAGAAATCCACAGTGTGACCCACCTGGAGTGCAAATAACCCTGGTGTCAACCTAGACGACACCCTCTAGTTCTCTGCAAATATCTAAGTGACATGCTTCTGCGGGTTAATGCACCGTGAAGTGCTTGTCCTATTTCAGGCAAACATCTGGTCCACTGCCACTCACTGTTGAATCTAAAACACAGTAGCCAGTCTGGTTTTCAATCTACCTGTGCCAACTGCATATCACTCAGTATAAGTGTCAGCCAGATGACTAAAAAGTAAACGCCATCATCGTAATTCAGTTCACATTGCAAATACTCCTACTCTATGTGTAGGGGAGAAATGTATCACGTACTCATCATCTTGACGCGTCGATTCACCCAGGAGTTCAGGGTAGAGGATTCTCCCATCAAAAGGGTTCCTTTCTCCTATAAAATCAGAGTATTTCAAACACCAAACAATGTGTCATTGACTTACTAACAACCAGATCAAGGTTCAGACTACATAGCTAGTTAGATATTGTACACAGTGCGGATGTCATTCAAATAAGCTAGAAATGTAGGCATATGTAACGTAGTTTTTACATTCGAATATATTCAAGATGTGATTAGATATCTGACACTGTGCTCCAAATCATCACTCAGCTTGCACTTTCGGCTAACGAGTCTGCTAGTGCAGGTTACAGCCACATTACAGACGATGACAGCTAGCTAAGTAGCTAACATGTTAGGTAGCTGGCTAACACATTTGCAGTACACTGTTGTGGGCTTATGTTGTGTTAGCAAGCTATCAGATAAGAATGATTAACAATGACACACACAAAAACGTGTAAACCAACAGCGATAACTACCGAGTATAGCGAACATCTGATGGAAATCAGAAAAGTTGTCGCGCTAGCTAGCGAAATTTAGTTAGCTAACAATTTCCTCTATTCGCTTGTTTGCTAACTAGCTAGCACATTAACTACGTGACGTGAGCCACAAACATCACGTAGAGCAATTCGTCAACCACAAATTGCAATGGTAAACCATAAATATAAGGTATCTTAGTTACCTGGGTGGATTCTGTATGTTCACTTCCTCATCCACAGGGCCAGCGACAAGAGCCCCGGCCCCGCGGATAACTGTCTTTCAGAAAGCAGAAGTTTTGTGTCCGCTTCGAACTTTACTTGAGTCCAAGGCCCCAAGTGCCAGGCCAAGAGAACAGACGCTTGTGCAATATGTTACTCGACGTGAAAATATACAATACTGACGTGACCAAATGAAAATAAGCTTTCCAAAATCTATCCCTTGACGAAAACGTAATCCACACTTCTGTTTGTTTTTTTAAAGATAGCTAGCAACATGAAAACGATTCCTCCAACACAGCTTAGATGCAATGCAATGCAATCTTCCCCCAGCAAACCCAGTTGGAAGAGTCCAACCACAACACAAATTTGGTGATGTCAGAAATGTGCGTGCGCTCACGGTCTCGTCATCACAATATGTGCTCGTTCGATTTGACGATAAAAATGTATACACTAAATTCATCACAGACAGTACACGTTATTCCTTTTTTATTTCAACTTTTTTTATTTCGAGTTTTATTGCCAAAATTCACAACAAACAAGGAATTTGTTCTGGCCGTTTGTGCAACAATTTATACAAAATGAATAAGGGAAATAAAAACAAATAAAAACAATGGACTGCGCATAAAAAGAGTAGACCGTGCATTAAGAAATTATATACATATATACATAAAAGTGATTTTGTCCAGTTGAGGGAAATGTGTGTATGTGGGGAGGGGTAATAGATTTGTCCAGTAGAGGGTTGTGTGTTCATGTGGGGAATGGTTATAGATTTGTCCAGTTGAGGGTTGTTTGTTCATGTGGGGAATGGTTATAGATTTGTCCAGTTGAGGGAAATGTGTGTATGTGGGGAGGGGTAATAGATTTGTCCAGTAGAGGGTTGTGTGTTCATGTGGGGAATGGTTATAGATTTGTCCAGTTGAGGGTTGTGTGTGTATATGGGGAGCCGGATATAGTCACTGTGGTTCTGGACGCATGTTCATGAGGCCTACTGCTATAGGAAAGAAACTGTTCTTGTGGCGAGAGGTTTTGGTCCTAATAGACCTATATATATATATATATATATATATATATATATACACACATAGAGAGAGAGATATTTATTTTTTAAACAAATGTATAATGAAAAGCAGGTGACAATTCTACCCATGCTCCATTGCAGGACAGCTGAAGTGTTGTCAAGCTAAAACGCGTCAGCATGTATGTTAGAAGTAAAAATTTAGATATAACATTTGGAAGCCAGTCATCCCTCCATCTTGGATTTGTGTAGGTGTAGTCATGGCAAAGATCATTACTGTGATAAAGGTGCGGTATACAAAACATTATAAACCGGGTTATTTGAATACTGAATGCTGATTGGCTGATAGCCGTGATATAAGCGATTGTATACCACAGGTCTGAACATCACAGCACTAATTTGTGTTGGTAACCTGTTTATAATTGCAGTAAGGCATCTCGGGAGATTGTGATATATTGCCAATGGCTAGACAATGGCTAAGTGGCTATGTCCAAGCACCCTGCAATGTATTTTGTATAGAACAGCTCTAAGCTGTGGTGTATTGGAAATGTATCACAGGCCCTCATTCCTTATTGCTAAATTATAAATGAGTTGGATTCGATCTTGAATGCTGATAGTGGTATATGTAAGCAATAACGCATATAGGGGTGTGGTACATTGGCAATATACCATGACTAAGAGCTTTTTACCACACTGGTTACCAACGCAATTAGAGCAGTAAAAAGTTGTGATGTCATACCGGTGGTGTGCGGTCTCATATACCATGGCTATCAGCCAATTGGAATTCAGAATTCAAACCATCCGGTTAATAATTAAGCAGTGAGGTAAATATACACAGATAAATATGAATGTATCCAGGGATATGCTAGTAATGCGTTAATGCAGTGTTTTATTTTTACAAAAGTTCAAATACTCTTACTTTGAAAAAACAGCTTTTCACTTCCTGGTCAATTTATTCATGGTGCCTGCTTCTCAAAACAGCAGGGATCAGGTAGTTTACATTTTCAACTAGACGTTTTGTGGAATAAAATAAACATCATATTCAGAACAATACCATGTCAGACACGGTAAGTGGCACTCTTTAACTGACCTCTTGCTGGTTTATAAATCGATTGAAGAGACGGGTTCTGCTATGCTAGCTAGCATGCTATCCGCTATAATGTGGGCCAAGATTGAACAGTGTTTGCTACAAGCTATGCTAGTTAGATACAGCATATCTAAACAAGTGCCACAGTGCACAAACGTTCTAGTATTAGGTCTTACTTTCGCAAAATTTTAAAAAAAGTATCTATAACATAGTTCTCCATTCGGTGCACCACGTATTGATTCAACTTATTCTTTTGTGGCAGTTTGGAAAGGATACAGGTTGAAAGTCCAGTAGGATGGCTACATGTGTTGTTTTAACGTAAGGTTTAGTATGTACAGCACCTGCCAATGGGACACATTTCTTCCGGAGTCAACATTTTTATATAAGCATTACTCTCTCTTTATATTCCAGGAGACAAAACCTTCAAGCGGAGAGGGGGGAGAGAAGAAGGATGGAGAGTATATTAAACTGAAGGTTATTGGCCAGGTAAGAGATTATGCAGAAATATTGACGCCTGTAAGCTATTACAGTCAGTGTTTTTTTTCCTTATATGTGCAAGTCAGAAAGGACAGCAAGAAAGCCATGTCCTGAGTAAAAAAAAAAGCATTTTCAATGGAGATTCTCTTGGGTTTCATCTGGCTTTGTAGTGCAGTACCAGTAACACACAAGACTGAGTTTCACCAGTTAAAGGTCCACTCAGGGATTTCAAGAACACAAAATGTTTGTGGTTTGTTTCAAATTACATTCTTAACCAATTTTAGGCAGGTCCTAACATGTACAGAATAGGTGGGAGCACAAAAATGACAAGGGTTCGTGGGCATCATTGTGGCAGCAGCTTTGCCGTGAATAATGGCTGATCCACTGTGTCTGTCTCAGAGAGAGTGGGATAGGCACAAAAAAAAATCACACTTGGGTATAATACACCTTCGACATGTTTGGAATGGTAATCAAAAGCAACCGGCAAGTTATTACTTTCACAACTATTGGCTGAAAGTTTGCTGAAGCCACACTGTGTCGTTTAAGCCGTAATATATATAGACCAAATTACATTTCCCTTTCAGGACAACAGTGAAATTCATTTCAAAGTGAAGATGACGACACATCTAAAGAAGCTAAAGGAATCTTACAGCCAAAGACAGGTATAGTGGTATTTTACCAAGTATCTGTTTTTAAGCCAAGCCATTCCCCCCGCACTGTCAGGTTTTGACCGAGTTTGGGTTTATGGTTCATGTTGTGCTCCCGTTATCTGACGCAGCCATGTGTTTCCTTACTGAAGGGTGTACCCATGAACTCTCTACGGTTTCTCTTCGAAGGACAGAGAATCTCAGACAACCAAACCCCGAAAGAGGTATCCCAACCCATTCCACTTCCTTCGGCACCAGTCTGCTTCTCCAGCAAAACCATGCTTAGTCTTGCCATACCAAACATGAGGCGACAGCCCCCCAGGCAATTCAAGCACTGTCGTAAATGTGTCTCCTGTCTATTAATTTAAATTGCCTATTTGAATGTATAAGTTAAGTGTGTTTTCTGTGAGCCTTTAACATGCTCGCAGATATCTTTTTTCCTCACAACCTTGTCTTACTTTCTTTGTTCTCCGTCTCCCTCCCTAGCTTGGAATGGAAGATGAGGATGTCATCGAGGTTTATCAGGAACAGACTGGTGGGCATTGGAATGATTAGACTTGCTATATTTTTCTCATTTTTTATTATTATTTTTTTTAAATGTATTTTGCTTTTGTGTTTCAAACCATCTGGATCATGCAAACTGTATTGGGGCTTCCATGTGTTTGGGCAAATACAATAGGAAAAGGGATAGATTTTTAAAGAGAAAAAAATATATAGCTTATCATCACACAATAGTCTACTCTCCCTCATTTGCAATGCAGGTTAACATTGTAGTGTGAATAGTGCCATAGTCAAATGTTCCATCTTGAGAGATGACAGATTCGGGGGCTGTTCTCAACGCTGCCTGATGTGGGCTGTATATCAGTCATATGTCACTGATTGTCTACAGATTTTCTTTTTTGTACCACAGAGATGTTTTGTCTGATAAAAAAATTTGTCATTTTCACCCCAATGCCTCTTCACTGTACCGGGGTTTTTCAGAATCTATGACATATTTGCTTCTCTGTAAATCAGATGTGTTCAACTTCCCCTAATGAATGTCCGTCACATTCTCAGACTCTGCTAGATATATCTCTTTCATACTCAAGGTTGGAATATACTATCTCTAAATGCTAAACCATTGTTTTAAGAAGTTGTACAATCTTATTGTTGATGGATCTGGTCTAATAATATTTAAAAATGAAATGTTTTTTTTTAAATAATATCGCTGAATGTGATTAACGTGTACATTTTGTATCCAATTTTGTGTATGGTTTCTTTACTATCTATGTTCTAAATTGTTGTTTTTAGTTCTGTATTTGAATTATAATACTCAATTTATTCAGGTCATGCCAGTTATACATTACAGCTTTACTCTGTGCTATCTCTGGCTTCTTCTTGGATTTAAATGCGTGTTTAGTGTTTGTGTGTCTCTATGCCGAGATAGGAAGTCTCGCTGTTTCGCACCACGACAGTGTCCACAAACATAGTATTGATGTCAATGCAACAGATGGCTCCTATTAATGGAGACATTGATCCGGGTGGTTTGAAGCTATAGGATGCTATTTTCTCTTCTTTTTAATAAAAGTTTCAATACAAACTGGACTGTGATGATGCTTTCCAGCCTGGATGCGGGTGTGTATATGCCATGACAGATCAGACAAAGGGGACTGTTGTTAAGCTGAACTGCAGATTGGCTTCCAACAGAGGGCACTCTTGGGGTGTTTATGACAAGGAGTGACTGAGCGAGCGCACACATTCATTTGACATCTCACATTCCACAATACATTATGAAAACAGCTTTGACCATGTACAGCAGTGCTATTCAACTCTGGCCCTGGAGGTCCAAAACCTCTGTTTTTCATCCTGTCCTAATTAGGCACTGGTTCAGACCTGGGACACCAGGTGAGTGCAATTAACTACCAGGTAGAAACAAAAAACACATGTTTTTACCCTCCAGGAACTGAGGGCCTGGATGTACTTTGTCAAACACAAAGGGGATCGACTATGCTGCATATCTTCCATTCAAGGTCTTGGACAATGGAACAGCCTAATTGTATAGCATTAAAAAAACTGTTGTGATAAACCAGGGCTGCCCAGCCCTATTCCTGGAGATCTACTATCCTGCAGGTTTTCTCTCCAACTCTGATGTAGCACATCTGATTCTAATAATTAGCTGAATGAAAAGCTTAATCAGGTTAGTCACAAATGGGGTTGGAGTGAAAACCTGCAAGGCAGTAGATCTTCAGGAATAGAGTTGGGCAGCCGTGCATAAACAAAGCACATGAATGACGGTCAATGTATATCACCTTCACTCCTGCAATGCAGTTTTTAATTAGACATTTTACATATTGCGCATCTGAAGGAGAAAATGCAAGCACAGAACTGCATGGATGGAGGTTCCTGTAGCGTTCATCGCTGCGCATAGGGAATATTTATTTGAAAAGGGTCTGATTTCAGGGGAGGCCCAGGGAAGGGAGTAAGGTGTGGAGGTTGAAGGGAGGAGGAGAAAGAGGGAGTGGGAAAAGAGGAGTGCAGGAGGAGGTAGGGAATATAGATTCATTGACCAGTGACAGGACAAGGAAAACAGAGCAGATACTGCAAGAAGAGAGAATTAAAGAGGGAAAGCGGAGAGGACAGACATAGAGGGACAGAAAGCATATGGGGGGGGGGGGCTCAGGGTCAGGTCAGTAAACAGTGTGTGTGTGTGTGTGTGTGCGCACACTGGTCTCCAGGGTCCAGGCTCAGGGTTAAGACTGCCTGGAGGAGATCGGGTTTCCGAGCCTGGGATACCTCACAGTGGTAAAACACTACCAGATGTGGGCCAGTCAGGAGGCCGGGGGAGGGGTGTGTGTGCGTGTGTGTGTGTGTGTGTGCGTGTGTGTGTGAACATGTCTCAGTAATATATACAGTATATCAACTCAGTTACAACATATCCTGTACAGACCTTTACTATTGTGCTTGCAGAACACTGAACGTTCATCGTATTTGTGGATCCCGTCCCCCAACATTGAGGCCTTACCTTACCGTATACAACTTGGAAACCTAGCAACAGATAATCACCTATAAATGTCTCTCTCTCTCTTAGATGCAAAAAACTAAAATCCATTGTACTATCTCTGATTGGAGATAGCGTTATCTTTTGTTGCTCTGTCTCTCCGTGATCCTTGTTGACCTTGTAACACAGCGACAGTGATATGTCTTTTTGAGATTATTTATGGTCCACAAGATCACATTCTCAGCTTGATGCACCAAATGTTCACCGCTGCCTAAATGTTTTTCTTACATTCCACCCTATCTATGGCACAACCAAAACAAAAGGGCGAGAGGTGAACTCCAAATAGGAGATAGGGAAAAAGAAGGGATATCACATTACTGCAGAAAGGTCCGCTGATGAAATTTCCTGTTGGTAAGCTGTAGGGGCAAATCTTCTCACATTGCCGGTCTTGTCTTTACCCTTGCTTTAAGTCATCGTGATGTTTATTTTTCTACACAGATACCATAGTCTTTATTCATCTCTCTCTGATACACTATCGACTTGACACCTAGGGGCATTGGAGCAAGTATTCCACAGCTAAGCAGGTTGAGTGGAAGAACCTGGAGGGTAGAATCTGAGATCACAAGAAAAACAAAATAGCCACATTCAGTATAACTGCGACATTTCCCGCATTACAGGTATTCTTGTGCATGCAGAACTTACGGGTAATTGGGGTTTTGAATTTAAATCTTCAAACATTGGCGAGACAGATGTGGAATCTTCATTCAACTCAGTGCAGGGTTTATTTTGCCTTGCTTTAGACTTTAAACAAACTAAAAGCATCTCCAATGAACAGCAATGACATAAAGAGGGACAGAAGAAAAAAAATTGTAGCATTTTATTCTGTGAAACTGTACAGATACAAGCCATATTGCATTAAGAAACATCAAGTAGAAACATCAAGATTATAATTATTATAAATACATATGTTTAAAAAAAAAAGTGTATATTTACAATGTGACCTGTAACGTGTCAATTTAATAGCAACATCTTAAAGCTAGATTATATCCCTAAAGACTCCCTATTCTCCATGTAGTGGACATGGTCACCACAGGCCTCTGGTCAAACTTAGTGCACTAGATGAGTAAAAGGGAGCCGTGTGACTGACACACACACACGCACGCACACACACACACGCGCCGCATACATGCACGCACACACACGTAATCCAACACAAAAAGCAAGTGTATTTGCTATCTGTGTCTGAACCATGATGATTGTTCTACTGAGATGCTTTCAAGTTAGTCTAAAGGTAACACCAGCCACACTTAGCAAAACATTTTACATTAAGAGTTGTACAGAAGAACTAGCAAAACACAGTGATTCCAAAAAACATTCCTTTCAACCTGACCAGAGAAAAACATAAGACACATTGGTCTTGTCAGACTTTAGTTCTGTATCCTGGTTTTTCTTTGGTTGACAAACTCACTCCATTATACAAAATAGCTGAAAAACATTTTTGAAATATGAAAAGTTCATGTCAAAACAAATCCTTTGTCTGTTGCCACTATGAAATCACTGTTGCACAATGTGGTTTAAAAGTCACGTTTAAATGAGGTTATAAAATTTTCATTTGCAATTTGAAATGGGGGTAATGGAAATGTCAAACCGCTCAAAAAAAAACTAAAAAAACAGTCCCTGTCAATGGCTCGTCGGTCTGTCAGGAGGGACATTCTCAAAAGTCAGAAGCAGTTTTGCCAGAGTTCAAATGTCCCATAGGAGTTGGGATATGCTAGGTCAAGTTTTATAAAATAAAAATAAAAAAAAACGACATATTACTCCTCCACATGCTGCTTTAAAAGATCATACCGTCGTCTCTCCTTGGTTGTTGTTGCTGAGCCGTTTGTAAAACCTACACCAGCTCTGTAACGTCTTCCCGGACCAGATCCAGAACCCGGATGTGATCCCCACAATCATCGTCATCAGGTACTTGATCATGAACACGGTGAAGTCCGGGGTCATCGGGGCAAAGTTATTGGTCGGGCACGGCACGGCAAAACGCTTGCACGTCTGCATGTGCCAGGTCTTCTCCCAGTGGTCGCGGAAGGCCTGTTCGTAGAAGTAGCAGGCGATGACGATGGTGGCCGGGACCGTGTAGAGCACGCTGAACACCCCTATTCTCACCATCAGCTTCTCCAGTTTCTCAGTCTTGGTGCCGTCGTGCTTCATGATGGTTCTGATCCGGAACAGGGACACGAAGCCAGCCAGCAGGAAGGAAGTTCCGATGAAGAGGTAAACAAACAGGGGGGCCAGGACGAATCCTCGGAGCGAGTCCACGTTGTAGATCCCCACGTAGCACACCCCTGTGAGGAGGTCCCCATCCACCTGCCCCATGGCCAGGATCGTGATGGTCTTCACCGCTGGTACCGCCCAGGCTGCTAGGTGGAAGTACTGCGAGTTAGCCTCGATGGCCTCGTGACCCCACTTCATCCCGGCGGACAGGAACCAGGTCAGGGACAGGATGACCCACCAGATGGAGCTGGCCATGCCGAAAAAGTAGAGGATCATGAAGAGGATGGTGCAGCCCTCTTTCTTCGTGCCCTGGGCCACGGTCTTGTAACCGTCGTCTTTGAACTTGTCTATGCAGACAACCTTATCCTCCAGGAAGAAGCCGGCCGTGTAGGCCACCGCCACCATGAAGTAGCAGCCCGAGAGGAAGATGATGGGTCTCTCCGGGTAGCGAAACCTCCTCATATCCACCAAGTACGTGAGCACAGTGAACAGTGTACTCACACAGCACAGGATCGACCAGATGCCCACCCAGAGTTTGCCAAATTTAAGTTCCTCCTCACGAAAATACATCAGCCCATTGGGCTTGGTGGACTCGCATGGGGCACCACAGTCGTTCACACCCATGAATTTGTAGTTGAGGTAGCCTGGGACCTGAAGTTGAAGGGGACAAGAGAATGGCTGGGCTGCAGGGCGGACCAGGTGAGGGGGTAAGGTCATGAGCTCAGGAGGGAAGGGAGGAGGGTCCGAAGTAGCGATGTCCGTGTCTGATGTGTTCTGACCCACGCAGATCTCCCCAGCGCCGTGCACGGGGAAATTCTCGCACCGGAGTCTCTCTGGCCACTGAAACCCGAACTTGTTCATGAGCGCCTCGCAGCCATGGCGTGCGCGCTCGCACAGTGATCGGCATGGGGGGATGGCTTGTTCTAGAACGGTGCACACCGGCGCATACATGGAACACAGGAAGAACTTGAGGTCCATAGAACACTGGACCTTCACGAGCGGGTAAAACTGATGGACCTCCAACCCCGCATCCTCCTGGTTTGTGTGTCCCAAGAGATTCGGCATGATGGTTTGATTATATGCAATGTCCGTGCATAGCGGGATGGAAATTGGCTGACAAAAACCATGTTCTGGTATAGAAATGCCCTTCTCGCTATGATACTGACCGGTGCACGGCTCCAGCAGAAGGGACACATTGACCAGCGCAAAGCCCGTTATCCAAATCCACCCCCAGGTTCTCCTTACCGCCATGATAGCAGCCCCTGTGTTCAGAAGAAAAAAAAGTGTCAAAGAATGTTACTCCGGAGCTGAGATAAGCTCCAAAAAACAAAATTTCTGTCCACAAAAACGTTTAAATGTCTGAACCTACTACGCTGATATCAAAAGGGAATAGACTTAAGTAGAAACACGTTTAAATGTTTGATAAATGGCCTCGGTAGCTCTCCCACCACATTCCGTATTCTAATGTTCATGGAACTCTCGAAGAAAATGGAGGATTGTTGGAGAGATAGAATATTCCAATCAAACCACTGAAAACATGGACAATTTCAATAAAGACTATTGTAATTTCGTAGACCTCTTTACTGACCTGCTTCTTCGTTATATAAACAAATGTATGCCTATCACTTGAAATGGGAATTCGTAATTTCTTGCCGATTCCCAAAAGTCCTTGTTAGATCACATTAGGTTGATGCAAAGTTGAAGTCCGTAAATCCTCGTGTTTTTCCATCTCACTTTCCAACAACTCAGTCAGTGTTCAGCTCCGGGCGCATTAGGCTATTTTACTACGTTTTTCCCGGCTCAAAAGAGAAGTAATAGGAAAAGCTGTTCAAAAACGCCTACTAGGCTACTCCGGAAACTAATTCTTTCCACACCGTTAGAATTGTGATCTGCCTAGCTGGATAAACTTGCAAGTTCGAAGATTGGTTCCACACACTCAACTGAGTTTGATCCGTTTCTAGGAGCCCATCGCTCACTACTCCAGCGTATTTTCGGGGGCGCCTTGAAACCACACTTTCTCCACCAATTGAATGATTTGTTTTCTCACGTCTCGTAATTGATTGGACTGAAGCGAAAAGGGTGGAGTTTTGTCCTGTCTTCATAGAGTAGACTTGCTACAGAGTAGGCCTAAAGCAGTATAAACGTTTACGTTCACAACATGTTACTTTGCTGGGAGTTGTCACAGACATTCTTGAATATTCGATCTCCAACTCACATTTGAAATTGAAATTAAATTTCTAAAAGCGTTTAACTGAATACAAGAATTAACCACAGCGTGGGTAATTTACTAGACATTCAAACATAAACATTTTGCGTTGAAAAATAACATTAGGCCATTAGCCTATTATACTCTACAGCTTATTGCAAGCCCTATATCTGCTTTTGTTTGTCAGGAAATAATCCAGGGTTAAGGCCTTAAGTCATGCCTGTGACAAAGTAGAGTAATAATGGACATATTTATGGTATTGTTTATTTCAAAATGGAACATTTCTGGTAAATCATCTTGTAATGGGGACTGGAGAGGCTGTGTGTTATATGTTAGGTGGCTAATAATTTTTTTCTCATGAAATCAACTATAGGTATGTTTTAGTACATATACATTTTTAAAGAAAAGCCAACACAAGTCTTTAAAATACAAAACATGTTCAGGTTGTTTGTGAGGTTTGAGATTAATATGCATGCTTGTGATGCAACAAGGGCTGGTGACACAAACTTTATGTTGTAACACCTGGTGACACAAACTTTATGTTGTAACACCTGGTGACACAAACTTTATGTTGTAACGCCTGGTGACACAAACTTTATGTTGTAACGCCTGGTGACACAAACTTAATGTTGTAACACCTGGTGACACAAACTTTATGTTGTAACACCATATCCTGTATTCTTTATGTAGTGACATTGTTGTATGGATTTTTTTAGCCTCACTTCTTTCCTAAAATATATATATAAATATATAATTATTATTTTTTGGTGACGTCATGGCTCTGTAGAGATGGTGGTCCATTGTGTTGGAGGAGCTGACGGGGAGGAAATGCCTTGATGTTTTCCACTCATCATATGAATTTGCTGCTCTCTCTCTCTCACCTTCTTTCTTCTCCGTTCTGTTTTTCAGTCGAGGCTCCCAGTGCAGAGAAAGCCATACAGTACATTCCCCACCCCCCTCCCACTCCTCTCTTCGCCTTCTCCCTCTGTTCCCCTCAGAGAGACCAGCGGAACACAAGCCCCGAGGTCGGCAAATACAGCTATGTATTTATACCTTCCCTCTGAATCCATGCAGCAGCAACAAGCCATATGGGAATGTTTTTGACTGGGGGCTGAAAGCAAGCTGCGATTAAAAAGAGGGAGCTCTGTACTGTGTGTCAGTGTGTGTGTGTGTGTGTGTGTGTGTGTGCGCGCACATGTGCGTGACTGCATATGTGTGTGTTTATAACCTAACTGTCACTGCTGTTTCTCAATGGGCCCTACTAGCCTAAAGACTACCACTGTTCCGTCCTCTGTAAGACCACATTATAGATCTTAACCCCAATCTCCATCTGTTATGAATAACTTTACCCATGCAGTCTTTGTGACTCGTTCTTATCTGCATTAAAAGGGCCTAGTTGGGAAAGCATGCTGATCCGCACTGTTTAAAGTCAACCTAAAGGGGGTTTATTCACTGGTTAATCTTTTTACTGACTTGAAGGCAGGGAGAGTTAACTACGGGGAAATGGGCCTTATGGTCCTTGCGAATCATTTACATATTGTTTTAGTTTACATTAGCATGTACCGAGAGATGAGATGGTCATGGCCTGCAGCCCTCACCACTGACCAGGCATCTTTTCATGAGGTAACCTGTGTAAAATGTATTAGTCTACCATTAGTTACAGGAAAACGAACAATAACAGTAGTAGCCATTTTCTCATTCCTCCTCCCCCCACGATCAGCCTCAGCTCATACACAGTGGCTCATTGGCACATCGAGGAAGGTAACAGCTCGAGAGTGAGATTTTGGCAAACTTAGATGACTCTTCAATAGATTTTGGGTCCTTTACGCTACACCACCCCGTTCATGATTAATGTGGCCATTCACACTGACCTTTTAAGTCATTTAGCAGACACTCTTATCCAGACAGACTTACAGTAGTGAGTGGATATATATTTTTTTATCCTAGTAATGGAAACCCACAGGACCCTGGTTTTGAAAGTCCCATGGACTACAAACTGAGTCAGACCGGGCCCAATGGCCATGTTCTAGCAGGCATTGAGGCATTCAGTTAATATTTGATTGAGTGACCTAAGTGACACTGAGCGCACCAGGCTTGTCAGTGCCAGGTGTCCCTGTTCTGGGACCTCAGAAACAGCAGCCCTCCAGTGCTTTGCACACAGGACCGTTACTAGGGGTTTCCTGAGGAGGGTTAGACAAACAAAAAAACATCCAGTCAGTGGCAGTGACTTCGGCGTGAAAACAGCTTGGCGACGGGCGAAGTCAAAAGGAGAATGGCGAGAACCTTCCAGGCTAACATGAGGACAGCAAACAGTCAAACAACCATGCTGCATAGTAGCGGTGAGCAGAAAAGTACCTGAGAAAGCACAACTCCATTCTACATGCTATGGAGTCATCATGGACTAACATCTCTGGGACGAAAGCGCACACTGAAAAATCAGAACAATCGGATGCGTGTGCCTAATAAACTGAGTGTATATCACAGTGTGGAGACCATTACAAAAATATATGTATAGATGTGTGTCCTGAACTGCGCACTTTGTTTGACCCAAGCCATGCAGGCGATAGGGGTCTGTTTGGGACGCGCACTCCAACTGATGGGTTTCCTCAGAGCTCTGTTCCTGCTCTACTTTCCTGTCGGCAGTGTGTCATACTCAACACTGCGCCGTGTGGCTGCCACACAAACCAAGTAGGTGGTCTCCCTCTCCATTTTGGCAACGCGTGTCCGTTGTGTTTTTTTGCCAGCAAGCGAGAGTGAATGTCACCCTGCTCAGTTCTGAAGGGTAGACGGCACATGTTGGCGAGTGTGCTTAAGTCTCTCATCGAACAACATTCAGTGTGTCAGAGCTTGCTTGCAGTTGCTCCTGCTCCTAGTTGAGGCAGTATGTTCAAATTCCAACCGGCTTATACAACCACAACTGTATGTAGTTTGGAATAACAGTAAACTGAAACTAAATGTGGCCATTTGATGGAATGAATAGATCGCGTTCAGATGAACTGAGCACTAACTGGAGTTTCACAGCCAGAAAACTTTAATAAGGAATTATATAACGCTGTCTACTGTGCAAGTTATCCCAGGCTTCCATCTCAGCGAGACATCTTCGCAAAACCAACCCATCAATCAATTAATCATGCCTTAGATCTCGTCAGCGATGGGTGATGCTGTTCGGTTATTGATTAATTTACAGTATTCCATTAATTAAATTAAAAGCACCTCTGGAGTGCCTTTTAAAAATAGATCACAGTAAGAGAACAGCAGCAGCACGTTCTCCCTGTCTAATCTGAGAGGCAGCGAGGTGAGTGTACGAGACGCCGAGCTCCCAACATCAATTGAACAGAGCCTAGAGGGCCAAACAGGGAATGTCAATTTGAATTCTCTCACTTTATCTCACTCTCTCCCCATCTCTCTCTCTCTCTCTCTCTCTCAATATATCTCGATTTCTCCCTCTCTATATAACCCTGCCACTTTTCTCCCTCTCTCTCTTTGTCTCTCACCCTCTTGCTCTGCCTATAGAAACTGGTGGGAAACTTTAGGCAGTGCATTGGTACATGGGTCTTTGGGAGTGTTGTGCTTGGTCAGTATTAAGGGAGATCTGTTTTTAAATCACGGCTACCACGTTTTCTTTCCCATGATGACTGAGGGATCTCTCTCTCAAATTCAAATTCGGATCACGTTATTGGCATGAAATAAAATCTATAGATATTGCAAAGAAGTTTGTAAATACAACACAACGCAAGGAGGATACCAAGACACAGCTCATTCTGTTAACAATTAAAACACAGTAACCATGTATACAAGTACAACTACATCACTTTGTATTGTGTAATCGTCGGAGAATAAAAAGTACCTAAATAAAGATTAAAATGAAAACCAACCAAAAAGGCAAAAATGTATGCGGCTAGCGATTACACTATATAATACTTGTAAATTATACGCAGAGAAAATGCTTTAGGGTTTCTTGGAAACATCCCCCAGGCTATGCCAATCATAGACATATCATATCTTGCACAGATATTTGCTGTTCTTCCCACACCCAGAATAATTCCTAGCGTTATGGCATCAGTGAACTATCCAGACAGCGGTGTTCAGTTGATAGCATGCAGAGTGCTGCATGGAGTTAGGGGTCACCCAGGGTTTAACTAAAGGATGTAGCCTGGAGCTTGGAGACCAGGGGGAGCTGATTTACTCCAAATGCCTCATGCACTGTCTCACTCTGACACCCCCCCCCCCTCGAATAGATCTGGAGAACAGACGTCAGTTTCACGACCCTTAAGATAGGAGCCGGCGGGTTAGCCCGTTAATTGTCGCCGAAGCCTTGGTATTGGACAGAATTCGTTCCAGACAGCTTGGTAAGTGTAGCCGATGCAGCCCAAATCCACTCAACCGGACTCAAGACAGAATAGAAATCTTTGGCATTTCTGAAGTCATGTCAGGTTGTCGATATTGACCAGTCACAGTAAAGAATTTAGTGTGTAAGTTTGATAAGTCATCGTGCAGTCCCCAAGAGCAGGATCTGCTATGAAACTGGGTGGTGGAACGCAGGGCGTTCTGTCCTGCTGTTCAGGCCCTTTAAACTCTGTTTTGTCACTGAGGCGTTCTGGAGTGAAGAAACACTACCTTGACTTGCTCTCAAGATCCATTTCTGTTTTACTGCTGATTCTCTTTTCACCTGTGTCGTAACAATATCCCAGACGCTCTGGGCAAATCAGAGATCTAAATATTACCTTCCTTCATTAGAATTCCCCCATGTAGAAGCTAGCACGGTACCCTGCGGGAGGACGAGGGTTGGGGACTCTGCCTTTAACTAGCTAATTTAAACAACACCCTATTATTTCTGCCTTCCTGCTCATCCCTCTCTCTCTCTCTCTCTCTCTCTCTCCTCCGGTGCCAGGAGCTTGTTTCAGAACCAACCTGTGGCCAGGGGGGATCTGGGGTATGCAGGGTCACGGGGTCACACCACTCCCTTCCTTGCTGATGACCTAGTCAGGGCTCTAGAGCGGACATCTGGAATGTTTAGACTCGACGCTGTCTCCTCTTCACCCCCTGTGCAGTTTATCTAACTCATGACTTGTCCACAAGTACTCCTCCGTATGCTGCTGATCAACCCTGTTTGGGAGGGGCCATTTTTCCAGGAGGTGTCATGCCATTAGACCCTGGTGTTAGGATGCAGTCATAGCTTTTCCCTCTCTCTCGCGGTTTGATCTGCCTTTCTTTCTCTCTCCCCAATTCTGCATCCCCCCCCCCCCACCCCACCCCCTTCGCTGTCTCTCGATCTCCCTTTCTCTTCCAGTCTCTTTCTCCCCAGTTGTTTTGTTAACTCAAGAGGCTAGCTGTTGGCAGGACATGCCTGACCCCTGGATATCTCACAACCCTGCCGTTGTTTAACCGCTGGAGATGTGCGGGGAACGTAAACATACCGTGCCACTAACCAAAACACACCATGGCGCAAAGGACCTTTTTAGGCAAAACAGGGTGGACGGCTCTGCCTCATCAAGCGTATTAAGGCAGCAGGCTGGTGTAGATCTGTCAAACTCTCTCCCTCTCAATCTCACATTTTCATTTCTCTCTCTTTGCGGCTTTCTTTGTCTCTCTGTTTTTCTTTCCATTGCTCTTTCTTCGGCTTACACACACATAATTCTACACTGCGATCACAGATCTACAAGTCAAAGTGTAGAACGGTTTAAAAAACAACCTATACACGCTTCGTGGGAGTGGCTAGAAGGATTTTGGTAGTGAAAATGTGGAAGTGGTGAGTTCACATCAGCTGCACTGTAAATATATATATGATGTTTTTCAACATGAGCTGGTTCAACATAGTTGCTGTCAATCCTGTCGCAGCTGGTTGTCTCACAATTGAACGTTGAATCAACATAATTATTTTTTACTTTTTTTCTATTTACTTTTTACAGTGTGGCTCAAATCCCTCTACAGTTTACTGAGCCCCCAAAACAGGCTCCGAGTCCCACATGGAACCCTACGTCCTTTGTAATTGACTACTTTTGACCAGGGGCCTGGCAGAAAGTAGGGCACTTTGCAGAGAATACAGTGTCATTTGGAATGCAGACGGGAACAACCAGGGCCCGGGAAAAAGTGGTGACGACAGAATGATTTATTACTGACTAATATGAAGCACGGCTGCTCCATGCATGAACCCCTTTACACACACTCGCACAGGCGCAAACACACACACACACACACACAAACACAACTAAACTCACACACATCATGCTCCATGCACGAATCCCATACAGAGAACTATGTGATATTGCCTCTTGGAAAAGTGAGTAAGCGTTGGGTGCAGAGGGCAGTGAGGGCGGGGGGTTTGAGTGGATGTTTTACAAATCTTGTGTAAACTAAGTGGCGTGTTAGGCAGCCATCTTGAATTAATCACGGTACTAAAAGGCTCTTGAGTTTGGCTCTGTTAAAGCTAGTTGCGGCCCAAGTCTAGGGTGGTGGATTCCTATAAACACAGGGTTGGTCACAGCTGTTGACTTAAGCACACGTTAGACAGGGACGGCGGACTGTGCTGAATGGATGGCGCTACAAAGCTGATCCAGGTCATTCTGTGATGTACCTGTCTTAGTTACCACCTGTGAACATCCATACCAGACCTCCCCATTGGTTCAGCGACACGGTAGTGTCTGTCTACGGTAGGTATATGAAAAATACCGGCGGCGAAAACGAAACTGCCAGGGAGAGCCAAAGAAGAGGAATACTGAGTGACGCAATAACGGATTAAATAAGTGTACAGAAGGGTTGAATGGGGGGGTGGGGGGGGGTATTGAGAGGCAGGGGAGTGGGGTCCATTTCTGGAGAGGAGTCTATCTATTACTCACTACAACACTAGTAAAGAAGATAAAAGCCAACCAGAAGACATTTATATTCCAAGGCTGCTGTACAGGGTTCTCTCTGGCTCATGTTTAATTTATCCAGCTCCTATCGCTCCCTGAAACACACACACACACACAAACACACAGCCATGAACATGTACAGACACACAGACCCCAGCGTTCACTCACACACAAAAACAAGCAAGCATTGATTACTTTCAGCATTCCCAATTTGTTTTATTCCCAAATCCATGTAAGATCCGTCTAATTAGTAGTTGGACAGATGCTGTTTAAATTATAGTGATCAGTGGGACATACTACTGTTGATATTACTCAAGCAGATTCCATTTAAACAACAGAAAGTTAATGATGAGTGCAAATTAGTAGTACTTCTCCCAGTACCCAATACTGGAGCTCTAAACTGTGGTCCTCCAGACAGTCTCCTTTATCTTTTCATTCAACCTTTCTCATTCTCCCTCTCTCACTGTTCGTTACATCTTTTCATCTCAATTACCCTCCCTTCCTCTGAAATTCCAGAGAAAGTGGTGTTGAGAAAAACCAGGCCTCACTTCTCCAGCAGACCCCACCTCTCTTTCTCTCTCTTTCTTTCTTTCTTTCTTTATCTCAATCTCAGTGTCTCCATCTCCTCTTCAGGCCCCTCTGACACGCACACACACACACACACACACACATATATATATATGCTTGGATATGACCTTACAATATATTACCTTGGTCTCTGACATACAGTAGGATCTGTGTAAATGTTATATTAGAAATGTAATGAGAGCTGTAGGCTTCCTCTTCTATATCCAGTGTCAGACAGCGATGTATGCTGTCCATTGTCTCTGTGATAAGTTTGCCAGATGTGAGAGAGATCGGGCCTCTAAGCCACAGAGCTATTTCACAGCTAATATTCCCATAATGATGGTCAGAGATGAGCCAATGTAAAGATCTCAGATAGATTATGGCTTTCACCAATTTCATGATTTAAACGCAAATCCTGCAGGCTTGAGTAATACTATCGAGTGTAACTCAGGACCAGTACAGCTTGAAGAGGGATTCTGAGTGAAATCAAGTACCCACTGGAATCCTAAGCTTCTGGTTGAGATTGCAGAAGGAAACAAACACTGGATTTTCTAGTGAAACGTGTCGACTCAGACTTCAATAATCAGAGACGGCTTCACCGGTGCTAGTAGTGGACAGAGACCTCAGGACTGGTTTTCCAACGCTGCTCGGCAGTTGCAGACGTGACTGTTGATGTGTTTTCCTGCTGCTCAACAGGTCTTGCGCGGATATCGGATACTGTTGATCAACTCAGACAAGATGACGTGACAGAATGATTCAGACTCTGCCTCCCTTTTCCCTCATTCCCTGACAACCACTCTGTCTGTGAAGGTTCCCCGGAGACCTCAGGAAGCTTTAGACGCGGGAGAGTGGCTCCAGAGGGAAAAACACATCAGCAGTTAAAATGGCGGCATCGCTTTATATTTACCGTATTGTTTCAAATGTTTTATTGGTCAAAATCAAGTATGTAGATTTGCAAACACGGTTGTGTACCTCCTTTTTAATCTGAAATGACAACAGTAACACATTCAAATATAGACAAAGTGTAAATATAAAAAAAGTTTATACCATACAGTACCAAACATCAAGAGGGGGTTCTTGCCTGTTGGTTTCCATGTAAAACAGTAAGGCAACCCGCTTTGATAGGATTGTGGGTTTACTTACTTTATTGATCAATTGTTAATCAAGCTCACAAGCTCATCACAGCTGGTTGCCTTTCCATTGTACGTTAAACCAACCTCCATGTCATCTTGTTGAGCAAACTCACAATCTCATCGCAGCTGGTTGCATTACATTCTCACTTTTGAATCAAACTCCATGTCATTTTGTTCAGCAAACTCACGATCCTGTCCCAGCCGTTACATAGCTGAAGCAACCTAAACAGTGGCTTGTAAAGTAATGTACATTTCCCAGTGGAATCCAGGCCAGGCTTAGATAACCAGCAACTGAAGCTTTTAAACATTCAGAATGACTGCAGGGGTAGGAATGATTGGTTAATGTGACTACTTAAATAATTTAAACTGAAAAAGCCATCCCAGTAAAGGTTCATAAAGCAATACTACTAAACAGATTGGATTTGTTTAGGAACTTTTAACAGGATGTTATTCATGTTTGTGTAGAATATGACTAATCAATTTACATAAAAATCCAGGTGTTAAAAGAATTGCAACAAAAAAAAATCTTCAAAAAGGTGACTTCAGGAAGACAAGAGGTTCATCCATTGACTTTACTTTTAGTGAGCAGAATGTATATTGGATATAAAAATAAAAAATGTGCTTAAGATGAGTTGAATGTGAAGGACCGAAAAAATAAATGCATGCTTGCCTTCAGTAGGCAATGCTGTGAATATGTTCAACTATATTCCAAAATGTTGGGCAAACACACATTGCAGCTGGTTGCCTTACAAGTGTATGCTACAACAAACTCTGTTTAAAATTATCTGAATTTGTAAAACTACAAATGTACTGTATATGTTTTCTCAAAACCACAACTAGCCTATCATTTCCCAGCAACCAGTTTTGCTGATGGACTTTCAGAAAAGTTTGTTTTAATACCTGTTTTTTTGTTGTTGTTGCATTTACAGTAAATAATTTAATTACAAATTTGTTACACAAACATCAATAACTTCCAGTATATTTGACAAATACAATATTTTATGTTTGGGCTTGTTGCACCCATTTTTGATGGCTGATTAGTAGTTTGAATTGTTGGATATTCCAACTTTATCTGCATTCTACAATTCCACATTTTAATGGGAGGATTAAGTGAATGTTTGTTTGCTAAACAAACTGGCATGAATGTTCAATGAACACACAGTTGTATGGCAATCAGCTGCTAAAGGAATTGCAAGCAACATTACAATTTTAGGTGTGATGCAACCAGCTGAAAGAAAGCCAGTTCATTTTGACAGTGACACACCGTTATCGGAGCTCAATTACCAAAGATCAGACCTGTGATCAAATACAAGCTGACAGCACAATCACACGTCAGTCAGGTGATATACCATCATTTACAGGACATTCTTGTTCAGTGTTCTCCGACTTCGTAAAACCGAAGGACACAGAGAACGGATGTGGCCATCGTGTTGATGAAGCCTGATATGCAGAAAGAATTTAACAAACACACTTGAGTGCCTCAAAGTGGGTGACAGAGTGACGACCCCCCCCCCCCGGACATTCTCAGATTCTCTATTCTCAGATTTCAGTGAGCACCTTTCATTCCTGTAACCATGGAGTCTTTGAAATAAAATAAAAGATATTGTGTAAAAAAAAAAAAAAAAAAAGGCAGGAAGGGTACTGGGGATTCCAGCACTGTTGATGATATGTTAAAGAGCACATGATATTAACATCCCATTACCATCCCATTCACTCACATTAACATGACAAGCTGCCTGAAGGGGGGCCCCAGTGCACCCTGGGATACCCTGGACAATAGAGCTCCTCCCATAGGTCAGACACAGGGAGGAGGAGAGAATAGAATAGAGGGAAAAAGTAAGAGAGAGAGAGAGAGAGAGAGGGAGAGAGGGAGAGAGAGGGAGTGACAAGTGCAAGGGAAGGACAAAGGGAAGGTATAGAATAGGAAAGGGATGCAGGAAGGTGGAGTTTGAGTGGGCGGACTAACTTGAGGGAGAAACTCAGACTGAAAGGCTTCTATTGCTATGGGAGACCGCTTCGTGTTAGAGAAATGATTGTCCTGGGGGAAACCGGCAATGGGTCCAGGGGTGGTTTCCTCATCTTGCTCTCTGTGTGCAGTCACATACAGTACACGTTTACACACACCCTATGACGAGTCCCTAACGCAATGGATACCTTTGCTAATGCGTCTCCAGTGAAATGTGTTTCATTAGATACATGAAAGTAGCCAATGTAAAAAGCCTGTGTCTTGTGCTTTGTGTTTTAACTTGGATTTTCCCCCTGCAGCTCCTATACTTAACCCACTGACTCAGCTCACAGAAACAGCCCTCGGTCTTCCACAACACCGTAAGTGTTCCCAAACTCATAAATATTTATCAGTCAACCCTCTTCTATTGAGGTTAAGACTCTGGCTAATTTTGTAGCCAACACGACCCCCTTTCTCTCATTCTCTATGCCTCTCTCTCTCTGACTCTCTCTCCCTCTCCCGTCGGTTTGCTTTTTCAGATGTGTGCCCCAAGGCCCTGGCCAGAGTCCGTACGCAACAACACAGTCCTGAAACTTCACATCATTTGCTGACCCCCAGAGGTCACTGGGGATCAAAAGGTCATGGGTAGGGGCTTTGACTGAATTGTGACACTGCCATTTTGGAGGGAGAGCAGAGCAGATCTTTTTCTCTTCTCTGTTCTCCTCTGTCATCTGAAATCTGAGATGTGTCCTCCCTTCTAACATAAATCTTTGTCACCTCCTCAGCTGAAATGGGTTCCCGTTTCAACTCTGACTTCAGGCCTCGACTCTTACTTCTCCCGTTGCTATTCTTTATTTAATTTTCGCGCCTTAACTGACCAGTCTCCTACTGAGGGCGGTGACTCGAAAAATACGACATTTGATCCGATTCAAATGTGAGCTAAGACGGCACACCAGAGTGTGGCTGGATCCCATATCAACATGTTTGACTCACATGGCAGAACCCTGGGCTGGGTGAGAGGAGGGAATGGGACAGAGACTTTCTGACTCTGGTTACTTGCAGCGGGAGTCTAATCACTGATGTGTTCTTGTGTGAGAAAGCAGAGAGCAGAGCCCCAGCAGCATAGCCATCATACCACGACAGGGAGTGGAGACACACAGATCTTACAGAGAGCAAGGGAGAGGGAGAGAGGGAGAGGGAGAGAGAGGGAGAGGGAGAGAGAGGGAGAGAGAGGGAGAGAGAGGGAGAGAGAGAGAGAGGGAGAGAGAGAAGGTATTCAAATAGTGTCTGTCGTAACTCAGGAGGCATGTCCGTCTGTCTGTGTTTCTGTCTGTGTGTCTGTCTGTGTGTCTGTCTGTCTGTGTCTGTCTGTGTGTCTGTCTGTGTTTCTGTCTGTCCGTCTGTCTGTGTGTCAGATGGTTATAGGATTGTTCCAGGGAGCCATGAGTGTATTCCATCTCAGTCTAAGGAGAGACAACGTTCCATTAGCCAAAACCTATGAGCTGTCCTCCCGGATATAGCAGTCATTATTAGCTTTACCCCTTTCCCCGCTCCCCTCTTCCCCTGGGCACAGGGTAGGGGCTTGGGGCCTGCAGGGGGTGGCCAGACCTCCTAAACATAGACCTCTGACTGAGGGAACTGGCAGGGGTGTGGAACAAGATAGAACAGCTAAATATGCTATGCAGGCAAGTTGACCACACGGTCATTAGTGGCCTGATCCAGTTGGGGGTCGGGGGTGGGGGGTGGGGGGTATAGGGGTTGTCTGATCTGGGTCAAATAAGCTAAATATTTCTTCTGTAAACCTCTGGTCTACATTGTCATGGTAATGATGAGCACATGAGTACACAAATGTCCAGTGCTGAGTACACATCTTTGGCTGGCCTCAGGATCAGAGAACAGAGAATGTCATGTGACAGCAGCCAACAGCCACATCCTTTAGGCATTCCACTTTTCATCGCTTGATGTGGGATCCACACCCTACAGGTCAGTATGTGAACTCTGTGAGCCGTCTGGGCTGAAGACATGGACTGGAAGGAATCACAAGGACAGAAGTTGTCCCTCTCTAACAAAGAAGTCACACGCAAGCTACTGAAGAGGATCACAGGGTCTTGACAGTTAGCGTGTCATTTGTTGGACAGTTAGTGAGTCATTCATTGGACAGTTAGCGTGTCATTTGTTGGACAGTTAGCGTGTCGTTCGTTGGACAGTTAGCGTGTCATTTGTTGGACAGTTAGTTTGTCATTCATTGGACAGTTAGCGTGTCATTCGTTGGACAGTTGTCATTCGTTGGACAGTAAGCGTGTCATTCGTTGGACAGTTAGCGTGTCATTTGTTGGTCAGTTAGCATGTCATTCGTTGGACAGTTAGCGTGTCAGTTGTTGGACAGTTAGCATGTCAGTTGTTGGACAGTGTACTCTCTGCTGATATGTGCTCCTCTTGGTTCAGGGAGTCATGGACGTGTGTGTGTGTGTGTGTGTCTGTTTTCCACACACACGAAAAACAAACAAATGTGCCGCAGATTTGACCACCAATACTGAACATACACACTGTGTGCAGTGACAGTGGACACACCACGCACACACAACCACACACACTTACAAGTGCTACCATTTATTTTTTGTGTGAACGTAAAAAGTCTTTCCTCTCCAGGCCACTGCCCATCCCTGGAGATGCCGGCTGGAAGACTGGCTCATTCCTTTACTAATGACGTTAACATTCTCTCTATCGCTACCTTCAAGGTGGGGGGGGGGGGGGGGGGGGATAAGCTTTGACGAACTGCAGACTGTGAGCGTAGCCCTGCTTATCTACCATGCTGCCATGGGCAGATCAGGCCCCAGAGAGAAGGCAGGCTGTATGTACCTACTACCAAAACCTGTAAACGAGATGCACTTCCGAAAGTTATTTCCTCATTGAAAACTTTGTGACCACATGTCAGTGTAAGTCCTTCCATGAGCCCTTTTAGGCTTTGCAAAGCTTTTGGCCTAAGGGTCTGCTACGCAGGTGGTGTTTGGTAAAAGTTAATACAACATAAAAAAAAAAGATGTCTCAACCAGATGTATCTATGGCCCTGACTCATTGCAACAGCTCCCGATGAATTCAAAAAACCGGACGAGCCATACTCTTATCCATGCCAAGCCATTCCGGGTCAAGGCATGCAATGACACACTTGCAGGCATAGCCGCCGGATGCCCATTAGAGTCGGGGATGGCGGCGGCTGAACAACTGTTTCGGTAGCGGCTGTTCCCGTGGCACCTGTTTCTGTAGCGTGAGTTGAGGAGGCAGCCAAGTCAGAACTGATTGTATCATCTTACAAGAGGGGTTGGAGAAACACCATGAGGGGCTGATCCTCCCTCAACACCTCCACTTCCTGTGGCTGCAACCTCAGTTAGCTTTAGCAAGCGGCCAAACTGTCTGAGGCAGGAGCTAGTGTGATGAGACCAGGAAAGTCCCGGCGTGTGCTGCCTTCCCCTTCTCTTGGGCCGAGGCTGGCCAACGTGCTTCGTCGAGACGTAGATTGGGATGGTTAGCCGGGCTACTAACAAATGCTTTTCCCCGGGGACAACATGAATTTGTTATGCTAATAAAGACCCTTTGAATTCAATGTAACTGAGACAGAGAAAGAGGGAGAGTGAATGAGATGTCTGGTTGGTGAGACAGGATTATGGTGAGACAGGGCAGAGGGTGAGACAGGACTGAAAGCAGGGGTTTGGGAAGATCAATCAGCCAGACTCAGAAAAGACAGAGATGGGATTAGAGATTAGACCTGAAGACATACAGAGACATAGTGCCACATAGGCTTCAATGAAGACATTATCAGGGCATAGTGTGTTCAAGGTTTTATTGGTTGATATATCTCTTTCTCTGACACACACACACACGCATGCGCGCACACAAACGCGCGCGCTGAAGCAATTGGACAAGCAAACACACATAACCGTTCATACCAGAGGTTGCATTCTAACTGTGTCCTGTGTGTTTAAGCTGCAGCTGTGAATGGCTTCGACCGGCTCGATCTTTGTAGTAGTAAGTTAATACGCTACAAGCCCTGGAATTCAACAGGTCACACTAGAAAAGCCCGGTGGAATGAAACCCTTTAAACAGCCAATCTTTGTCCTCAGACGTTCTCATTTAGTCGGCTTGACCGGCAGATCAAGGCTGTGCTTCTGTTATGGCAACAAGTGCTGGGTCGAAACAGTAGGTTCAACGACCGGTCAATGACCGGAACACAGGAGAGGGAGCGAGAGAAGGAGAGAGAGGAGAGAACGGAGAGAGAACACTGCTTTAGAAGGCATATCGTAATTTATTTTAGGAAAGAAACAGAAACAGGTCAGTGGCGTCCCTCTCACTCGTCCATTTTTCCATCCATCCCTCCCTCCTCCTCTCTCTCTCTCTCTCTCTCTCTCTCTACCCCCCCCCCCCACCTTCATTGTAACTGTAGCACTTCCCCCCCCTCAAGCGGCTTCATTTCCTCCATCGCTCTCTCCTGAGAAGTAACGGTGGATCCCTGGGTGAGGTGGCGTTACCCAAACCTTCACCGTGTCATCATCCTGTCCGCTGGTGCCCCTGCATCCAGATGAATGCACACTGTAGAGACGCACGTCTGTGGACCAACTGCACCTTAATGGACAGAGAGGGGAACTCGCTCAACAGCCATTGTACGTGACTGCGGGTCAACTCTGTGTCTCTGCATGCTGTCTACTGCTCACAGGTCAACTGGATGCGGTGTCAGGCAGCCACAGACCCCCTGGATGCGAGTCCCCTGGACACACCAACCAGACGATGCCATGTTGCCCTGCCTCGTCGTCCTGCAGCCCAGCAGGGGTGCCAGGGGCTGACTGGAACCCTAGACCCAACATATTGCAGTGCACTTCTTCTCACCGGAGTCCCATGGGCACTGGGCGTCGTTGATTAGCGATTAGCGTCGACGGGGTTCACCTCATGACTTGGGAAATTGGAAAACATCTTTCCATAACATTTTGGTCCTGATTCTGGAGGCTGATTTGATTCAGAAACACAAACCTGAAACCTTAAAATAAAGCCAGAAGAAAGAAACCTGTAAATATTACTATGATGTAAATTACTAAACCACAACAGGTTTCTATTAGGTCTGGCCCTCTCAGTCCCTCTCTCTCTCTCTGTTTCTCTTTCTGTTTCAGTCTCACTCTTTGTCTCTTCAACAGGGCTTTAGTGATATGGGAAACAGGTATTGCCAAAATAAACCAAAATAATGATAGTACCGGAATAAAAAAAAGTGAAAAAAAGGTTTGTCTAAATGTACAGTAAATTACACTCAATCATTTTAAAAAGGATGAAATAATTTATGAACAGTGTTGCAAGAATGTGTAAATACAGTATGCACAGTACGTGAAACGTAATGGTTACATTTGCAATAGCAATGTCTGCCTAGCTTAACTGGTACCTTCAATTGGTGACAGCTCATGGTGCTGTGATTGCATACTGCAGTGTTTTACGCAACAGATGCAGGACTTCATGAAAATTAATTTGCAGGAGGTTAGGAAGTGCAGCTTGGTTTCCAAGTTGGGCCTGTTACTTGTCTTCTCTCAGGAGCTTGGTTTGGCCTCTATTCATTTATGTTTTAATTTTGGTTCAGTAATACTGGTGAGGTATTCTTCCACTGTGTACTCTCTGTATATTTAGGGCAAAATAGAATTCCAATTTTCTCTTGTTTTGGTTGATTCTTTCTAGCATGTCAAATAGTTATCTTTGTTTTCTCGTGATTAAATCTAATTGTCTTGCTGTCCTGAGGCTTTGTTGGGTCTGTTTGTGTACAGAGCCAGGAACCAGCTGGCTGAGGAGGTGATCCAAGTTAATCTCTCGGTAGAAGAGCTTTGTTATCGAAGGTTTGAGAATTGTTTCATTTTAGGTGGTGTAGAACTGAACCTTTTCTTCTGGAGGATGATAATTAGGGGTATTGTCCAAATTCTACAGTGCATGCAGTGTTTGGAGTTGTGCTTTGTCAACTAAGGATATTTTCTTAATCAAATTCAGGTCCCATTTTGTACATTTTTTGTTTTTGAGTGAACCCCAGACCTCACAATCAAAGGGGTGAGGCGTTCTAAAACTTTGTTTTACAGATCCGAATTAGAATGTCAAATTTTAAGTTCTTTTTGATGACAATCTAAACCCTTCATGTCTTGTCTTTCAGATTGTTCACTGCCTTCTCTTTTTCTCTCTCTCTCTCTGTCTTTCTTTCACTTTCTCAATCTCCTTCCTTCTTTCCTTTTCTCTCTCTGAGTGTGTCTCCATAGAGTCATGTTTACTTAGTTGTGTTTATTTAGCCTACTGTCTCTCAGTCAGATGCTACGGACATCTGTTGCTGCGGGAGCTCCTTGTGGTTATTTGTGTGTGTGTGTGTGTGTGTCTGTTTGCGTTTGTTTGTGTCTGTGTGTGTTCCCAGATGGGGGGGGGGCAGATACCAGGCCCAGGCCACAACAGAAGCCCCAGGCTAAAGTTTCATTCTCCTCTGGAGTGTTATGCTAATGCCTGGGGTGAAGCGCGGTGAAAGACTTGGGGGGAAGGCAGTGGTGGTGGGACTGGTCTCTCTTTCTCTCTCACTCACACACACACACACACACGCATACTGGTGGGCAAGGAGATTCCTTTGGTCCCCCCCTCCCCTCATGTGCTCCTCCCCCTTCAGTTCCCATTTGCTGTGACTGAGGTGGAAATTGAGTGTGAATGACAAACATAACAACAGCCAAACACCCACAGCCACCCAACCATTGATTCGGGCTCTCGGGAGAGAGAGAGTGACCCCATCCCCCCACACTGCCCTTCCCATCTCTCTCCATGAAGACCAGCAAACATGCAATAGTTTTAGTTTCACCCGTACTAAATAAAATCGTCCTCCGGCTGATAACTGAATAAGGTATTTTGTCTCATGCCCAGCCCTGTTCTCCGCCCCCTAGCTCGCTCTCCCTCAAAGTGGATAGGGAGAAACAATAGAGATTCCCCCAGCCAATTGAATTAAGCCCATATCAGGCCATGGGATCTCCATTCTAAAGAGATAGAGAGAGCAGTGTTTACATGCTAATGTAATGCAGGGGTTGGAAGCCTGGTCCCTGCAGGTGTTTATCACAAAACAGAGGCCTGCTCTCTGAATAATACCCTGTTTCCTCTGAGATAATGTTTTGAATGGGATTGAAATAATGAAGGTATGCATTGTGGTTTCAATGAGTCAGTTTGACGCCTACTGTTAATTGATCGCCTTTGGCACTTCCCATTTAGTAGTAATGGAATCAAGAAATTGTAATTACAGAACTTCAATTGACACTTTTTGCAATGACTGCATTCAGTTTCCTCACGTTCTCCACCGCGAGTTGGTAAGGAAACATTCTTGATCTTCTCCGTCTCCGTGAGAACATTCTTACTGTATGTGCCATAGTGCCAAAAGAATTTGACCACTAACCAAAAGGTTTCTAAAACAAATTCCCTAAACAGAAAGGTGAAAAATCTGTCATTCTGTACTTGAGCTAGGCAGTTAACCCTGATTGCTCCCGGGGTGTTTACAATGGGAAGCTCCAATTCAGAGGGCTTGGGTTGAACGTTGAAACCAAATCCTGGTTGGACTGTTTGTGAAAACTAACAAATACCCCTTTTCTGGCCATTCTTATCTTCCGATCAAAAATAGAGGCACAACCCCATGTGGCAAGGACACTAGAGGTTTAGCTTATTTAATACACGCTGTACTACACAGCTGATCAAGACACAAAAGACAACAATCCAACGAGTCCCTGCACCGTTGCAGTCCCAGCAATGTTTATTCAATAGGATTTAATAAAACTGCTATTAGACAACTGAATAGAGTTGGAAAGACGAAATGATAACCCAGGGAGTGATTCAGTGGGAGCCAGGTCATTTCTCTAACCTAGTGGTTAAGAAGCAGGCCGGGAGGAGCAGGCCCGGGAGGAGCAGAGCAGGAGGCGACGGGGAGGGAAATCTCCCTGCGGAGAGGGGTCAGTGCAGACGCTGTGAGGGCTTCAGCCGGTTCACCAACCTTTGTGACCGGGCCTCCGCTCCCAGACCCAGAGCATATGGTCCTTCTCACAGTACCCACAAGCCCCTCCACGCACGCGCCTGGAAGTCACATGTGCTAGCAACTGTTGGATTACGCTGACCAGGGGTCAAGTTCAACATCGCCGGCTCTTAGCCTTCACCTCTGTGGGTTCAGCTAGACTTTTTGAAGTCAGTTCAGAGCGCTGTGTTAGTGAGGGGTCCAGTCTGGTCGAACTGTGTGTCCGGACCGGTCTGATCCAGTCAAATGCCGTGTGAGTAGGAGCAAAAAGAAAAAGGGGGGGGGGGGGGGGGGGGGTAAAAAAAAAAAGAAAAAAAGCTCCCCAATTGGTTAGTGACACCTCAGCTAGTGTGGCGAGGGCCAAATGTGAAGGTGTCTTGGCAGGGCAGAGGTGAGGAGATGGACACCTGGGAATCCTCCTAGGATGTTTGTGAGCTGGGGGAGACGGTGTTTGAGTATGGAACATACCCTCACATTGTATGGCCTTCAAAGGGGACTGAGGGGTGTGAGACGGATGAGGGGGGCTGTTTGACTGTAGGAAACAGCTGACTGTCATCCGTTATGGACGTGTCAGTTGGCGGTGACACAGTAAGCATTTTAAATCCCACTGCATCAACACTGATTTGGGCTAGTTACAGGATATGGCTGCAGCATACATCACCTAGCATCACTTATGGAATAGCTACTTCAGATACCTTACACTCTCTGATTCTCTACATACGCTTTCAGAGAGACAGGAGCCGTTTCCCAAGGACTCAATCGGAAATCTTCTGTTGAATTACGGTTTGCAAAATGGCCTTGTCTGAGCCTCCTCTCATTGCAGTCGCTGAAGAGATGTCAAAATCAGGTTTTGTAAAAATAAAACAAAAATAGCACTCTGCGATTGGATCAAGTCTCGCCTGTCTCACAAGTACCCACACCAGAAGGTTAAAATCTAGAAATTGTATTGGCGGTCCAATATTCCCGGTAGTCCAATATTTCGGCCAGAGCAAGGACCAAGCAAGCCCAGGAAGAGATCTCTAGAAGTGTCATATAGGCCCCAGCACCCAAAGTGGTATTAGCCTAGCTAGGCATCATATAGGCCCCAGAAGAGGTATTAGCCTAGCTAGGCATCATATAGGCCCCAGAAGAGGTATTAGCCTAGTTAGGCATCATATAGGCCCCAGAAGAGGTATTAGCCTAACTAGGCATCATATAGGCCCCAGAAGAGGTATTAGCCTAGCTAGGCATCATATAAGCCCCAGAAGAGGTATTAGCCTAGCTAGGCATCATATAGGCCCCAGAAGAGGTATTGAGGCCCAGTGGTGGTTTGGTTTTACACCTCAGTCCCCTGTGTTTTTCACACCTATCTGGGGATTGGCAAGGAAACCCTTCCATTTGGATGTTTTTCTACTCAAATAAATACAATGCATCCGCCATCTGTGTAAGTGTGTGTGTGTGTGTGTGTGTGTGTGTGTATGTGCGCATGTGTATGTGTGAACTTTTGAATAAACCCATCAGTGTTCCAGCCACCTGTGTACCAGTTCTCACATTGGGATGACATGAACAGCTTGTACTTGTAGTGTCCCCTAGTGGACAACAGTCCTATTAGACAGAGAAAGTTGCCTACTGGAAAACACTTAATTATGGCTAACCTTTTCACCAAGGCACAGGTCAGTGACCGGCATTCCCACCCACCAATCGGTGTCTGGGCTTAGCCTGACACGAGACAGACAGCACAGTGATAGCGAAACCAGGCGGCGTCACACAGATCCCAACCAGACCCTGTGGGCCATCTCGTTCCTCTCAGCATGTCCGGTTCCCTCTTCTGGGTTGTCGCGGGGTATATTCGGTAAGTGTTATACGTTAAAAAAAAAAAAGTCTGCGTTGACAGAACGTCGATCACATCGTTGTGGAATAACGTGGAATGAGTTCATGACAGGATGTCAGCGGTCCATCGCGTGGACGTGACGATTTATTTCACGCCGCTACGCAACGTCTAGCCCATCAGTCCACACGCACAAACGCCACGCAAACAGACACACACACCTTTTTCTCTGCCATCCACCTATCTCTCTCGTACACACCGATGCATGCACACACACAAGCTCCTTACTCCCACTCGCGAGTGCTTACATCTCTCTGTCGTGTGTGTGTGTGTTCGCACGCTAACCGCCCCGACGCTGCTGCCTTCAGTTAAGTGTTGAGGGATACAGAGGTGTGGCCTGTATATGAGGAGGTTCCCGATCTGCAGGCTGATGGAGAGAGTTTCCTTACAATGGCCTCACCAAGATCAGAAGCCTCCCAGGAATGGCAGCCATTTTGCTTCCGGCTAATAGTCACTCCACAAATCTACACAGTTTTCATGCAATGATAGTGCGCATACAGTCAGGAAAGAAAAACAGAGAAAGAACAGAAGGCCAAAGTCTATTTACTATAAGATCCCGTCTAAGAATACAGCAACTTGAATGGGGTCTTTAGGCCACTAATGGCTACAAGCAACGGGAACATATCGGAAAATAACACACAATAGTATTACTGCAGTACTTATTCACTCACTCATTCAACGCTCTTTCTCTCACTGGCTCACACGTGAGCGCGCACACATGCAAACGTACACACGCTCGCGCACGTTAAGGGAATACGGACCCCGATAGTACAGCTGAAGACGGACGACTGTTCTAGATGGGGCGTGTGAATTAAGTACAACATGAGTTAATACGAACACACACCAGTCACAGTCATAAAGGTGCAGGGAAATCCACCCACAAGCTGTGCAAAGGGAACATCATCTTCCACAAGGACCTGATTAACATAGGAGGTATATAATATATGCATGGAAGTACAAAACAGTTATCTGGAAACTAAAATGTAAAAAGAAAATCATCACAGTTGAATCTCAAAGTACGTTACGGTAGAACAGGAGAGGATGAAGTGGAGGGGGAGAAAGAGGAGGATGAAGAAGAGGAGGGGAAGGGTGGAGATTGAGGAGGGGGAGGAAGAGGAGGAAGAGCAGGTGGAGACAGGGGAGTAAGAGGAGGGTGGACAGAGGAGGAAGAGGAGGTGGCAGACAGAAGAGGAAGAGGAGATGGCAGATAGAGGAGGAGGAAGACGTCGCGGCAGATAAAGGAAGAAGACAAAGGGGCAGTTGGTGGAGGAAGAGGAGGTGGAAGATAGAGGAGGAAGAGGAGGGGGGGAAAAAAGGAGGAAGAGGAGATAGAAGAGAAGGATGGAGGACGTTTCCTGACAGATCTCTAAGACATGTTGTGTTCCATGACACTGTAGCTACAGTGCATTTCTGACATCATCAGACACCAGGCGACATCACCAGACACCAGGTGACATCCTCGCCCTCTCCCAGCCTCCTGCAACACGTGACTGGGACATACATTGGAGCTGGGACCTCCCATCTCACCTGGCATAACTTCCCATGTGCCACCTGTGTTATGTTATGGCATGTCGTCTTCATGTTCTGTATGTTACACTGGCAACGCTTTGAATTAAACCTTCTGAGGCTTTGTTAAGGGGGAGATTGGATATTCAAAAAGCATTTCCATTTTACAACAACACACCTGTGCAGCACACTGTACAGCGAACAAGAATGTTATAAACGCATTGTTATGTTTATCGCCAAAAACATCAGTCACAATATGGATTCATTTTCAATAACGCCCAGCCGTGCCGAGAAACGCTGAAGGGAGACAAACCCAGTCAGAGATTTGTGCAGGACGCGGGTGGTGGTGGAGGTGGTGAGAGTGAAGCCTCTCCATCCTGGTCAGGAGGTGGTGCTCCAGCCTGCAGGCTGAGGGCCCGGGGGCCCCTGATTGGGGCCCAGTGGGTGGAGGCTAACTATCACCAGCACTTGGCTAAGGGCCCCGCCTGGGACGGCTTGATCCTTCGACTGGGACTGAAGATGTCTTTCACCTCCGTTTCCAGCCTTACTCCAGGGACCTTAAAGACTGATACAGCTGAGAGACAGAAGAAGACAGAGAGGCAGGAAAGAGAGAAATGAGTGCAAGAGAGAGTGGGAGACAGGACAGAGAGAGACAGGACAGAGTGCGAGACAGGACAGAGAGAGACAGGACAGAGTGGGAGACAGGACAGAGAGAGACAGGACAGAGTGGGAAACAGGACAGAGAGAGACAGGACAGAGTGGGAGACAGAACAGAGTGGGAGACAGGACAGAGTGGGAGACAGGACAGAGAGAGAGACAGAACAGGGAGGGAAATAGGAGAGACTGGTTCAAATAATGAGTCAGCTGGAAAAGTTACTCAGCCACTTCACCAACAGTAACACAATGATACCATCTCCCAAAGTGACTTCTGGAGAAGCCTTATATGGCAGTTGGACTGGAACAGGATGATCATGGCCCCTCAGAAAGGTTTTATAGCTAAACAGACCACACCCTCCCTCAAGACTCACAGGCTATAGAGGTTAGGAGATGTTCACACAACTTCTTACTGTCACCTAGAGACTAAAACTAAAACGCTAAATGTTTGGTCAAACAGAGTTTCCATTGGACAAATTTAGGCAGGTCGCCCCATGCTCCATTAGGTTTTAGAAAACGCTTCACATCTAAAACGTTGTGTCTTGGTGTAAAGACTTGGGTGCGTTTGTCCACGGTCCAGCTTGAGCCACGTCAACACTTGACAGTGTTTGCCATGGTTCAGGTTATGTAGCGACACAATGTGAGAGTTAACTGTTAGTTCTCATTCCTTCCTGCCCGTTTCTCTGGTTTGTCGACATAACCACCACAAGCCCTCCTCACGTCCGCCCTGCCGAGCGATGGCATCATTAAAATGAGTTGGATTGTCCGGAACTTTCTCTCCCCACGCCTTCTGTTCACTTATTAGTCTCTGTGGCTCCCTCGCTCCTTGCTCTCCTTCTCCACTCGCTTCCTATCAGTCTCTTCACCGCTAGACTCTGCTCTTTGGCAAGACGCCATGCCGAGGACTAGCAGTAATGACGGCTCATTATTCAATGACCACAGTGTGTGTGCTCGCGCGCGTATGTGTACCTGAGTGTATAGGACACATTTAGTTGGTAGCCTACTGCTTGACCAGATCAGACACAGCGTCCCGTTATGCTTTGTTCATATCTAACACAAACCCACATCACACTAACATCCCTCCTAGAAAACACTCCTTGTCTGTTCGCCGCATAGGGCTCCTTTTCTCCATGCCCTTGACAAACTAAGCTGAAAACCAAACCAGCAGACTGTCAGAGTCACAGACAGACAGGTGGAGATGCACATCAAATGCAGCGCAACTTTGCTTACTTATACATTCAATTTTCCGATTGATATATTTAGTGATTGGAGAGCCGCGAAGACAGCCTGGTCCCCTCAAAGACACCATCTGTGCTCACAGTAGGTGACCTGTGTCTTTAATCATGTGTCGGCTGGGTAGAATATGTTAGTGACAAACTGCACCGCGTTCTCAGCGACGGAGCGCCAGTCTCGCTCAACTGGAGGGACAGACTGTGAATATTGATGGGGGAAGTCGTCGGAGGAGGAGGGAAAACAAAGAAATAAACGTGTCTACAGACAAACACACACAAGGCTCACAAACACACACCCACTTGCATGCAACAATGCACAAACAACCTCAATGTTAAACGGACAAACAAAACACAAACAAACACACAGAGAGGCGCACACTTACTGTCTCGTAGCTGTGTGACGGGTGGCGGCAGGGTGTTGAAGTAGGGGTGCTGCATTGCATCCTGGGCTGAGATGCGGTGTCGGGGAACGGTCGTCAGCATCTTCTGGGCCAGGTCCTCTGTCTTGTAGGGCAACTGGGACAGTCTGAGTATCAGACACAGGGCCATAAGAGAGACACACAAAAACGCAGATGCGTGCCCACACACACACACTACTCATTAACAAAAATGTCAGACATACCCATTTTACATGCGACATACCTGTACACACACCAACCCCCCCCACCGATAAACACACTGTATGTAACTCTGTGTCCTTCCGCAGCCGTTCGTCTTAATAACGAGAACACGGACACTCGTCATTAATTCCAGCCAGGGTTCCCGTCCTGTTGTCCTGGCAATTTAACATTCATTTCACATTGTCCATATAATTATGAGCCATTTCTCCGTGTGTTTTTCCTCACAGTGTCGAGGTGTTTGTAGAAATGGGGGTGTTTGGTCCCAATAGGGGGTCTGGTTAATTAAATCCACGGCTAGAACGGGGGGGGATTGTGTGTGTGTGTGTGTGTGTGTCTGTGGGGGGGTTGTGTGTGTGTGTGTGTGTGGGGGGGGGGGGTTGTGTGTGTGTGTGTGTGTGGGGGGGGGGGGGTTGTGTGTGTGTGTGTGTGTGGGGGGGGGGGGTTGTGTGTGTGGGGTGGGGCATTCATCTGCCTTGAATAGACCTGCATTAAAAATCATAACTCCCCGGAGTCTGACTCAACCAGACATTTTCTATTTCTCTCGATCGGAGTCTCCCCGTTCTCCTCTCCTGACTTAATGACCACGAGGATCTTCTCCCTCTCGGATTCACCGTTCATCTCTCCCTTCCACGTTCTCTCATCCAAATCCACTAATCCCTGTTCCTCGTAATGAACGGGCTTCCAGGCTCAGGGTAGCGGCAGTCTTTGGTTTGTTGCACTAGACTGCATCCGTGTGCCACAGACTGCTGAGTGTGTCTCATATTTGTTATGACAGCGAGTCAAAAAAGACTCCTCCAGTTCCCCATATTGCTGTGTGAGCTTGTGTGCTTCAGTGTGTGTTTATCTGTGTGTGTGTGTGTGTGTCTGGCCCCCCTGTAGGTGGGTACAGGAGCAGAGCTGTGTAGGGTCAGATGTCACCGTGTTGGTAGTAGGGGGGGAGGAGGGGGGAGGAGGGGGGAGACTCAACTAGCCAGACAAAGAATCTCCTGTTACCACAGGGCTAACTGCCCCCCACTGGCCTCCCCCCATTGGCCTCCCCTCTCCACTATCCTCAGCCAGAGGCAATGGAATGGGCAAACACACACACGCAAATGTGTATGGTAATGCGCAAACACCGACCCAACGAAGCAGTTCCACACTGCATACTAGGTAGAGTACATACAAGCTGGAACCATCAATCTACAGCAACCTGCATGGTATGACACATTATCCCACTACAGTAACCTGTACAGTATGACACATCACCCCCCCTGCAGTAACCTGCACAATAGGACACACTATCCCACTACAGTAACATGTACAGAATGAAACATTATCCCTCTACAGTAAACTGTACAGTATGAAACACTGTGCCTTTATTGGAACTTGCACAGTTTGAAACATTATCCCCCTGCACTAACCTGTAGATATGACACATTATCCCACTAGTCACATGTACAGTATGCAACATTATCCCTCCACAGTAACATGTACAGTTTGAAACATTATCCCTTCACAGTAACCTGTACAGTATGAAACATTACCTCTCCACAGTAACCTGTTCAGTATGAAACATTACCTCTCCACAGTAACCTGTACAGTATGAAACATAACCCCTCCACAGTAACCTGTACAGTATGAAACATTATCCCTCCACAGTAACCTGTACAGTATGAAACATTATCCCTCTACAGTAACCTGTACAGTATGAAACATTTTCACGTTTAGCACGGGGGTTATAAACACATTCATATTAGGGACAGACTACTAAAGCAACGAATTTCAACTTACCTTTTCCAAACATTCCTGAATTGCTGGGGCTCACAAGGTAGAAACCATTCTGTAGGAAGAGGGTAGACCAGCACACCCAGGTTGGTTAGGAAATGTTTGGTTTACAACCCTAAGAAAACTGTCTGCAAAAACAGTTACAATTAAGTAGTTATGTGGTCAGCCTGCAGGATAAAAAGAACATATCTGTGTAAACCTTACGGTAAATAGACCTGTTCTCTTTGATGATTAATGCAACTGCTATGGTTTCCTGAGGGTATGGCAAAGCAAGACACATGCTTTGGCATTGATCGGCTCTATTTGTGGTTTCTGGGCCCTCTTGCACAGTTTTAATGAGAGTGTTGGAACAGTTGGGTAGACGGTGCTTTGGACACACAGCCCTGGTGCTCCGTGATCAATTCAAAGTGAACCGTGGGGATTGAACTACTTAAAAAAAAAAATCCTTTCTGTAGAAATGTGTGCACTCAGTTTGTCCTGCAGGGTTTGTTAAATTGTGCAAATACAAAAACACACATTTATAGAGAGACGCTCTGTATCAAACACTCCTCCGTCATCTCTTTTATAGAGAGACACTGTATCAAACCACCCCCCCCGTCCCCCCCCCCCGTCCACTCAGGTCACTGGAAGAATATTTTCCCCATTTTCCATTTTCCATCATCCCTTCTGTCCTCTCTCCTCTCCCACCTTGCCCTCTCCTCTCCAGGGCTGGCCACCCGGTCTGCCCTGCCGAAACGCTGCTGAAGCCAGGCTGGCTGGGCCCTGGATCTATTGCTCCATTCAGCTCCCACATCTGGAGAGGCCCAGCGGTGCCAGGAGAAGTCAGGGGGCCAGGCAGGGAGCTAGCCAGGGGTGAGAGAGGGGGAGAGAGGAGGCAGAGAGGGAGACATGGGGGAGAGACCCATAGTCGCTAAAGGCTAACCCACGCCAGGACATCCAACATGGGTGTCCCAAAACACCACAGTAGCGTAATGTGTGCATGCACACACACGCGCGCACGCACACACACACACACACACACACCACCCTGCTGTTTTCACCCTATGTCAGCTTGTTTTACATCCCAGACACTGTACAGTGGTGTACTATGTTTGAGTCTAGCTGTTAGACATGGAGGTGCTAAATCCACCCATCCTTCATGCCCAGATTGCCCACCCACACACACACACACACACACACACACACACATATAGACACACACACGTACAAACGCAGAGAAGGTTTCTGGCTCAAACTGCCTGTCTGTGAGTATGTTTGTGTATGCCTGTCTTCCTGTCTGCCTGCCTGCCTGCCTGTCTGCCTTTCTGTCTGATTTCTTTTCTATCTGCCTATGTCTTCATGCCAGTCTGTCTGTCTGAATACATGCCTGCCTGTCTGTCTGATTTCCTTTCTATCTGCCTATACGTCTTCATGCCAGTCTGTCTGTCTGAATGCATGCCTGTCTGTCTGATTTCCTTTCTATCTGCCTATACATCTTCATGCCAGTCTGTCTGTCTGATTAGTGTCTGTCAGTCTGTCAGCTCTGCTCCTAGCCTTGCTGCTCGGTTTCCTAAATGCATGTTTTATGCAAAACTGTCTTTTTACTGTCGGACGCCCCAACGAACCCTCCTCACTCCATCTCATCACCCCCAGCCTTGCCAGAGTCCTTTTTGCAGAGCACAGGGCAGGGTAGAGAGAAACCTCTGTAGTCCAGACATTAATCTATGTATTTATTCAGCATTTATGAATATTCTGTTTATTTATTAATGTTTGGTGAAGAACTTTAAGACTTTGTTTGAGGTTTTGAACTCCTACGGGTCTTGAGAGGAAGAATTAGTGGAGTGTAGCCATCTTGTATGCAGCTACAGGACACACAACACACACACTCATATTTAAGCTTTACTGTCTTTCTGGTAACCCAAAAAATGTATGTCTTTTATAATATTGTATTTTCCCTAACCCTAACCCCTAAACTCAACCTTACCATAACTCCAAAGAGTGACAACCCTAAACCTAACCCTACCTGGGACCCTAACTCTAATCCTAACCCCAACTGTGATTTGGGGTTACTGTACCATGAATTTAACCCCTCAGCTGAAAATGAGTTGTTTTCAAGTTTTACTACCAAGTTATGGATTTTGGTGTCCACCAGGATAGTAAAACATTCACACACACACACATACGCATGCACACACGCACACGCACACGCACAAAATCTGAAGAAATATATCCATGAACTTTGATACCTCAAGCACATTTTAAAGATTCAGGTTCTGTAGTAAAACCATTGAAGCACCTATATACATTACAACAACACTGCAGGTTATAGTTCTTTCAGATGCTGAAAAGTTAGAATAATTTATTCAAAACATTCAAACACAAACATGCATCATTAACATGGAGACATACGCACAAACCAATATTAAAGACAAAAAGCAAAAAAAATGTGTTGTATTAATAAGGAGAAATACACACACACACACACACATGCCCACAATTGATTTCTGTAAAAAAAAGTGTTCCAACAGCCAACCTTAAACTACAGGGCATCTTCAGCAGCATGGGTTCGAATCCAGCCCACTGCTCTGATAGCAAAATATATCTTTCAACACTTTCCTGAAGAATAAAAAATGCCAGAGCAAATACCTTTATTGTTTATTTTTTGTATCCATTTTCTTCCTAAACCTAAATGTAACCTTAAACCTAACCCTAACCTATAACCCCTAACCCCTAACCCCTAACCCATAACCCATAACCCGGTCTCCCAACTTCTAATGCTTATTCCAGCCCTAATGAACCCAACTGTAACATTTACCCTAAACCTGTCCCCTCAGCCAAAAATAGTTGTCCTCTCTAGACTGGCAAAATGTATCCACAAGGATACGTTTTTCTTGTTATGTGACCCTTGCAGGGTTCTTTGGTTCGCACCAGGAGTGTAAAACCTGTAAACACGCAAACACACACACACACACACACACACACAAATACATACATACACACACATTTACATAAGGTAAAAGTGAGTGTTCAGCAAAGCTGATTCAAAGGAGTGCTAGTGTGTCCAAAACCACACAGTCTCAGAAGGCCGTTTATCTATCAGACCAAGAGTTGACTCCCTCTCACAGGTGGGGTTTTCTTCCTTACATGCAACTCCACTTTCTTGGACCACAGTGTAATTATAGACTTTTGCAACCACTGTGAGGGCCCCACATCCCCCAAGTAAAAAGCTTTCTCTCCTTGCGCAATGCTGCCCCCTGGTGGTAAAAGGTGTAGATGTAGATTACCCAAACTAATCCTAAACTAATCCTTCCTCGACCGTATTTAAGGCCATACCCTTTTATTTGACCCTATGACCAATGACCATATCGTTCAGTAGACCCCAGGACTACGTGTTGAAATAGAGGGTAGAGGATGGGAATTAGCCATGAAGTAATTCTCACCTGGCCTAAAGTTGGCCAGCTCATTCTCACCAGGTCTAAAGTTGGCCAGCTCATTCTCACCTGGTCTAAAGTTGAGCAGCTCATTCTCAACTGGTCTAAAGTTGGCCAAACTCATTCTCATCTAGTCTAAAGTTGGGCAGCTCATTCTCACCTGGTCTAAAGTTGGCCAGCTCATTCTCACCTGGTCTAAAGTTGGCCAGCTCATTCTCACCTGGTCTAAAGTTGGCCAGCTCATTCTCACCTGGTCTAAAGTTGGCCAGCTCATTCTCAACTGGTCTAAAGTTGGCCAGCTCATTCTCACCTGGTCTAAAGTTGGCCAGCTCATTCTCACCTGGTCTAAAGTTGGCCAGCTCATTCTCACCTGGTCTAAAGTTGGGCAACTCATTCTCACCTGGTCTAAAGTTGGCCAGCTCATTCTCACCTGGTCTAAAGTTGGCCAAATTCATTCTCACCTGGTCTAAAGTTGGCCAGCTCATTCTCACCTGGTCTAAAGTTGGCCAAATTCATTCTCACCTGGTCTAAAGTTGGGCAGCTCATTCTCACCTGGTCTAAAGTTGGCCAAATTCATTCTCACCTGGTCTAAAGTTGGGCAGCTCATTCTCACCTGGTCTAAAGTTGGCCAGCTCATTCTCACCTGGTCTAAAGTTGGCCAGCTCATTCTCACCTGGTCTAAAGTTGGGCAGCTCATTCTCACCTGGTCTAAAGTTGGGCAGCTCATTCTCACCTGGTCTAAAGTTGGCCAGCTCATTCTCACCTGGTCTAAAGTTGGGCAGCTCATTCTCACCTGGTCTAAAGTTGGCCAAATTCATTCTCACCTGGTCTAAAGTTGGGCAGCTCATTCTCACCTGGTCTAAAGTTGGCCAGCTCATTCTCACCTGGTCTAAAGTTGGCCAAACTCATTCTCACCTGGTCTAAAGTTGGCCAAACTCATTCTCACCTGGTCTAAAGTTGGGCAGCTCATTCTCACCTGGTCTAAAGTTGGCCAGCTCATTCTCACCTGGTCTAAAGTTGGCCAGCTCATTCTCACCTGGTCTAAAGTTGGCCAAACTCATTCTCACCTGGTCTAAAGTTGGGCAGCTCATTGACCCCCGGCCACGTCTCCTCAGTCGGGATGCCTAAAACCTGAGTAAACAAACACACAGACCGGGTTGGAAGTTAGGCAATAACGATCATGTATTGTGTACTCTCCCTCAATAGTTCCAGAGAGAAAACCACTTAAAGGGAATAGCGATGATGGCCCTACTCACGGCCCATATCTTCTGCAACTGCTCAAAGATGTCGGCCTCCCCTGGAAAGGCGGGCGTCCCCTGGAGCATCTCAATGAAGACGCATCCAGCACCCCTGGAAGACAACACAGAACGGAGTGAGAAGGTGTTTTTGTCTGTGCTCTATTTGGCACGACTAATGGAACTGATTTGGTAGAAAATCAGGACAGGCTAAACATGAAAAGGAATTTAAAAAAATTAAAAAGGGATAAAAAAAAAAAAAAATGAAAGGGGATGAATAAAAAAACAACAACATGTCCTTGGTAAAATATTTTAATTATACCAATTAACCAACATGTTTGTATGTATATAGTTTTCATCCAACATATTTGCTTATTGCGATTAGAATACTATTCATGTGTTCAACATTTACGTGTTTAAAAGCAGAAAATACTGAGTGGTCCTAATCGGTTCTATTTGGAAAGGTTAAATAGAAACCTGCCCAGATATCATTAACATTAACGTCTAGGATGATTTCAAACACTTTGCTCTTTTAGAATAACAAATTCCTTCAAGTCTGGGGAGGAAGCACTTCTTTTGCTTAAGAGAGCAACTCTAAATGTTTCTTCTATGGCACATAACCACAGTTGCACCACGGCCAAGAGGCTAAACTCTTCGGGACACTCACCAGTATCCAAGCCAACCTGAGGTAACTGACTCTGAAGAACAGGCTACTACACTAATGGAAACCAAATGAAAGCTTGACACACCTTTACTGACAGTAATGATTTAGTCTCCAGATCAGGGTGGTCTGGAAAGACACATAGTCTCCTGAGCAGTTGTCCAAGGATAATCTGCTGATATTTAAGTTTAGCGCCAGGGAGTTCAGAGCTGGCTGCCCAGGGGGGAAAAGCTGCCTAAAAAGACCCCATTGTCACCGTTTTCGCCTGCAGGGTTACTGCGGTGGATGTCCAGACGCGGTGCAGGAACGGAATCGGTCCACTAACCAGATGTCCAGAGCGGTGGAGTAGTCAGTGGAGCCCAGGAGAACATCGGGGGGCCGGTACCAGAGCGTCACCACCTCAGAAGAGTAAGTCTGACAGGGAATGGACTTGGACCGGGCTAGCCCTAATAAAAACAGACAGAACCACACAGCCAGAAGATGAACATAACAAGCCTTATGGAAGGGATGTCCAAAAAGAGCTCCAAATTCTGCGGCAAAAACACTGTCTGTGGTTTAGCCGAGGTGTGGACATGGGGGGGGGGGCAAAAACTTTGGCCTAAGGGCCATCTAGAGATACAGAAATTCAACAGAGGGCTGCATTTTGGTGTTTTTACACAAGATTTGTTTGACAAAATTGATTTGTGGGGTACAAAATGTTAGTTATTAAAACATTTACAGGTTCATTAGGATTTCTACATACTTTCAATCTTATTGTAGATTTTTAATAGTGAATTGGAGTGTTTTTATTATTATTTATTTCATATTCAAACCTAAAGCAGACCGGACTGAATGGGCTTGCGGGCGGGCATTTGGCCCCCCAGAAACGAGTTTGCCCGCCCCTTGAGCCAGGGTTAAAATGGGATGAGTTAAGCCAGAGTTAGGAGATTTTGTGTTCTAGTTATTAAATATGAGTCAATCTACCCACCAAAGTCTGCCAGCTTGAGCTCCCCCAGGTAGCTAATGAGCAGGTTCTGGGGCTTGAGGTCTCTGTGTAGAATCCTGCGACTGTGAATATAGGAGAGACCTCGGAGCAGTTGGAACATGAATATCTGATGGACAGAGAGAAACAGGCCTCGGGGTCAAAGGTCAAAAGTGAACGAGGGGAATTTGTCTGCTGTGTTCTGTATGTGAGTAACGAATCCGTTTTTTCTATGAATCCATTATTATAACTTACTCTGACGTTGTAGGAGTGCAGTCCTCCAGGGTGTTCCATCATATACTGAGCCAGGTCTGTTTGCTGGATTCAAAGAGAAAGACACCAAGGGGGAGATGTCCCACAGATCAGTGGACTTCTGTGCATTTCTGACTTTCTAGGGTCTGTCAGACGAGGTCAATCCATTTGTACTCACCACGTACTCGAAGACGAATGTGAGGGACTCTTTAGTGTGAATGATGTCATGGAGCAGAACAATGTTGGCATGTTTTAAGCCTTTCAGGAGGGAGGCTGGACAGACAGAAAGACAGACAAAGTGTCTTTACACAACACTGAAGTACCCTAACACAGGAATGTCCCAGGTATGCGGCAGAGCTTCACGTGGGCACGAGCTAACCAGAGATGCACGCTGGCACCTCAAATGCTCACTCCTACAGAACAATAACTAGTAGGTAGAAAATTCAGTAGGTAGAACATTTTATGCAAATATTGTGGAGCTTCGAAAACCAAAACAGAATCTGTGTTGGGAGGATCACAGGGCGCCTACTTTAGTCCCCTCACGTTCCTGGTACTGAGAGACCTGCGAATGAACAGTCAGTTGAGCGAGGCTGTGCCCCGAGCGGGGGGGTGGGCCCTCCGTGGGCGGAGGTAAACACGCCGTGGTCCCCGGGGAAGCTCACTCACCCTCTCGCATGGCGGTGAAAGGTACCCCTTCCTCGGTCTTCATACGAATCACCTTCAGTGCCACCAGGTGCCCGTTAATCCTGAGGGGGGGGGGGGGGGGGGAGTTGAACAGAGGTAAGGCCACACGGAGAGTCTTTCATGGGAGGGATCGGAATGCAAGACAATTCATAACTTCAGGTCAAGAAAAAGTACGGCAAGCTGTTTCTCCGAAGCTGTCACCTACTCAAATCACATCTCCGACCCGACGAAAGGAATCGTGTCACGGTGGCTGTTGGCCAGCTCTCAGCTTCTACTTTGAGTTGACAGAGCACTCTCTCCTGAACACTGACTTACAGAACGCAACCTCTGGCAGCTGCACTGACCATATGCAGGCACTATAAAAGGCCTGACAAGCTCGGGGCTCGTCAGAACGGTCCTCCGGGAATGTGAGTGTAGAATAGTCCAACAAATGTTCCCTAATATATACCTTTTCTTCTTCCTCAAAGAAACAGCACTGAGGACAATCAAATCCATCTCCAGCTGAAACTGTGGTTTACTTTATTGTCAGTGTGACCGTATGATTGAACTCCAGTGAAGTCTAAGTAGTGGACAAAAACCGATTGGCTATATTGGTCACAAACAGATTTGGGACCAGGCTATATTGGACCTTAACTGACCGGCTGATTCCCTTGTAGACTGTGGCGTATGTGCCCTCTCCCAACTTCTCCAGGTTCAGGTAGGAGTTGGCCGTACCAAACTGCAGGCCTGTTTTCTGTCAGAACACACACACACACACACACGTGTTTGGTGAGGACAGACGTTGACCTCAAACATTCACAGTTAACATTCACAGGCAGTGTTCTGCTCACCCATTGGAACTCCTGGTCGAAGCTCTTCCCGCCCATTGGATCACTGTTGCTGCGTCCCCGCTGAACCTTTAGTCTCCGGACCTGCAGCGTGTGAAACCAGTGGGGTTGGGGCTTGTCCGCTTCATCCAGCTGGAACCCGCGGAGGAGCGAGGAGAAAGACGGGAGAGAAAACATGTGAGCGGTGCTGGAGGAAAAACAGTCATCGGGTACAAGAGAGACAGAGAGTGACGGACACAGAGACAGACAGACAGGAGGAGACACAGGGTGAGGAGTAAATATTCTGACAGAGAACGAGACAGACAGGAGGAGACACAGGGTGAGGAGTAAATATTCTGACAGAGAACGAGACAGACAAGAGGAGACACAGGGTGAGAAGTAAATATTCTGACAGAGAACGAGACAGACAGGAGGAGACAGAGGGTGAGGAGTAAATATTCTGACAGAGACGGACAGAAAGGAGGAGAGACACAGGGTAAGGAGTAAATATTCTGACAGAGACGGACAGACAGGAGGAGACACAGGGTGAGGAGTAAATATTCTGACAGGGAACAAGACAGACAGAAGGAGACACAGAGGCAGAGAGATAAACAGAGAGTCACAGGAATGTGGGTATTGAAGTCTTATTTGATAAAAGGCAAATTCAAGTTTCTCAGCTTTCCCCACCCAATGTAGATAACGAAGTGAGAAGTTACAAAATAGAGGCAGACAACAGCGTTAATTAGTTAAAGTAAAGCACAGGACGTTTTACTGCAAGCTCTGTGGAGAGGGAGGCCTGCAATCTCCCTTGGGAAATCACCACAACGGTCAGGTTCTGCGCTACTCTGCTTTCCTCTTCGTTTCTCTGCTAATGGTGACGCCGCCTTTTCCCCCTAATTAATTTGTTGGACACAGCAGAACGCGTTGAGTAGATCTCTGAACCCGGCCAATAGGCTGCCAGGTAAACACACCTCACATCCCCCCAGGAGACACCCAGCCCGCGGTTATTGTGATAGCGCATTTATTATCGCAGCTGAACCTCACGTAGCTAATCAACCAGAATTCACCACCCAGCAGCTTGGTGTCCAGCTTGGGCGAGAGCACAAATAACCTCAAGCTAGCTGAAAGGATCCCTGGCTACCATGACAGGGTACCTTCACGGCAGAAGTAGTGAGGGTCTTCTGAGGGAGAACTCAGGAACCGACGGGAACGCGTGCCCACACACACACACACACACACACAGACACACACACACACACATAACTACCTCAGCAGACGGCAAGGATGCAACACTCCTGCTCTTGGAAGACGGGGGCACCTCCGTTCCCTCGTCCTGCTCCTCTTCCCTCCCCCCCCACTTCTCCTCCTCCTCCTCCTTCCCCATAACTCCGTCTTCTTGGACCTCTTCAGTACAGCACCAGCAGCAACTCCGTAGACACCCGGCTCCCACAGCCCGGACCCTCCATCTCAAATCCTCCATCTTGCCTCTCCTCCCTGCTAACTTTCTCTTCCCTTTTCCTTCCCTCGTTCTTCCTGCCCTTCCCTCGTTCTTCCTGTCCTTCCCTCGTTCTTCCTGTTTTCGGAGAGGTGGGATGGCCCTGGAGCTCATATGACTAGCATGAGTCTGTCTCCATAAGCAGCGTCCCATGACTCTCTCCGCAGCCCAGAAACAGATCAGCACAAACGCCATGAAACTCCCTAATTGGAAGAACAAGACTGTCCATTCAGGTCACAACATGAGCCGAGGAAGATGAGCGTGTGTTTGTTTGTTTATTTGTTTATGTGTGTGTGTGTTTTAATAGAGAGTGAGAGATGGTTTGGATGAGGTGGAGGATAGGGTCTTTCAGACGAACAAACACAAACATTCCTGTTACATCTACGCAAGACCAGAGACAGCAAGTCATCTCAAACCACAGGACTTCGATCACATTCTCTTTTGGAATTCTAAATATGTGCCGGGGCTTTCTAGATAAGATCTAATAAAGAAGCGACTGACTGAGTTCCTTAATTATCACACATCTGCAAAGCATCAACAGAACGCTCTGAAGTGAGAAATATGAGAAAATGGTACGCATCTCAGGCTCCTGGAAATCGGGGAAAGGCAAAGAGGCCTTGCACAAGCTCGCTCCAGATTTGCAGCAGCCAGTGTGAAGTGAGGTGTGAGGACTGATGAGGAAACCAAACCAGCTGGTAAAGACCATCTCCCACGGAGCCACCACAACCCGCCAGTCTGATCCACATCACAGACCCTGCTCTCCATGGTTGACGTTCTCCATTTCCCTACCACAGCCTCTTTCCCTGAAACACTTTCTTAAGTACATACATTAACTTATGTGCAGGATTTAGAAGGAACAGGGCAGTTGGTTCCACTAGATTATTAGGCATTTTTCCACATAGGAACAGCAGCTACTGGAATTAGCCTAATAAAGAGTGTAAAAGCTGTCAGTGGTACATTTACATTTCAGGCACTGACACCGTTCTCCCAGAGAGACGTCCTTACATTATCCATTGCTTGCATCTGTCCACAGAACTTGACATAAATATTTTCTTACCGGGTTCTGACAATAGGGGCCAGTGCAGAGTAGGGGGCGGACCACAGAGAAGCGGAGGAGATTTTTGTATTTTATTTTCAAAGATACAGATGTAGATTCCCACCATGTTTCTTCCTCTACTGGGAGGAGGCGAGGCTTAATGGACCTTGAAATTAAACGGCTTTTTCAGAGAAGCTGGCAGAAACCACGAGGGTCTCTCTCTCTGTCCCTCCCCTGGCTCTCCCTCACTTTTCCCTCACTCTTCTCAACAGGGGGCAGTGCTGATTTGCTCTGTTCATATTCTCTCCTAAGACGCACAGAAGACCACAGAGGGAGCAACTATTTATGTCTAATAGTCCCTAAAACCTTTATAAGGGGTTTAGTCACAGACAATTACAAGGGGTTTCTCACCTCCGCATATCCCAGGTGTCTTTGCTTGAGACCTGCAGGAACAAGAGACAGTGCTTGATTACAACACTTGGATAAGGCACTGGGTGAGAACACTTGGTTAGAACACTTGGTTAAGGCACTGTGTGAGAACACTTGGTTAGAGCACTTGGATAGAACACTGCGTCAGAACACTTGGATAGAACAGTGCATTAGAACACTTGGTTAGAACACTTGGTTAGAACACTGCATTAGAACAGTTGGATAGAACACAGCGTTCAAACACTTAGCCCAGGTTTTAAGAAACTGTGTTAATGCAATGTGTAGTGCAGCTGTCTTTGCTTCATAAAGCTGAATTAATCTGAAGCAGGCAAGCAAGTTTATTTATATAGCACAATTCACACGTAGAAGCAATTCAATGTGCTTTACAATGAATAGAAAAACACAATAATGCAATAGAATTAAAAACCGTACGATTGTTACAATTCTCTAACTCAGCTGTCTCCAGGGGGACTGCACATGAACTTCAACACCCCGGTATCTCAATCCTCGCATTCCAGCGCTAGGATGACAGAACTGTTACATCCACATTGGGAGATACTGTACAGTAGGGAGATACTGATGAGTTGTGAAAAGCGGAGCAAGGATGTCAAACGAGAGAGGAGTGGGCCAGGGAAGGAGGGAGAGGAGGAGAGCACGAAAATGGGTGTGAAATGGGAGTGATAGATGAGGATATACATGGTGGAGTGAGAGAGAAAGAGAGAAAGACGAAGAGATTTGGGATTTTTCTTGCTCACACATTATAGCGGATGGGGTTGCAGGTGTAAAAAGTATTGTTTCTAGTCATGTTTTTCGGTTAAATACCTAAAAAAGTATACATAATTATACTACTATTATTTACCAATATAACTATAATACTAAATCATGTAAATAGGTAATATATGTAGAGTGTGAGAAGGAGTGTGTATGAGAAACTGTGTATGTTCCAGGAGAGTGTACACGGCTTGTGTGTGATAGTGTGTAAATGGTGTGTGCGCGTTAAAACGGGTCACTAAGGTGCAGAACAGGTAATTAGTCAAAGATCGAGGAGCTTCAGCCTTTCAGCCGGGTCTACCACTCCGTCACACACTCACACAACCCCAGACATCACACTAACGGACAGTATACATGAGCTCCTTGGCAGGTGTCAGAAAATGGATCAAGCATGAACCGTTTCCCAGGAGGAGTCGATATATGGAGAAGGGGATGAGATGGTTTAGAGAGAGGAGAGACGAGGGAGGTGGAGTTGAGAAAGAGAGAGAGAAAGAGGAGGAGAAAAAGGGTGAGAGACAAAACGAGGAGAGACAGGAAGATAGAGGGATAGGGAGAAGTACATAGAGAGAAAGATGTGACCAAGACAGAAGAAAAGAGAGACAAGTAGGGAGAGACACAAAGACAGTAAACAAACTTGGAGAGGTGACAGAGGTTGTTTCATCTCCAAACTGACAGTTTATGTTGTATAGGAACATGACTGTTAACAGTCTACATTATACAGGAACATGACTGTTAACAGTCTACATTATACAGGAACATGACTGCTGACAGTCTACATTATACAGGAACATGACTGCTGACAGTCTACATTATACAGGAACATGACTGCTGACAGTCTGTATTATACAGGAACATGACTGCTGACAGTCTGTATTATACAGGAACATGACTGCTGACAGTCTGTATTATACAGGAACATGACTGCTGACAGTCTGTATTATACAGGAACATGACTGCTGACAGTCTGTATTATTCAGGAACATGACTGCTGACAGTCATCATTATACAGGAACATGACTGCTGACAGTCATCATTATACAGGAACATGACTGCTGACAGTCTACATTCTACATGAACATGACTGCTGACAGTCTACATTATACAGGAACATGACTGCTGACAGGCTGTACCTTAACACAGTATTCCAAAAGACGAAATCGTGTCATCAAACACATTATCTTTGGGGACACATTGTGTGACACGACCCATAAAAATACGCTCCAGTCTAGATACAGTATATACAGTGGGGAGAACAAGTATTTGATACACTACTGATTTTGCAGTTTTTCCTACTTACAAAGCATGTAGAGGTCTGCAATTATCATAGGTACACGTCAACTGTGAGAGACGGAATCCAAAACAAAAATCCAGATAATCACATTGTATGATTTTTAAATAATTAATCTGAATTTTATTGCATGATATAAGTATTTGATCACCTACCAACCAGTAAGAATTCCAGCTCTCACAGACCTGTTAGTTTTTCTTTAAGAAGCCCTCCTGTTCTCCACTCATTACCTGTCTTAACTGCACCTGTTTAAACTCGTTACCTGTATAAAAGACACCTGTCCACACACTCAATCAAACAGACTCCAACCTCTCCACAATGGCCAAGACCAGAGAGCTGTGTAAGGACATCAGGGATAAAATTGTAGACCTGGACAAGTCTGGGATGGACTACAGGACAATAGGCAAGCAGCTTGGTGAGAAGGCAACAACTGTTGGTTCAAGTTCAAGATGACGGTCAATCTCCCTTGGTCTGGGGCTCCATGCAAGATCTCACCTTGTGGGGCATCAATGATCATGAGGAAGGTGAGGGATCAGCCCAGAACTACACGGCAGGACCTGGTCAATGACCTGAAGAGAGCTGGGACCACAGTCTCAAAGAAAACCATTAGTAACACACTATGCCTTCATGAATTAAAATCCTGCAGCGCACGCACTGTCCCCCTGCTCAAGCAGGCGCATGTCCAGGCCCGTCTGAAGTTTGCCAATGACCATCATTATTTGGGGATGCTTTTCTGCAAAGAAGACAGGACGACTGCACCGTATTGAGGGGAGGATGGATGGGGCCATGTATCGCAAGATCTTGGCCAACAACCTCTTTCCCTCAGTAAGAGCATTGAAGATGTGTCGTGGCTGGGTCTTCCAGCATGACAATGACCCGAAACACACAGCCAGGGCAACTAAGGAGTGGCTTGTATGACTGGTGGAAGCATGAAACATAAACCCCTAATACTGGAACCTTCATTTCTGTCAACTATGCCATGGTCTGTTCTAGGTCCGTTCTAAGTCCGTTCAAGGGATTCTCTTTCAATTTCTATGTTATGTACCTGTGGAATAAATGTGCACAGATTTGTAGGTTAGTACATTTGGCTGCCAGTGCTGCCTCCACCCCCTGGATGAGGTCACCGCTCTCAGCGTTATTTATGGAGGAGCGACCGAGGCACAGAGCCATAGTAACTCATCCTCCAGCACGCTCCGAGCTGAGCCCCCGGCACGGGCCCTGCCCTACTCCCTCCGTCGCCATCGCTCCGTCTCTACCACATACAGAACGACACGACAGACGTCCCTCATCAGTATTCCTGAGGCAGAGCGGTGCAGAGTGGAGAGTTGGTGGGAGAGGACAGGTATGACAGGCAGGCAGCCTCTAGGCAGCTGGTTAATTTGCTGCCCACTGGGAATCGCCTTTAACCAGATCCACCACACAGACAATCACTTCAATGAACAGCGTTCAGGTGCGGTGGGGGGGGGTGTCAGAGAGATCAAGACAGAGGGAGAGTAGGGAAAGGTACACACGGGCACATTGGACTGTATTGATGCTCTATAACGCTAAATGTTTTTACCTTAACTTCTGCTGGAATGTAAGTGTACCCTGGAGCGTTTGGCCTTGGGACTGTCCTCTACAATCAATCAATCACATTTATTTATAAAGCACTTTTTACAACAGCAGTTGTCACAAAGTGCTTTTACAAAAACACCCGGCCTTAAACCCCAAGGAGCAAACAACAGTAGTGTTGAATTTCAGTGACTCCCCAAAAACTCCCCAAGAAGGACAACATTTTGTAAGAAACCTAGAGAGGACCCAGGCTCAGAGGGTATGCTATCTCATCCCTGGTATGATATCATGTTTGTACAGTAGGATACATACTATTTCACCCATAAGACAATTGTTGGCCAATACAGATGGCTGATACACAAATAATAATCTACCACAATAGCCCAATGCCGATGCAGTCGTTTGGTCATATCCGTAGCTCTGTGCCCTGGCATATATTCAATGATAACTGTTGTGTCTGATGACGCTTTTTAGTTTAAACAAATGTAAATGTAATCATACCAAACCTATCTTTTTATATGATTTAACAACTAAGTAGTCTGACAAACACACGTATATGTCCAGGCATTGTAATATACATTATACAATGCCTGGATATATAAGTAGTGAATAAAGTAGATGAGGTATTTCACTCTCATAACTGCTTTAACAAATGCCATTGTTGGTCTTTGGATAGGTGCTAAAGAGTAATTCGTTCAAACTAGCCATGTTTCTGAAGATCGTTGAGTGCTCTCACACAGTTTGCAGCCTTAAAAGCTCTTGATTTTTCTAGGCATGGTTTCAAGATAATAGATTAAAATGTAACCAAACACTAATTTTGGCAGTCAGCTCCTAACCCTTTAAACCATAAAACAAAACAAACAAGTATGCTGTGTAATAATTTTTAAAATTCTCGTAACAAGTAACATGGTATATTGACACAACAGCATTTGTATGTCTGTCTGCTGCATCTCGCTACCATAAGTTATCTACATACCAACAACTTCATGTGTCTAACAGAAAGTTAATGACAGGAATCAATCTTTTTCTTGTTGGTGCGGCTGCAGTTTTGCAAGCGCCATGGTGAAATGAACTTGGCGAAAACGCTGGAAAGCACAACCGGTCAGGAATATCGGCACAAATTTTAAGCTATCGCCGATACTGACTATTACATTTTTGCCAGTAATCAGTCGATACAGATTGCTGGCCGATACATCGTTGTATCACAAGAACATACATCTGAAAATTAAGAGAAGCAAGCAACAATTCATTGTGTACCGGACTGCAGTGTTTGGACAGCCCAATCCATGCACATAATATCTGCCACAGAATGTTTTGTTTTTAAAGAGATTATCACTGTTTCCTGGTTCAAACTAGGACTAGAGAGAGAGAGGGGGAGGGAGGGGGGGAGGGAGGGAGGGAGGGAGAGAGAGAGGGGGAGGGAGGGAGGGGAGAGCGAGAGATGCACAGAGAAAAAGAGTGGGCGGGAGAGAGAGGGAGAACACAGTTTTTTCTCTCAGGGTAAGATAACACAGCCAACGTGGCGGAAACTGGTTGGTGATCATATGCGTTTGCATTTTAATTGGAAGTGACCCCAACAGATTTTCCCTGAATCTTTTAGCAGACTACAGAGCACTTATGTTGTCTCGTTTTCACTGCAGCTGTGAGGACGCTGCATTATTTAACCCAGTCAACAGAACCACATGTGCCTTGTTGCCTACGCTATGTAACTCCAGAGGTACCGTGATTCGATAACAGCATCACAACTAACCAGAGCCAACCTGCTGACGGCGCTCACTTGGCCCAGGGGGGACGAGGTACCCACTGGGGAATGGATCCACCAGTGTCTTGATGCTTCAGCTGTCTCCCTCCCCACTGGCAACCTGCACCCCGACCTGGAGAGAAATCGGTTCTCCGTGGGGACTGCCTCCCCTCCTCCCTCTTCATCTCGTCCCTCTGCTGTCATTTCCCCCATTAAGAGAGAAATACCTCTTTTCCTCCTTACCTCATCCTTCTCCTTCTCCCCCACTCCCACTTAGCTCGTTAAACACTCTCTGCTCCTGTTGGTGCTGTGTCCTGTCATCCCCTCTCTCCCACTCAAGGGGCAGCACAGTCCCTCTGCTCGTGAACAATTTCTATGCCTTATTCAATAAGCAGTGGGAAGCGTTCTGTGGATCAGCCGCAGAACTCGTCATTCCGTGCCGAGCTGTGGAAGACTGAAACGGTCCGGTTCTAAAAGGTTCGCTCATACGCTGAAACGTGAACAAGTTAGGTCTCAAGTTCCCTGTGCGTTCCGTACACTGCGTAAGTTGTGGGGGAAACAACAGTCTTAGGGAGACATCTCTGTAATGTAAATAACGTTTGCCGGGGTGAGGAAAAAGACCAAGATCTGCTCTGCCCTCTTACTGGTTCTGAGTCAGTATGTTGGTTTTGGAAGCAGGGCAGGTTAAGGTGATACTCACCCAGGCGATGAAAAGCTTCTGTGGCTGCGTGTCGTAGATTCTGCATTCCGGTGTTGGTTCCGGCCCGACGGTGTGGTGGAACCACTATTGGAACAATGTCAGAACCTCACTCACCCCCGGGCATCCTTAGAACTGGACCCAGACACAGCAGCACTCTCATGTCACCCACAGCCTGTCCTCGTCTTCAGGAAACTAGAATGTAAACAGCTTCAGCAGCACAGAAAGGATTCCCCCCTTGTCCCTTTTCCCTTCTTTATGCATTCGTTCTTTCTTCCTCTATTAATCACACTCTCCCACAGTTTCGCTCTCTCCGGCTCAAGATATGGCACTGATATCTGCGTCTCTCCACCTCCTGTCCTCCAGCCAGCTCCACTGCTGCTTTAGAGACAACATTCAACAGCCAATCAGTGGTGTTCTGTCACAAGCACTGCCCATATGGCTGATGGTGGAGAGAAACAGGGCTGCTGGTATGTTATGAAAGGTTGTAGCGGGTGTTCAGGGAGCCGCTAATGTGTTTGTGTATGTGGGCTCTTGGGGGCAGAAGTGAGCCAGGGTTCTGTTTATCTTTATGGTTATACCTACATTTCATCTGTTTACTGCCTTGCACAAGCTCTGAGGGTTTGTTTAGCGACTTCATAGTACCCACAAGCCTTGCGTGTACTATGAGGTAGCTTTTAGAAAACATTCTTGAAAAATTATTAATAATAAATAGAAGTACAAGCACCGCTCCTTGAACGTGGCTAACCACGTTTTGAATGAATCTAGGAGAATATAGAAATCCGCACCTTGCACACCTGGAAATGTTTTTCCATCTTTGACACATAACCTCAACATTGGCACGCACTGACCAAAAACACAAATATTGAACTCAAATTGGGCAAATTACTTCAGAGAGTCGATATAAGGATGCATTATGAAAATGTACTGGCTAATTAAAGACAACACTGTGCGCTCTCGGCTTCCGTTCAACAATACCAATGTGAAGTGAGCCACAATAAGGATTATCTACAACTATAGAATTTCGATTTGCCTTCAAAATAAATGTTGCCAATTGTGAGTGATGCAAAAGTTAACAAATGTAAAATCACTCCATATTTGGACTGGATAATGGTAAATATTTCTGTGATAGAAAATTCATTTATAAAATGTCTAATTTAATTAAAATATAATAGTTAAAATCAGTTCAACTCACTGTGGATTTAGTAGACATTAGAATTGCATTCAGGGCATGAAGTACCAGTTAAAGGTTCGGCCAAACCTACTCATTCAAGGGTATTTAATTATTAGTACTATTTTCCACATTGCAGAATAATAGTGAAGGCATTAAAACTGTGAAATAACACATATGGTCATGTAGTAACCAAAAAAGTGTTAAAAAGTTTAGAATACATTACATATTGTAGATTATTCACAGTAACTACACTTTAACTTGATGACAGCTTTGCACACTCCACGTTCTCTCAACCGGTTTCATGGGGAAGTCACCTAGAATGCACCTCAATTAAGACGTGTGCCTTATTAAAGTTAATTTGTGGACTTTCTTTTCTTCTTAATGTGCTTGAGCCAATCCGTTGGTTTGTGACAGACCAGATACCCTGCCTGTGGTCCCCATAGCAGTGTTTTCAATTGGCGGGTACTTAGGTGGTAATAATACCTGTGAATGCCAGGTTGTTACAGTGTGTAACCATATAAATTGCCATGGACAGTGTGGCCCCGACTCCATACTGCCACTGCTCCAGGAAAATGTGATGATTTTTATTTTCATGCTTTCAAGATCAAACGAATAAAACCTGCTGAAAACTCAGCACGCGTACGCATATGAGAGCATCTCATCTTGTCCCTGCAATGCAGTGGTGCGTGTCCATGTAATAGCGTTTCACATTACACACAGTAGTGCACAATAAAGCACGACGCACAGTTGGATGGCTAGTCGAAGACGAAGTTGAATAAATCATTCTCAGTCCCGAACTGCCCAAACCCTGCACTTTTCAACTACCTGACACTAGGCAGTTGAAAAGTGCAGGGTTGCTTTACCAGAGGCCGGGGCAGATCGTCGTGTGCTGTACTGCGCATCATATATTTTATATAACAGCAAGCATTGTACATTTGCTGAGTATTTTCTAGTACTAATATAGCATGGTTTCACTATTATGTATGCATTTGCATTATTTCAGATTGGGAACTTTATGTTGAAGGCATATCGCAAATCAAGTGCCACTATTGTGGCTAATCGTTATTGTGGCTAGCTTCACATAGCAACAAAAAGCGAAAGTGCCTGAAAAGCTGACTCAGTCACTGTAGCTAGCTACATTTTACACTTGTTTAGTGAGGATATAGACATTGTCAAGGGACCGGTAAGTTACCGAGAACTGTTTATCAGACTCTACATCAATTCGGTGTGTCAGTTCCGGTGTGGAACTCATATAGCTAGCTAAATATGCCAGCTAACTTCAATGTTATGCGAAATATCGTTACTTGTGTGGCTTTAATGTACGTTATAAAAATACTGTAGCTAGCGAATGTAGCTAACTATACTCTGTTGATAGCATCACGTCATCTGTATCATCTAACGCCTGATATTTATGGTATAAATGAATCATCGTTCGGTCATCGTTTTGTGCAAGGTACGACAAAGCCTTTTGACGTTTGACAAAAAGTAGTCAATATATTGTAAAATGAATAGCTACAGTACAGTTACTAACTGGCTGCTTAAATATGGGCGGCTATTTAGCACGTCATTATTGACAGTTGGCCAGGTTAACCAAGAAAAGAACATTGCTCCCCAGTGTCAACAAGTTATTGCTTACTATCTCATGCTGTTTATGTTGGAGTCACTACCTTGCTACCAGTATACAATTATCTACGCTGGTTGTTTTGTGTAATTATTCACCATCTTATAATACCGGGCTAAATCTAGAACTCTAATTTCACCAGGGACAATGATCATCACCCTTGACATGGACACATCTCAGTAATGGATTCCCAGAGGAAAAGGTGTGTAGCTTCAGGAGGCTGTGTGTTGGTTGTGCGTAAACGTGATCGTCATATGACACGCGATGTCAGTTTATTTACTTGCTCTCACAAAGCTGTAATTGTTTCTCTGATACCGCTATTTTGTGTTTGAGGCGATGTTTGGTCCCTGTTGATCAAAAGCAATGACTGTCCTGTTAGTGAGATTGTTTTCCGAATCCATGACCTGTGTGTGCGCATGTGTTGCCTAGCTCTGGTCCGAAGGAAAGTTCTGGGGAGCGAGGTTTGCTCTACATCTGGAAGGGCTACTCTTGCAGTGTCACCCCAGAGAAAGTGCTCCTGCCTAGGCCTGTGCTGCAGGCTGCCCTGGGGACACGGCATGGGGTACTACTGGTGGACGGTAAAGCTGGGTTTTATATGCTGATTTAAATGTTCTACCGATCCTTTCTGAGAGACCTTCCTCTAATAGCTTTTATCTTGTTTTGTGATGTAATTAGGTGGGCAGGTGTACAGCTTTGGCAAATTGCCATGGAAACAGAGCCAGGTGTCTGAGGCAGGGCCTCTGAATCCGGTCCTGGAGAATGCCCTTGGTGGCCAGCGCGTGGTTGCCGTGGTGGCGGGCAGCTTCCACAGCGGGGCGGTGACCGAGGACGGAGGGGTCCACATGTGGGGCGAGAACACCCACGGCCAGTGTGGCTTGTCCAGCCTCAGCGTGGTCCCCAACCCCACTCCTGTCGCGGTCCTGGAGCCGGACACCAGCCCCCCCCAGATGGTCCGGGTCTTAGAGCTGGCGTGTGGGGAGCAGCACACCCTGGCTCTCTCCGCCCAGCATGAGGTGTGGGCCTGGGGCAGCGGCTGCCAGCTGGGCCTGGTCACCACCACGTTCCCTACGTGGAAGCCCCAGAAAGTGGAGCACCTGGCGGGCAGGCACGTCCTTCAGGTTGCCTGCGGGGCCTTCCACAGCCTGGCCCTGGTCCGCTGTCTACCATCACAGGAGGCCCGCCGACCCCCTCCGGACAAATGCGGCCGGTGCAATCAGCTGCTCTACACCATGACGGACAAGGAGGACCACGTCATCATCTCCGATAGTCACTACTGCCCCGTAATGGTGGACATGCTGGGGGAGGCCAGGTTGGGCCCTGGGGGGTCGCCGCCTCAAGTGCCCCCGAGCACCACTTCAGAGGCCCCCCTTACCTCTCCCACGGCGCCGGGGCCCCTTCCCTCGAGTGCAGGAGACATAGACACTGAGAGAGAGAAGACCGTGGCACCAAATGGGGAAGCGGTTCCCACCACAGGCTCCGACACGTCCGCCACGGGGACGCACTCCGGCGTGGGGGGTACAGGGTCCCAAATCCCCCCCTACCCCGATGAACAGGCTGTGAAGGAGTATCTGAAGAAACTCTCTGACTCTGCTCTGGCCAAGGAGACCGCCAAGATGAGCATTGGGAGTGCGGCTTTGCAGGTTAGGGGTAACCTGTTGATGCTCAAGCCCATGGCACTGGCGGAGGTGTTAGTTGAGGATTCTGCATTTTTTTAATGTTGAAACGGTCAAACTGTGGCAAATCTATTTGAATCCATTCAATCATTCAAAAGATAAAGGTCCCCCAAATATAAATGGACATTGACAAGTTTTTATTTATTTATATTATTTATATATATTTTTTTATATAAGCTGGGATTCATCTTGTGAGACGCCCAATTAAAAATACTCTCATTATAATGGCACTCATTTCTTATAATTTTTTTTTGTCTAATTAACCTTTTGTGTGTTTCAGCCGCCATCAGATGGCGTTGACCACCTGACCTCCGACCTCACCCCCGGGGTGTCGTTGCCAGTGACGACCAGCAGCTCTGGCCTGAACAGCCTGGTGTCGTCCTGCGCCTCGGCTGTCGGGGAGAGAGTGGCGTCCACCTACGAGGCCCTGTCCCTCAAGAAGATGATTAACTACTACTACCCAGGCGTGGGGGGTGTCCCGGGGCTACCCGGAGGGTTTCCAGGAGGCCCAGCGGAGGAGTCCATGCAGGGGAAGAAGAGCTGCAGCACCGGGGACATCCGTGAGGAGGAGGCAGAAGGCCTGAGTCGACGTCTCTCTCTGCCCGGACTCTTCTCCCAGGGTAGATAGGCTGCTCAACCTTTGACCTACTCATCCTGCTCTTGTACTGACTTGAGGAAGCGTGCGTGTCTACTGTTTGTGTGTCGGCCCGATCTTCCAGCATGTGAACTTGTCGAGCCTCCCCCTGTCAGTAGCTAGTTTGTCCAGTGTTTGACGCACGCAGTTGTCTCGAGGGTGCACGTGTGTGCATTTGCGTGCACAGTGGCGCGCACATTGCTCTTTTGTCGCCTTCACACGTGCAAGTTCTGTGGCTTCCAGTCACTAAATGGTTGTGATGCTTTGGCGATGAAAGCGCTGAGTCGTGGAGGAATTTGAGGCCGTATTTAAACTGAATTAACCAGAGAGGTTCTTTGAGCGAGGGAGGGCCGGATCTGAGGAAGCGAGAGTGTGTTAATGAGTGTGTTAAGGAGGTGTGGCCCTCATAATCAACTGAGACCCAGTCAGAGGGCATGTGCCCCAGAAGCGGAGGAGTCCAGAACTGTTGTCACCACAGGCTGAACTTGAGGATGTGTTTCTAGCTTCCTGTGTAGCCTGGGTGACGCACACCTCTCTGCTCTCTGCTTTTAGTGGCTCTCCTCTGGGCTGTCAGATGGCTCTCTCCGTGGGGGACCGGATGGGTCTCAGCAGAAACCACCAACCCACTCGTCCTCAGTCCTGTCTCTGTCTGTCCTCATTAACCCGCCCTCACATAACCTTCCCGTGCTTCAGAATCTGACTGACTGGTTCCAGTGACTCGGCACCTTGATGCTGTGGGAGTTGTTTCTCTGCTATTTTAGGGCCTGACGTTCACAAATGTTTTTTTTTTACACATATTTGGACATCCTACATCCCATTTTGGAAAGACGTTATGGTATTTCATTTCATTATTTAAACTATTGACAGAGAACGGAAACCTAATTTATCGAATAACACAGAGAAGTACAATTTCTAAATATATTTTTTAACAAGAATAAAACGAGATGCAATCTCCTTGTACAGAGAGAACATGAACACTCGCCCCTTCTATAGCTGGTATTGCCTCTTTGCCAGGATTTGCTTCACGTAGGCCTTTCTTGTAATTGTCTATTAGTGTTGTAAAATGACTGGGATGCAGTTATGCCCACTCTTCCTCATAGAACTGCTTCAACTAAGAAGGTATTTGAATTTAGAATTAGAATAGGAAAACATTTTGGGTTTTAACATGGCTATTCCATAAACCTCAATTTAGTATTTTAGAGCAATATTGTTGTGCATATGCTTGAGTGTTTCGGGCCATTTACCTATTGCAAAATGCATTTTTGGTAAAATTCTCCTCAAGTCGTGGATACTGGAGTGAGGACTGGCAATCTCTGGTTGAATTCATGGTTGACTCAATGATGGCAAGCTGGCCAGGCCCTGAGGCAGAACAGAAGATCTACACCATAATACCATAGCCGCCGTGATTTCCGTTCGGTGTTCAGTTTTGCCGTTCAAGGGCAGTATTCCGCTCTGCCTGACGTTGTGAGCCAGCAACTCCACCCTTGACTCTTCTGTCCAGAGTCCATGTACCACTCTATTGATCTTGTTCTTCACCTAAGTGTTGTCTAAATCCTTCAGCCATGCATTTATGTTCTATTTTGAAGAGGCCTCTTCCTTCCTGAGCTCCCGTTTAGTGTGCTTGGCCGACTGTCACCTTTCTGACACTTGGACCGTGGAAAGAAATGTCTACGTTGATGCCTTTATGTTGTTTTGGGCTCTTCGAACGGTGCTGAAAGACGTGGGTCAACTCCGAGGCAGAGTGTTTGGGATGGCCTGTCATAGGCTGCCAGTGATCGGGAATGTTGTCCATTTGTAGATTATCTGTCGGATGGTGGAATGATTGATTTCAAATAATCCAGTAACTCCCCCCTCGGAGTCATGAGTTTCAACAACCTTTTATTCTGAGAGCTCTCAGAGAGTAATAGTGAGCACGTACAATATACCACATCCCTGTATGGTGAAGAACGAACCATACCACATTGTTTATCTTCATGTAGGGCTGGACCCTACAAGTTACTTTGTTGGGATTGTTGTATATTTGGCACCTGTTTCAATCCAGGGATTAAAGTGTTGGCCCTTTTTAATTGGATTATGTAAGTAGGAGTGGTGCCAAGGAAATGTAATTGCTGTGTGGATTTTACCAAGTAAACGGTGCCAAGTGCATATTGGTCAGTATTATGTGTTAGTCGAATTAGGCTGATGTTTTCAGTCTTGATAGGAAAGTCAAATTAACCGGGGGTGTGTGTGCTTTTCTGAACAGCACTGTAGTTCCACAAATAGACCAGTGATGTGTGTTTTAACTGGCCTGTGAAACGGAGAGAGGAACGAATCCGTAACGTCAACCCAGTCACACAGAACCACATCCGTCTGCCTCCACTCAGTGTCCCCCAGGCTGCTGCGGCGGTCCAGCCGGGCCCGGGTCCGACCGGTGCCCCTCACCCCCGTGGGCGGGGTCCCAGAGGCGGGGGACCTTCTCCCCTCCCTGCAGACAGAGGTGTGGAGCTGGGGCCGAGGTGACGAAGGCCAGCTGGGACATGGGGACAACCTCGCCAGGTCAGTGCCCCCCCCCCCCCCCCTCCCACAAAATGGACCAGCCCCACCGTTCCTGACTCCTGGTTGTTGATGTGACCCAGGTCTTGTCTCTGGTTTCAGGCCACAGCCGCTGTGCATCAAGTGTCTGAGCAGTAAGGAGGTGGTCCGTGTGGAGGCTGGGGCCCGTCACTCCCTGGCCCTGACCACCCAGTCCCAGGTCACTATGCCCCCCCCCCACACACACACACTCCCCATCCTCTGTGTCTGTCACTGGGTTCCACGTGGGGGGGCGGTTTCTCATGGCGTGTGCGTGTTTTGCAGGTCTTCTCCTGGGGTTGTAACGGTTCTGGTCAGCTGGGACATATGGAGGCGCCTACCACCGTCCCACGCCTGGCCAAGGTGATGACATCACTGGTTCTGCTGTCGCAACGGCACCAAACCTGTCGTGTTTGCACACACTCACCCGTTTCAAAGCGCTATTTTTATACATGTATAAATACACCGATTGACCTAGAACACAGTGCTATATTTAGAATTATAAACTGGTTGCTTTGAGTCCTGATTGGCTGATAGCCGTTGAATGAGACCATATACAATTGGTATGACATCACAGTACTTTTTACAGCTATCGTTGTGTTGGTAACCACTTTATAATTGCAATTAGGCACCACTGATAATGTCAACACAGCTAATTAGCTATTAAATTCAAGGGAATCAACCAAAATTTATTGAATTATAAATGTATTCCCTAAATTCCCAATTTTTGGCACCCTTGATTTCAGGACTGTTTACCCACCAGCACTTTTGTTATCTATTTATCTTTGTCCGTCTAAAAACGATATATACATTATGGGATGTGAAAACACATTGGAAAATGGATCTTAGTGGATTGGTCATATACTTGAAGAAACTCTGCAAAAGCAATTAAAGCCCTTCAACAGGGTGACAAGCTCCACATAGTAACCCCAAACACAGGACTAAATGTTAATACTTGAGTAAAGCCTGTGGTTGTGGTGTTTGAGGCGTTTTTTTGACCTGATATGTCTGACCGGTCCTGTTCGTCCCCCCCTGTGGTCCCTGTAGTTGTCAGAAGGGATCCGTGTGTGGGACATCAGTGCCGGAGAGCATCATACCCTCCTCCTGGCAGACGGCGACTGTTACCAACCCATCCTGTACTACAGTGGACAGCAAGTCAGAGAGGGGGAGCAGGAGATGCCTCAGGAGCACCCGGGAGGCCACAGCTACACACAGCAGCCTGTACTGCTCCCCTTCTGCATGAACGTGAGTGGCGGACCACATTGCCGCACGTTATTACTGAGTGAGGTGCTCGTTGGCAGCTGGGTGGGAATCCCTCCCTCGTGTCGAATGTGGTGAAATATTCCCCAGAGTGCGTAACGTCTTCCCAGACCCTAACCTCAAAAACCTCCCCCTACCTTCTAAACCCATACCAAACCCTAATTCTACCCTTTCCCCCGGTTGTACCTTTTACCTTTACACTGAAAACCGCCTCTTATTTCTATGGGGAATGGTAAACTGTCAAAGTGCTGTGGTAATGTTATTTTTCATTTACTGTAGTAATGATGTCCTGTGTGTGTGTGTGTGTGTTTTCTATCTGTCTGTGTTTTAGTTGGGCTTCGTCGGGGGGGTGTTTGCCGGAGGCCAGACCTGTGTAGCTCTAACCGACTGCAATGTCATGGGATTCGTCGCCTGTCTCTACGAGTTGGCCGCAGCCGAGAGGAAGTTCTACTGCAAGCTGAGCTCTATGAAGTGCCAGATAATACGCCCCCTTCTGGACCTGGGTGAGAACTACAGCTCCCCTGGACAGAGGCCATGGGTCAGAGGTAGTTGTGGTTGCAAAATTCCAGCAACTTTCCTGAAATTCTGCGGTGTTGTAGTAATGCTGGTCGGAAGACTCCAACCCGGGATTTCTAGAAAACCAGAGGATTTTGAGAAAGTTCCATGAGTTTGGCAAGCCTTGTTGGAGAGGGAGATAGGAATTTGTTTCAATATGGTAGTTGGCCATGTGTTTTAAAAAAATAAATAATAATATGGATTCACTTCAAATGGCCTGCCCTAAAGCATACTTTTAAAATAATCTGTAAAATGTATTTTTTCCACAACATCAGAGTACTGAATTCAGTTGAGACCACTTTTTGCTCAGTGGAACTGAAAGCATTTGCAGACATGAAGCAAACAGTCTTTATGTCAAATACATATAGGTTCTATTTGGCTCAGCATCCGTTGAAGTCGCATAAAGCTTTTTTGCTGAACAGATTAATAGATTTCAATGGATGATTAACATAATTCACCAATATATCGCTTTGTAGTCAAATAAATAGGTGTCATCACTACATCGCAGCTTCCTGCAGTTTGGGAATGTTTGTCTGTATTATGTTAGAATTTTTATATTGGTCATAACCTGGGTAGCTGATCTATTTTTGGAGCTAGCTAGCTATTTATTTAGCCAACTTAAAACACTGATACTGCATTGCCAGAGAGAGGATGTCTTGTGGATGGGTACCTTTCCTCACTTTACCATAGAGGCTAGGTAATCAGTAGCCCTTTGGTTAGCTTTAGTCATGGGTAGGATTTTTAAAATTATTTTATTCTTTTTTAGATTACCTCTGTGGCGTAGCTGTTTTCTGTCACATAGTGTTTTCACTTACAGCTGTGTGCGTGTGTATGTGTGCGTGTGTATGTGTGCGTGTGTATGTGTGTGTGCTCTGTTCACCCCACAGAAACGTTGAGTGCAGCTCTGGGCCCAGTATCCACAGTGTTGCTGCAGCACCTAGCTAGGTGTTTCAGCCGCCTGGGTCACCTCACTGGCCAGCACTCTGCCTCCCTCACTGCCAACCTGCGCCGAGGCCGAGAGGTTAAAAGCTTGGTAATGCTGGAACATGCCAGCCTTTTCCTGGATACATACAACGAGTATGTACCGTTGGATAAACGCACGCACGCCCACACACACATACATTCTGTCAACATCAAAGTAGCCCCACCCTACTACACACTTGCTTCGAGTGCCCTCATTGGTCACACGTTTCTGAGGAAACTCTGAGGGTGACGTCCACAGAGTTGTGACGGGACCAGTACATCCTTCAGGAATCACTTGTAACTTGAAGGTTCCACGTATTAATAAGAAGTCAAATGAACAAATCTCTATTGTCGTTGCATAAGACATAAACCTTAATTTAAGAGATATTGATTAACAATAACAACCTAATTTTTCTATTTAGTTTTTTGAGATGTCCTCACTTTTTGAGTGATTTGTCATACGTTACTTTATTTGTGAGGACTTCTGGTTTTGAATCATCATTATACACACCTTCTCGGGTACACACACACACACACACACACACACACACACACCTCCTCGGGTACACACACACACCTCCTCGGGTACACACACACACACACACACACCCAACTATTGAGTTATCCTCTCCCCTCCTCTCCTTTTCCTTTCTCTGCCAGGTACTGCTGCTCAGTGGGTAACTTCCTGGTTATGGGGGGTTTCCAGGCTCTGACCAAGCCCTCACTGTGAGTACCCCCCCCCGTGCCCAGCTGGGCATCTGGCAGGCATAGCTTATTGTGCCACACCACTTGCTTGTTCGTTATCTGTTCTTTATCTTGCCCATTTGACCTTGGCCTGTATGTACTCATTACCTGAGCCTGTCAGAGAATTCCTCTTTAATGCTACTAGTTCGGTTTGTAGTTGGAAAGGGAAGATTTACTTCTTATTATATTCTCAGTTTTATAAGCTTCATGTTTTTCAGACAAGAATTAAAGGGGAATTAAAGCATTTTACAATGTAATAAAAAAAAATACAGAATAACAAAAATGATCCAGGAAAGTTTACAACCAAGGGAAAAATTGAATTAACCTGCAACCGCATTGGAGAGCATAAATCAACACTCTAAAGGTTTTTTGTCCCGTCACCAATGTAGCACTATGAGTAAACTTGCACAGTTACTCAGATGCTAATCTCAAACCTGGTGTGCCTGTTCCTCTGAAAGGCTTCAACCTAGAGGGGCTGAATTAACATTCTTGCTAGGGCTCGTGCTATTAATAGATTCCACTCGATTCATTTGAATTTCTTTGTTAGCGAGACTTGCTGAAATGTCTGAACCATACTGGTAATTGTTTTCTGGGTGCGGGTTACTTTATAGGCAAAATGGCAGCATGTGGCTGTCTTACTTCCTAGCAACGCTCTCTTTGCTCACAGTGTGGACATATTCAAAAATGTATCCACAAAACACAATCCTGAACAGAGCCTACATTACCCAGAAGGAAGTCTAAAACAGCAGTCAATCTTAAAACAAAATAATCTCCAGAAAAAACACCAATATTTGCGTGGTGGTGGTGGTTTCGTAATGAGACATCAAGTGTTGAACAAATCACTGAATGTGCTTGGAATTTTACTCAAATTTGCAAAGATGCGCCACAAAAAAACTTTCCACGAGGTGTACTGTAACCCTCCATTTCTCCTCTCACCTCCGTCCCTGTCCTCCTCCATCTTGTCTTCCGTTGCTCAGAGATTTCTTTGGGAAGAGTCCAGAGTTGTTGCTGCGCCTGGCTGAGTCCAGCGAAGAGAACATTCCCCTGAGTGACCTGCTGGTGGCGCTGTTCTACGTTCCCATGAGACACCTTCACGAATACGGCAGGCTTCTGCTCAAACTGGGAACCTGCTTTGAGGTGGTACGTACGAACCTCTGGAACCTCTGGTCCACACACATGCATGCGCACACTCACTTTCCTGTACGCGCTTCTCATCTCGTCCTCCCTCCAGAGTTCGGTGGAGTACCAGAAGCTCCAGGACGGCTGCTCTAAGTTTGAGGCCTTGGCTCTTCATCTGAAGAGGAAGAAGAAGGAGGCAGAATACACGTACCACTTCTGGAAGAGCTTCCCTGGCAAGATGACGGTCAGTCCCCTGGTCCGGTGACCTAACCAGTAACGGTAGATTCACGTTGTGTTTTCACATTGCCCTCTGTAGCATGTTGTTTCAGACACTGCTGTGGAGCCGTAGCCAAACTGGCCCAGTGGTCAGACCTGGGAATAACGTGTGTTATCCAGCCCAACATCTCCCGTTGTCTTTTTTTAACCTAGTATCCCATTTCTCCCGGTGTTTCCTGGTCCAGGATTCCTTGCGTAAGCCTCACCGCCGGCTGGTCTGTGAGAGCAGCAATAAGACCCTGATGTTACAGAACGCCGGACGCTTCTCCGTCAACTGGTTCATCCTCTTCAACGACGCCCTCGTCCACGCCCAGGTAAAATCGCGCCGCCCCTCGGCGTCTCCTGCAGACACCTCTCACACCGGAAGCCCAGGCTCGCTCCCTTGACCTTGTCGCTTTCCAAATTTCGCTGTTTCATTCTTTTCTTTTTTTTGTTAACAAACTCAAAGCATATTGTCGTATCCAACAAGTGTTGACTGACTCCCATGAAGTTACGTGTTTGTCTTTGTCCTATCAGGGCGTGGTTCCCTATAAAAGCTTTGTAAGTATGCAGCAGCGGCCAGTGCAGGCTGACCCCTAGGTCGGTGCGGCGCCCCCGTGTGGCCAGGGCTTGGCTTAGGATTGCCGAATTGGCACTTGAGGCCAATCACAAAACGCCGGCTTCTAAGCTTGAACTAGCGGCAACGCAAACCCACACATCCTGCCTTGTTATTTGCGCTCGTTGTGTGAACTAACACCCGGCTGGCGTAAGCCCTGTTGATTTGATCACGCGGAGCAGCTTTCTGCCCCGGGCTTCAGCTGACACAACCGCTGGTGAACATCCAGAGCCCGTCGGCGCATGCTCTACGTCTTCAGTGCCCAGCCGCTCCTCAGTCAAGCCCGCGCGCCCCGGTCTCTGATACCAGCCTCAGGAGGATACTGTTTGGAAGGCTGATACCTGTAATAACTAAGGCTCTGCAATGTAACGGCCCCCAACTTTGTTGAACACGGGTGGCGAGACGTCATGGAAAGCCATAAGCAACACGCCACACACTGACTCTCTGCTTTTACGATTGGTTTTAAAGGACGTCATGTGGGGTCTCCTCGGTGTTGTAACTAAGACCCCGTCCGACCCACGTCGATTTTGCTACCCAGAGCCTTGGTTATGATTGAGAGACCTTGTGAGAATGAACCTTCTCATATTCACTTCTCTCAAGAGGTTTCCCTTCTCTTTTTTTGTTGCTATGTTTATCTTCGACTCCGAGGAGATCCTTTTCCTGTGACCTGCAACTGTCTTCCTTAGAGTGCACCCAGCTAGCAGTGTTTGATGATGTAGTGAGCATCTTGTGACCTGTGTCAGTTTCACCCCGTGCCGTGTGTCTCCCGGCCTGCCTCGTGCCCCTCCGCCCGTCCCTCTCTTTGTGTCATGTCCGTCAGGCCGTGAGAACGTGTTAGCCCCTCCCTGACAGTGGAACGAGTTTGTTGAAGCTGAGTGTGTCTGTGTGCTGTTGCCCTTTCCTCCAGTTCTCCACCCACCACGTCTTCCCGTTGGCAACGCTGTGGGTCGAGCCCGTCCCGGAGGAGAACACAGGCCTGTGAGTTTCTCCGTCACCCTAAATGCCCGTTCGCCAATGCGACGGATCCGAGTCTGAGTCTTGACCTTGTGTTTCCATGAACCGTGTGCTGTGTTGTCCTGTCCAGGTATGGACTGAAGGTGACCTCACCTGAGGAGACCTTCACCCTGCTAGCCTGTTCTCCCATGGAGAAGGTAGGTCACAAGCCGTTAACCAGGCCCCGACACTCGGGAGCAGTAAAGCTGGACATACTGTGTCTACGAAGCGCGTGGTGTTGGGCGATGCGAGTGGTGTGTAGATGTCTGTCCGTGCCTACGCCTCTGGTGAAACCCCCGGGTCTGTCTTCCAGGCCAAGTGGCTGCGCTTCATCAACCAGGCGGTTGAACAGGCCATTATTGGCACGGAACTAGAGGCGGGACCCACAGGCTTAGGGGCGGGGAGGAGGGCGGAGCCTCCCATTTCCCGGACTGCCTCCTACACATTTTACAAGGAAGGCCGTCTGAAGGACGCCACATACGAGGGCCGCTGGCTGGCTGGCAAGCCCAACGGCAGGTGGGTCTGGCTGGGGAGGGAGGGCTACGGGATCTGGTCGATGCTGGTTCCAGTTTTCCATGGTAAAGGTTAGCAGGGAGAACTGACTGGCTCTATCATTGTGTGTCCAGGGGTGTGGTGAAATGGCCTGATGGGCGAATGTACACAGGGACCTTCAAGAACGGTCTGGAGGATGGGTTAGTCGCTCTTACTCAATACAAAAATGGATCGGTTCAGAGGTTAAGGACGTGTTTTTATAACAGAGTCTCCTGCAATTACATTTTACATCTGCAGTTTTGGAGAATACGTAATTCCCAACAAGACCCTGAACAAGAAGGACCATTATCAAGGCCACTGGAAAGAGGGCAAGATGCATGGCCTCGGGACGTTCAAGTGAGTCTATTTGGGTTTTTGAGGAGTTAATCTGACTGTGTGACCACTGTGGATCTATGGAGTAGTACGTGTGACCGCTGTGGATCCACTGAGTAGTACCGTGTGACTGCTGTGGATCCACTGAGTAGTACCGTGTGACTGCTGTGGATCCACTGAGTAGTACCGTGTGACTGCTGTGGATCCTGACCGTGTGACTGCTGTGGATCCACAGAGTGGTACCGTGTGACTGCTGTGGATCCATGGAGTAGTATGTGTGACTGCTGTGGATCCATGGAGTAGTATGTGTGACTGCTGTGGATCCATGGAGTAGTATGTGTGACTGCTGTGGATCCACTGAGTGGTACCGTGTGACTGCTGTGGATCCATGGAGTAGTACGTGTGACTGCTGTGGATCCATGGAGTAGTACGTGTGACTGCTGTGGATCCATGGAGTAGTACGTGTGACTGCTGTGGATCCACCGAGTGGTACCGTGTGACTGCTGTGGATCCATGGAGTAGTACGTGTGACTGCTGTGGATCCACCGAGTGGTACCGTGTGACTGCTGTGGATCCATGGAGTAGTATGTGTGACTGCTGTGGATCCACTGAGTAGTACCCTGTGACTGCTGTGGATCCTGACCGTGTGACTGCTGTGGATCCACGGAGTGGTACCGTGTGACTGCTGTGGATCCATGGAGTAGTACGTGTGACTGCTGTGGATCCATGGAGTAGTACGTGTGACTGCTGTGGATCCACCGAGTGGTACCGTGTGACTGCTGTGGATCCATGGAGTAGTATGTGTGACTGCTGTGGATCCACTGAATAGTACCCTGTGACTGCTGTGGATCCTGACCGTGTGACTGCTGTGGATCCACGGAGTAGTACGTGTGACTGCTGTGGATCCACGGAGTAGTACCGTGTGACTGCTGTGGATCCACGGAGTAGTACCGTGTGACTGCTGTGGATCCACGGAGTAGTACCGTGTGACTGCTGTGGATCCTGACAGTGTGACTGCTGTCTGTGCAGGTATGCCTCAGGTGAGCTGTATGAGGGCTTCTTCCAGGACAACATGCGTCACGGTCACGGGATGCTGCGCAGCGGCACGCTAAACTCCTCCTCCCCCAGCGTCTTCATCGGCCAATGGGTGCACGACAAGAAAACAGGCTATGGCGTATTCGATGACATCACCAGGTACGGCGTCAGTGTTGACGACATTTACTTCGCGTTCTCCGACTGCGCGTGCTGATCTGGAATCAGTTTTTTTATTCCTCGCCGAACCACAGTGAACGTGAATACATGGACGTGCAGCGACAGCGGTGCCTAGTGGCCTGAATCACTCTGTTTCCCCCCAGAGGGGAGAAGTACATGGGCATGTGGCAGGAGGACCAGCGGCAGGGCTTGGGTGTGGTGGTGACCCAGTTCGGCCTGTACTACGAGGGGACCTTCAGCAGTAACCGGATGCAGGGGGCCGGCGTGCTGCTGTCCGAAGACAACACCACCTACCAGGGAGAGTTCTCAGAGGACTGGACCCTCAACGGGAAGGTGACTGAGGAGGGACACTTGCACACACCCACGCGCAGACACATTCATACACACACTTCCTTATCCTCACACACACTTCCTTATCCTCACACACACACACACACACATTTGTATGGCTATCCTCATGGGAACCAGAAAATAATCTTAACCCTAAACCTAATCATAACCCTAATCTAACCCTAACCTTAACCTCAATAAAGTCTATGCCTAAAATCTATGCCTAAACTTTACCTAGATGTAATGGAACCTTAACCCTAAACCTAACCAACCAAGACATGTCAACCCCCCCCCCCCCCCCTCAGGGCGTGCTCACCATGGCTAACGGAGACTACTTCGAGGGCTCCTTCAACGGCGAGTGGGGCTCCGGCCTGAAGGTGGGCGGCTCCTACTTCAAACCCAGCGTCTACGAGTCAGAGCGGGACAAGAGCCGCGTTGTGTGAGTCCACGGTTTCATCGTGTCCGGTTCTCAGAAGGGTCGGACGACGAGCACGTTCCAAACACAAATGATTTGGGTTTTTAGTTTTTTCGTGGCATGTTCGGCGAGCGCCGGCGAGGCGGTCGGTACATCTGTTTTCTGCTCTTCCTTGAGAACGCGTTGAGGCTGCGTGCGGCGTTACCGTTGACATCCTCTGCTCATTCCCTCGGCCTCCAGTCAGCTGGGCGTCTTGGCGGTGCGACCGGAGGAGAAATGGAAGGCTGTGTTCGAGGAGTGCTGGAGGAGTCTTGGTTGTGAGGCTGCGGGCCAGGGGGAGAACCAACTGGCCTGGGAGAACATCGCTGTAGCCCTGACGACCAGCAGGAGACACCACAGAGACAGGTAGACAGACAAATAAAAAACACCTGACAGCTCCCATTCGAAAAACAAATACAAATAATCAGGATAAACTTTGTTGTTCGACCCTTTTTTTATTTTTATTTGAAGGTTGCAGGATGCGGGAGAACAGATGAATGTGCATATTCATGAGCAAGTGTAAGAAAAATTAAAGGTTGCTTGAGACTTCAGTTCTCTGCATTGTAAGTCTATGACCATGACCCAGATTGTCAAAGATCAAGGCCTCCAGCCAACCCGTGTCCGAGGCAGGTCACATGAGGGGCTTGTGTTTAAGGAGCTTTCTTTCCCCCAAAAAACCCTGCTCCGTATAGAGGTGAAATGAGCAGCAAATCCCTCCGGCCTCCTGTCGCCGTTACAACGTCACATGAACATCAAACCACCTTCATCTGACCGCCAAGCTACCAGGTTATATCGGCTTATAGGTCCTTTCGTGCCCGACTCACCGTAACGGTCAGGTGTGAAACGGTGTTAAAGGGAAGGGAGAATGCTTTGCGGTGGGGCAGGGTTGTAATCTGAGCGGTTGTGATCGTTGCAGCCCGGAGCTGAACCTGAGCCGGAGTCACAGTAGAACCCTGGAGAGTCTGGAGTTCATCCCCCAGCAGCACGGAGGCCCGTTCTCCATGGAGAAGTACCACACTATCCGCCAGTACCTTGTCAAGGTGACCCCATGTGACTCGCTAACTCGCCAGATGGGGCCCAGGCACCAATTTGTGCGCGTGTGTGTGTGTGTGTGTGTGTGTGTGTGTGTGTGTGTGTGTGTGGTTTGACTAGCCGTATCCTTCAATAGGGTCTATAGAATCAAGAGCCCTTGTCATTGGTTCTGTATGAACTGATTTGTCTGTTTCAGTTCCGTCATGTGATTTACTGTCATTGAGAAACACCTTTCCCGGCTGTGTTCTTTAAACATAGGGCGGAATAATCCAAATCAATAATGAATAACTCAATCTGTTCATTTAATCCTGTTCGTTAGTGTACTTCCAGGTGGAGAACTTCTGAAGCGCCCAAGTAACCCTGACACCTCTTCCTCAATGTTCTGCCCGCCCCAGGCCTGTGACACGCCCCTGCACCCCCTGGGCAGACTGCTGGAGACCCTGGTAGCCGTCTACAGGATGACCTATGTGGGTGTGGGGGCCAACCGACGCCTCCTACAGCAGGCCGTCAACGAGATCATGTCCTACCTGGTCCGCATCTTCCAGATCGTCAGGTGTTTGTTTTTGTGTGTTTATCTCCGCCCGAGGCTGGCATGCGGAAGCCTCCGTCCGTTTTTTAATCCGTGTAGTCTCGTCCACATGTGACTCGGTGTAATGTTTACATGCCTCTTCTCAGGTTCCTGTTCCCAGATCTGCCGGAGGAGGGTGGAGCGATCCCTGAACCATCCACTAACTCCCAGGCCAAGAAGGAATCCACAGGCACCCAGCTGGAGTCCCCCAAACCTGGGTATGACTGTTGGAAATCCCCCCTGCCTGGTTGTCGGTTAAACTGTATAGTCCCTCAGCAGAACCCCTTAGTCAGGTTTACATCAAGCCTTTTTATTTGATTAATACCTTCGCTTCTTGGGGTTTAAGGCCGGGTGTTTTGTAAAAGTTACTTTGTGACAACTGCTGATGTAAAAAGGGCTTTATAAATCAATTTGATTGATTGAAATGTCAATTCAATTTCCTAAACTTCACATTCGCCAGAGGTGTATTTTCCATCCACTCACAGTCGGTTATGCAACAAATGCCAATGGAAACGTGTTTTACCAATTACTAATGCCTTGTTGAAGAAGTACGCAGTCACGTAATGAATATCGCATGTGACAAAGTGCTTTAGCGGTAAATTATGTCAGAATAATATGTTTACATATTTAATTTACGAAAGAGTGTTTGGTTGGAAACGCAACTTGGCTTGTGAAATGCGCACGTAGGTTTTATGTGAACTTAAAACATGTCCGATAGGTGGATGGATACACAACTGAAATGCAGTTCTAAGATGGATTTGTTGTATTGGATGGTGAGTTGTTAGCTAACTAGGGAGGATTATGAGATGACCGATCAAAATATGATTTATGGAAAAGAGCATATGTCTGTTTTTTTATTTTTTTATTGACTTTTTATTTTCTGGGAAAAAACAAGAGAGCCCCTGAATAGTGTGCGTGTGTGATCCCTCCAGGCTCGTGGTGAGCAGTTCGGCTCTGCTCCTGCCCGTCTTGCTGCCCCGTCTCTACCCTCCGCTGTTCACCCTCTACGCCCTGGAGAAGGAGAGGGAGGACGACGTGTACTGGGACTGTGTTCTCCGCCTGAACAAGCAGCCTGACATGGCCTTGCTGGCCTTCCTCGGAGTGCAACAGTGAGTAGTGTCGTCCGTCTCCTCGCTGGTTTACCCACTCTGTTATTTTCACCGCCGTGCCTCCCAGCGTGGTCCGGCGGTGTAGCCCGCCCGCCTCCGATGCACATGTACAACTGCAGTGCCGGTTCAAATCCGGCCCGCCGCTCCTCCATTAAAACGCTCTGCCGCCACTTTTCTGCTGAAAGGAAGGCTGTAACTACAGAAGTGACCTGGCCTGGTTAAGTGGAGTAGCGTGTAATGGTTTGTCTCTTTGCTTTCAGGAAGTATTGGCCCGTTTCAGTACCGGTCCTGGGCGAGAAGACCGAGGTATGAGCAGTAGAACGTTGCCCCACCTGTGGGTTAGATACCAGGACCCGCCAGGTACATGTCGCTGACCTCTCGCCTTCTCTAGGTCTCGTCCAGCACCAAAGATGCGTGTTTTGCGTCCGCAACTGAAACTTTGCAACAGATCAGGTAAGGCTTTACTCGGAGCAGAAGCCGTGTCTAGTCGTCATCAGTAAGTAAAGGAAGTGAGTGAATGAGTCTGACATGTTTCACGTTCAGTGTGTATCTGTAAGTCTCCGCGGTATACCGTGTATTGATACGGTGTGTTTGTTTCCAGTACAACGTTCACGCCGTCGGACAAGCTGCAGGTCATCCAGCTGACCTTTGAGGAGATCACAAAGGAAGTGATGTCATCCCTGAAGGACAACTTCCTGTGGTCAATGGACGACCTGTTTCCTGTCTTCCTTTATGTGGTGCTGCGTGCTCGGTGAGCTGAGGAAAGCACACACACGCGCCTCTCTGTTCCTCAGAGATACGCCGGAACCCAGGGTTTTTCCTCAAAGTCTCTGGAAAGAGCCTACGGACCTCCAATAAAATACGGAACTATTTGTGCGTTTGTTCATTTAGGATCAGAAACCTGGGGTCGGAGGTGAGTCTGATTGAGGACCTGATGGACCCCTGTGTACAGCACGGAGAACACGGCATCATGTTCACCACCCTGAAGGTACACACACACACACACACTCTGTCAGACTTTATCAGAGAAAACATTCTATGGCATATATTAACCAAATGCAACCAGAATGTAACGATTTTAAATACACTTAATGTTAATGTTTAACAGGGTAGGCAATCATTTAGACTCGAAGGCCAAGTGCAGATTTTAAAATGGGCTGTACGGATATATTTAAATGGTTTCCTTTCTTGATTTATTTTCTTACACACATACACACACACACACACTCTGTTTCATGAAGAATACATCTGTAGTTGTGTTTGTGTGTGTGTGTAATGCATGTTATTTTCCTCTGTCCCCCAGGCATGTTACTATCAGATACAGCATGAGAAGATCACATAAGGACCTCAGTGTGGGCAGTTCTGTACTATTCACTCTAGTGCTAGCCCGTCAGCCAGCCAATCAGACGGCAGGGATTGAAGAGCTTTGGAGTGATGTGTCAGGGTTGTCACGGTGACAAACTGCTGCTTACTGTCCATCTGCTCCCCAGTAGCAGGACTCCTCTCTCTCACACTCACTCACTCACTCACACACACACACCAACTTCAAAGCACCCTGTCCTAACCAATGCACCATGTGGACCTCAAGGTAAGCCCAAGGTGCTGTGAAGCTCTTTTGGCCTGTTTATCTGGTCAGAGCCTTTAACACCTTAGACCCTGAATGAAGGAATCTGTTAGATGTAGTGGGAGGCGGCCTACTGGGATGTGGGCAGGGCCATTGGAGTACCAGCCTCAACGTAGACTGTTGGGAATGTGACTGGCTGTTTCTCATCTCATGCCTGGCTGTTTCTAATCTTTTAACATACTAGTAGTTAGGAAGTCCTTGTGAAAAGAAACCGAAATGCTGCGGTCCAACCGGGACCAACCTAAAACGCCAAGGAGTCGTCTTGTTTGTACAGTATGCAGGGCCGGATCTTGGCATCATTTAGTCAAATTTTGCTTTGGGCCCCAAAAGGCTAGGACCTCGGCAGAATGCATGAAGAGGTCAACATGGCCAACGGTTGCTTTCATCATTGTCTTATGGGCCAGACGTCACACTACATCACTTTGAAGCGTTGACGTCACTTAACAGGGAAGGATTTCACGCGACCAACGCCGTGGTTTTTGCGCCTGTGGTTCCATTAGCCTGCACTCACTTGTATTCCAGTCTTTAAATGCACTTGTGGCACCGGGTTCATACAGTTGCAATGTCAGTGTTTTAATTGCTCTGGACAATACAGAATATACAGCTTAGCATTCAGGCAACTGACGGTGTGAGGTTTTGTGGCACCATACGGTTTCCCAGGTAACTGAGTGTCAGCTAATGTGCATCTCACCTGGAAGACTTTCAACACGTGTTTTATGGGGGTATTTTTAACCATTGTTTGCACAGTATTTATTGTAAGTTACACAGCGGTTCTTTCAGGTAATTTTGCGTATTTCTACACTATAGCAAAATTGACATTAATGTGCTAAAAATGTTAATTAATGTTAGCTTCCTCAAATCAGATGGAGACTTACTGGGAAGCAATATTGTCCATATATGTATTTGTTTGGTATTCTCCGGTCGTGTTGAAGGAGTTCTTCCATAGTATTTGTATCTACCAACCTACCAAGGCAATCACTGCCATGTGGAAACTGTCTTTGTTCAACCAGTGTTCTGGTCATGTCATAAGTACATTTGTGAATATCTTCACCTGTGGTTATACAGTTACATTTGAAGTATGCCAAAGGCAATTCTTTCTGTAAAATATTTGCAACAAATTTATGAATATTTTTTACAATCTCCAATCTGGGCAGTATTACTCATCTGGATGACCAAGTTGTTCCAACTTTTAATTCACTGTTTGACGGACTGTGCAGTGCTTTATTGCTATTTTAAATATAATTTGTAACCTAGTATCCGATCGTGTGGTTCGCTCATTCCTAGATTTATCAGTATTTTTCTTTCTTTTTTTTGGCTAAGAACTTTCTGGTTATTTATCGGCATCTATTTGCACCGGAACCATGAGACCATTGGTGTGGCATGATGGGATATTTCTACAGCATTTGATCCATTGACTATGAAGGATACAGTTTGAACTTTAGTATGTCAAAGTGAAAGGCCTCTGCTTGTACTTCCAGGTTACATTAGACTGAGGATTGGCTGTGTTGTCTTGTCTTTTTTAATGTGAACAATGATGTCAACATTTTGTCAAATGTAAATAATGTATCTTGTAAACAATGGGCAATAAAAGAACATGACAATTGGAAGAATGCTCCCTTTCGATTCAATAGGCTTCTGTGATACCTTTTCTTAAGTTTGCTTCAACCTGGTAATTTGATTGTACGGGTTTTATTGTAACCGATGTAATATAAAAACAGTGTTCGCAGATACTTTGGTTTCTGTCAGATTACAGGTCTATTTCGGAAATATCACTAGCTGGTGACAATCCGCTAAGCTTTGTCCCATTTTTATACTTCCAGATACCATATTTTAATTGGATTATCCTGTTGTTGCAGAGATTTTCCTATACAGAAGGGAATGCATACTTGAGTACTCAAGATTAGAAAAGGCTGATAAAATACTGTTTTTAAAATGTCAGTCTTAATTTTACCAAAAATGTATAAACCCCTAAGAAATCTCTTTTAATCCGTAAAATTCATATTACTTGTTCAGATTATTGTCATGATGTGATATTTTGGGTCAAATTAAAATACTGCATCTGTACCAAGACACACAGGGGATGACAATAAATGAATAGCAACACATAAATGTGTATTTCAAAGCTTTATACAGTGCAGCCAGATCATCTTGGTACTGTAAAACATTGTCGTTAACATAAAAGCAAATATTTAGGTAGATTACATCATAAATCAACAACAACCACGTGTTTTCTGAAACCTTGGTAAATCCACAGTAAACTACGCAAAGAGTTTGAGCAGGTTCCCCGGTCTCTCTCATGCCAGACAAGTGTCACGCATCCGAGGCATGTGTGACACAGCCAGAGCTGGCCCTAGACATAAGAGACATACGCAGTCGCTTAGGGCCCTCGACCACCCGGGGGCCCCAGACCGCTAGGGGAGAAGAGGCCCCCAAAATAAAAGTTTGCTTAGGGCCCCAAAAAGGCGAGGGCCGGCACTGTTCACAGCTTTGCCCCAACTTGTGCAACTTTTGCTCTGACATTTTTTGTATCCTCTCAGAGGTCCCTAATCTCCGGCGGACAGAGTACTTAACATAGGTGGTGGCGTAGAGGCGTTGTGAAAAGACGGTTTGCGTGAGATCTTGAGCAGCATTAGTTTCACTACATTGGACAAGTCACGAATTTGCAAATGTAAACAACTTTGATGCGGAGGAAAGGTGTGTCTCTGCAAAGATAGGATGGATCTCTTTTTTCTGGTTCCAATATAAACCCCTGCCCAAAACTTAATCAAACATCCGATGAGAGATTTTAGTTCTAGGTTGACAGAGATTAGATTGACCCAGGCCCCAGGTCACTATTTTGAGACTCTGGGAAGACTGACCACACTCCAACTATAAATGTAATCACCTAGTCTTATTGCAGCACTACGTTTTTGTTTAACTTTTGTGGTATCTATAGTTTTTGAGGTCTTTCTAATATGTATGCTAAAATTGAAGCAACCATATAGTCTTCATCTGGAGTAATTTCTCTGTTGCTTTCAAACATATTTAAAAAAAGACAAATTGGGGATGTCTTCATGACATGGCTACCCCTTACCTGTGCTGGCCATAGCTTGAGGCCATCTAGCTGTGTGGACAATGGGCCCGTCCCAAATGTCAGCCTGTTCTCATCACAGTGCCCTAGCTCAGGTCAATATGTCACTATGTAGTGAACAGGGTGACTTTCAGCACGGTCACGTCATCCCATCCGTTCACGTTCAGGCGTGGGTTAAAAGCAGAAAGAGTTAAGAAGCTTTGGAAGCAGAGCTACGGGGTAGCCTAGGACAGCCAGGCAGCCGGTTGGACATGCCTCTGTCAGTCCTGGGTAGAGACGCAACGGCTCACTTGCCGAGGATTACTGGGATAGAGAGGATTACACTACCCTCTCGTCCCGGTCGCTACGTGGTAAAAGCACAGACGTATTATCGGCGGATCCCCTGGGAATTCTCTTTTGGGAAACGGTTGTACAGATGAAAAACCTTCCTCTGGACCATACTAGGAGTTGAAGAAGGGGGGTCCGAGAGACTGGAAGAAACCGTACAGGTGAGCACACAGGAAAAGTGTTTTCATACACAATAGGCTCCCGGCCAGGATTAAGTAGACTGACTGTTGAGGTAAGACTGGTCTCCTTTCAATCCCAACACGGGGATCCACTATTGTTTATCCAAAAATGACACATTAAAAATGTAACATTACGTTGACAGTTCTGTTTTGTTAAATTGGTGAGGTTGAGGCAAACGTGATGCAGGAACGGGGTAACAGTATCGTCATGCCCAGGGCTTTTACGTGACATGTATGGCATTCAACGTGACGGCGCACAGCAAAGAGGCTGCTCTTAGTAGCGTAGTTAATGGACATCCATAAGGGACATCCATAAAAGCACAACTCCATATAGGTTACATTCCTGTTAATTTGGTTGTTACTGTAATCTTAAATGTGTGTAAGCAGATTATACAATGTTATATTAATTTCCTCACCAGGTTTTGGTTGAGAGATCACCATGATACAGGCTGTGGAAGCAGAGGTGACATCCTCTCCTGGACTGGGTGACCATGGTAAGTGTGGGAAACCAAACTGGTCATGTCTTGACGTTGAGCTAATCGCGCAGCATTTCTCTCCTGTGTTGTGATAATTCTATGGCTGTTTATGCCAATGGTCATGTTTATGCTGACGCCGTCCTCTAGGCCTGAGGCAGATCCTGGCTGATGTGGTAGAGGCGGTGAAACACTCCATCAACAAGGATATCAACGGGGCAGAGCTCCTGTACAGCCTCCTCAACGCCCCTTGGCTCCAATCGCTGCTGAAGGTTAGCCTCGATCTAGAGTGGCGGTTCCCAAAGCTTTTCTGTCCCAGGGAACATCAAATCATGGTCAATAGCTCTGAGGACCAGTGGAAGTAATAGCAAATTGTTTTCACGATCCAAGTTCCACAGGTTCAAACCAGCTCCCCCTGGACATCACCTGGGGTTTCAGTAGGTTTAACGTAGGTTTAACCCGTTTGCCTTGTCCCTTCTTCACCCAGGTGTACGAATGCCTGCAGCAGCACAAGAAAGAGCCGCCTGCTCCCTTTCTACCGTACACCACACAGCTCATCCGACAGGTAGGATCCACGGATTTGCCCGGTCAGAGACCATGGAGAGGTGTCCGCCCTGTTCCTGCATCCACTGCTTTTGGTTCCAATCCGTCTTTCTGCGCTCCCTCTAGATTCTGGCTGACATGAGAACTGTTCCAAACCCTTCTGCTGAGGCCCGGGAGTTATACAATCTTCTCAGGGAACCACACTTCAAGGTGAGAGCACCTGGTTCAACAAGGACTACTATTGAATTGAGTATGCAGCTGTGACTAAACTGTTTTTGGGTTGTTTAAGTTATTTATGCACAATGCAGTCCATATGTATTTAGATAGTAATACAAGTTCTGTTATTTTGGATCTGTACTCCAGAACATTGGTTTTGAAATGAAACAATGACTGAGGTTAAAGTGCAGAACATCAGCTTTAATGTGATAACCGATGTTTTTGTACACTTGGTTCATCTTGCTGTTACCATCAGCAGTTTCATCATCAATGAAGACAAGTGAGCAAGTTCCATTGGCACCCATACAAAGTGTAACACCCCCTCCACCTTATTTCACAGAGAACTTAGTATACATGTTTCTTTTTTCTCCACACTTTCCTCTTGACTCTGGTACATTTTAATAGTTGGGTCCACTGTTGACAGTAACTTTTTCAGGAACTTTCCAGTCTCTTTTTTATTTGGCACCTTGCAGTCCAGCCACTGTAGTTCCATTGGGAAAGTCTTCTGTGAATGTCAGTGGCTGACACATCCACAGCCTTCCTTCAGGAGAGTTTCCTCATCTGTAGAACAGTTCTTTGTGGATTTTCATCTTCAGTATGGTGAGCTTTCCTCAGTCATCCACTGTAGAGGTCTCTCTTAGTCTGCAAGGTCATGTGCCATTGCTGAACTAACCAGTTGTAATGTCACAAGGAAATCCCCTATGCCCAACCCCCATTCGGCGCTAGCACAATATGCACCACCCAATGGAGCCCCCCAGGCCAAAACCGGCAGTTGCACAACCGGGGCTCAAACCCCCGTCTGTAGCGACAAAAAAAACGTATGAATTAACTTATGAATGAACCAACAAAGGAAAACTATTGCAGGCTCTGATCTCAGCTCACGACACGGTGGCCCAGAAGGACTATGACCCAGTGCTGCCTCCCATCCCTGAACACCTGCCCGACGACGAGGAAGCCATGAGGATTGTCTGTCTGGTGAAGAACAAGCAGCCGCTGGTGAGTTATGGAAACCCCTGACCGTCTCCGGTCTCTTGGGGCTAAATAGTGCCCCACGCTTTACTGTTTGGAACATGTTGTCCGAACATGCGTCCTCAGATTTAAGATGCATGTGAGGACAATTTAATGAATGCTTGTACATTTGTTTTTAGGAAATTGTCGTTTTTTTTCTTTCCAGCAAGCATCTCCTGGTGACCTGACAAATGCTGTAACATAAGGCAGATTTCATAAAATGTCGTTTGTTTGATTGTTATTTGTACATTGTGTGACAGTTGATTTCAATCAAACTTATAGCGGTAGAGTTATTAACATTTCCAGGACAGCTTAGTGTCACGAAGGGTCAATTTGGACTAAAAAGATTAAATTAGATCAGATTGAACCCCAACATTTCCTATATTCAATAAGCCGAATATAATAGAGAGGTCTTTCCAGACAGACTTTTTGGCTCTCGTTTGGAAATCATCTCAAATCTAAATCCACTTGAAGCGGTGCCAGGTCTGTGAGAACACTTTCTGTTTTGTAGAGTTAAAGTGCAAAGCTCTGTTGTGTTTTTACAAAAAGTGGACAAATGTTCATGCAAAAACAAAAAAAGACACCACTGACTGAGATGGAGGTATTGTTGTATGGCCCATTCTCTCCCCGGGAAAGAGGCGCTCAGGAGGGGCTGTACGCAGTGGCTGGGACACCCTGAGGAAGATGACCCACCAGATGCTCATCCACGGGGCAGCCGGGCGACCCCGGGTTGAGGGGGACCTGGGGCCTCTGGAGGGGGCACAACCCTCGCCCAGTGCATGGAGAGTCAGCCCCACCCCCGCCACTGCGGTGTATGGCTGTGGAGCTGCGGCCCCGCTCCCCTTCGCCGAGCCGCCCCCCTTCGCCGAGCCATCCCCTTCGCCAAATTTTAAGCCAATGAGAAATTGTAGAATTTGCCGGATGCATGCATTCCGGGAAGGAGGAAGCCCCAACAGCCCCGCCCCTTCGGTCTGCAGCTCGGTGCTGATTGGTAAGAACCGTAGGTTTAGCCTGAGCGGTGAAAACTGAACAAGAATGTAACAACAGAATCCTACTACTGCTTTCATCTCAACAAGGTTCCTGTCATTTCCCGGGTCAATAATGCATATTTCTCTCCCTTCTACCTCCCCTACCTCTGGAGATGAAATGACTGAAGGGCTGGACAGTGGAGAGCTTGTAGAGTCCGCCTGCTCTCTGTCCCCTCTCCTTCACCAAACCGCGCCTTCACCCATCCAGCCTCAGACTGTAGCCCCTCCCTATCTAGCTGCGTGCTACTCCTCAGTAACGGGCCACCGCCACGCCCCCGGCACCCACCTGCGCGTCGGGAGCTTCAGCCCCCGGGTCCGCTCGGCTCCGCCCAGCCCGATGCAGTGCCGTCGGGTCGACCGGACGCATCCCGACCCTGCCGTGCTGCAGGCGAAGCAGGAGAGCCTGGACGAGCTGAGGTCCAGCGTGCGGCAGGCAGCCGTCTCCATGGAGCGCAGCACGGCCGACGTCTGCCGGCTGGGCCAGAGGATGGCGGCCGCCACGGAGCTCATGTCGGAGAGCGTCCGGGAGAATGCCAACGCTCTGACCCGGCTGGCCCGGGTGGTGAGCAGGCTGCAAACACTCGTGGCCGCCAGCAGGGTGGCGGAGGACGCGTCCCAGCATGTACAGCGCAGCCCGACGCGGCCTGTCCGTCCGCCGCTGTCGGTCGACGGCTCAGCCGGCGAACAGGAATGTGCAGCCAGCCGCCTGAACGCCCGGACGTCTGGCTGTGCTCAGAGCAACACAGAACCGTCCTTATCGTCTGCCTCGTCGTCCACCTCCCTCACCGGTACCTTGGATGGCGCTTCTCCCGTGACTCCAAAGAGGTGTGTTGCCGCATCTCCCGAGTGCCAGCAAAAGCACGTCTTTGTCCGGTTCCAGCAGCCTCACATCTCCAACGGCCTGTCAACACCAGCCCCGTCCGCAACGCTCGTCCCACTCCCCCGCAGCCAGAACGTGGCGCGCTCCAGCCACAGGAAGAAGAAGAGAAAGAACAGGAAGTGATTAAGCCAGGTGGGAGTGTTGTTCTGGTCTTTTCCGGAGACTTTCCATGGGTTGGCTACTCTGGGGACTCCTGTAAGGGCATTCTCCCCTGGACTCCCTCTGGGCTGGTTCTATAACAGGCATTTATCCTTTCTTCTGTAACCCTCCGCACAGTCCAGTCACCCAACATTCCTCCCACGAAGTCCATTACTGCGTTTCCGAAGTCAAGTCATCCGTTTCATGTCACACTGTACATTGTGTCATTTTGTATTCCCAAATAAAGCATCTCATTTTCCCCCTTAAACTTGTGACGTTCTCCATCTCACATCACGACACCTGCCACAACCTCTGATGTCAAATGTTCAGTGTCACTACTGCTGTCCACGCAATCATTCCATGGCACCGGTGAAGAGGTTAATGGAACTCCAACCAAACAACGGACGTCACGGCAACGTGTGTCCTTCAGTGTTCTTATGCGTTCTAATGACCTCTTCACCCCATCTAATATGTCTGCATCTGTGAGAACTGCAGGACAATGTTTCAACTCTGGGTTCATGTCCCCTCCCTCTCTCTCTCTCTCTCTCTCTCTCTGTCTGTCTCTCTCTCTCTGTCTGTCTCTCTCTCTCTGTCTCTCTGTCTCAGGGAGCCACCATAAAGAGGAGTGACTTAACGGGGGAGATCTTCGTGGCTCGGGTGATCCATGGAGGACTAGCAGACCGCAGTGGTGAGATCTCCACATCTCCCTCTCACTCACTGACTCGCTGGATGGCTCGCTGGCTGGCTCTGTGACTGGCTGGCTGGCTGGTTCTGTGACTGGCTGGCTCTGTGACTGGCTGGCTCTGTGACTGGCTGGCTCTGTGACTGGCTGGCTTGCTCGCTGGCTGGCTCGGTGACTGGCTGGCTTGGTGACTGGCTGGCTCGTTGACTGGCTCGCTGGCTGGCTGACTTGCTGGCGCACTGGCTGTCTGTAATGTCTCTTCCTCCTCATGGTGTTTCCTCTTCTCTCCAGGTCTGCTGCATGCAGGGGATCGCATCATGGAGGTCAACGGTTACCCTGTGGACGGCCTGGAGCCTGAGCAGGTCATAGAGATCCTGGTGAGTCCAGCCGCCCGTTCGTTTCAAACTGTCCTCTCAGAATACTGTCCGTCGTCTGTCTCCATCCACCGGGGGGGTGTTCACCCGTATTTGGTCCCACAGGCCCGGTCTCACGGTACCCTCATGTTTAAAGTGGTTCCCATCACAGACAGACCCGTCAACAACCACACCATGGTGAGTTATGGCATGGCAACAAGGATACCTAACCTTCCTTCAAATCTCATTTATAGTGTGAAAAAGGTACAACGCTCTTTGATTTATACATGTTATAAAAGAATGCGCAAAGTCGCCCTGATGATTTAAATGTGTGGTTGCATCTCGACTCATGTTGGATGAGCACTCTCATTCTCTTTTCGGTAAGGGACCTAATAGCACCAAGAACACACATGGTTTAGTTCTGGCCGTTAGAGTTCTGCACTTCTGTCCTTGGTTTTTGTCAGTGTTCTGGCTTTACGTGCGAGTCACCTTACCTCGGCTGTCCTAGATGTACGTGCGTACCATGGCAGACTACAGCCCCCAGCAGGACCCAGCCATCCCCTGTGCGGAGGCGGGCATGGGCTTCAGGAAGGGAGACGTGCTGGAGATCGTGGACCAGACGGACGCCCTCTGGTGGCAGGCAAAGAAACTGCCAAGCACCTCGGCCTGCGCCGGCCTTATTCCCTCCACCAACATGCTCAGGAGGAAACAGAGAGAGTTCTGGTGGTCCCAGCCATACCAACCTCACACCTGCATCAAAACCTGTGAGTCTGGTACAGGCTTATATTTATATTTAAATATGTAACTGGTAAAGAGGTTCACTGAATGTCTGTGACACATTTTTCATTTAACTTTGCTTGCCTGAAGTAAGCACTGTGGACGAAGGTGAGACCTATGCTCTTTGCTCATTGAGCCAGTTCTCAGTGTGGGGGATGTTATCATTGACGCTGACAATTCGTCTTGCCTTGCGCTTTCAGAGGAAGATCTGATGGCCATTGACGAAAAGTGTGTTGAAGCTGGTAAGATTTTATCTCAAAACAACACATTCACATCATCTTTAACCCATCGTTTCAGCTTTTAACCTATTTTCTGTTTTCTAACAGATGAGGAAGCGTTTGAATCTGGTAGGTAAGTCTAAAGTTATTTCATAGTTTCCCCCCCGATAGCTATAATGTCACTAATTTATAATACCAGTAATGTTTGTTGTATTCTGTCAATATTTTCCGAATTCCAATGTGGAACGTAAGAGGAGCTAAGGGCAGGTGAGCATGACCAGTTCGATCCGAAGTTCCACTTGGTTAGAATTTAGCATCGCCTACAAAACCCTGTTCAGTGGCACGCACCAAACGGACACCCCGTGGTCATTCTCCCTCCCCGTTCCCCCCTGCCCGCAGAGGAGGGCGAGTTCGGCGGTAACGTCGACGGAATCTACCTACCTGGGTTCAGGCGTAGCCTGCGTCTGTGTCGACGGCGGTCGCACAGCACCGGCTCCAGTCAGCAGTCCTGCCACACACGCTGCCCCAGCAGCTGCTACAGTGCCCTTAACAACCCCTACGAGGAGGTGGTGCGATACCAGCGAAACCCACAGGACGCACACCGCCTGGTCGCCCTAGTCGGTAAGACGCCCCCCGGTGACGTCAGCCAGGCCATCCGGGCTGTGGTGTAAAGCCAGACCGAGCCGCAGTGTGTAGAATTCATAGTTAATGTTCTATATGGTGGCCCGGGCAACAAAGCCGTATCCGTGTGATGCGTGTCGTTAGCGATAACCACAGAAACGTTTTCCTGTCTCTCAGGTCCCTCTGGCGTTGGCGTGAATGAACTCCGCAGACGGTTAATCCAATCCAACCCTGGGACATTTCAAGGGGCAGTGCCTCGTAAGTACCCGGCATTTAGCCCCACATATCCCTGTGATCCTCTAATGATCTTCCATTGACGCTGTTATGTCCTATGATATAGCCCGGCATATCTGTTCATCTTCTTGCAGACACAACGCGAGCTGCTAAGAGTTGTGAGGAGTCCGGTAGAGAATATCACTTCATCAACAGAGAGCTGTTTGAGAACATGGTATATAACAACAGGTAGGTCCGTCTGGTCATGCTTCCAACCTGTACTAGGTTTAAATAGACTCTGGACTCAGCCCACATGCATTTATTATTTATTACAATTTGTACTCTTTAATATGTTCACTCGGCACAGCCAGAGGAAGAATGGTCACCCCTCTGAGCCTGGTTCCTCTCTGGGTTTCTTCCAAAATGTCAGCCTTCTTAGGGAGGTTTTCCTAGCCACTGAAATTCAACAGTACTGTTGTTTGCTCCTTGGGGTTTAAGGCCGGGTGTTTTGTAAAAGCACTGTGACAACTGTTGATGTAAAAAGGGCTTTATAAATACATTTGATTGATTGATTGATTGAGGTAGGGCTGACTGAAAACATCTAATTTCTCTCTCACACACACACACATGCTGTCCAACTGGTATGATCTTCCACGGAAGTCATTGGGATTGTCTTATGTCCCCATGTAAATATGTAACATTGACGTGGACCAACCGTAAAGCCAACGCTGTGTTTCGTTTCAATCCAGGTTCCTGGAATACGGGGAATACAGGGGGCATTACTACGGCACCAGCCTGGACGCCGTGAAGGACATCTTGAACAGTGGACGGATCTGTTTGATTGACATCGAGCCTCATGTGAGTTTTGCTGGCGTGCCGAGTGAGGATTGTGGAATAACTGACTAGTCATGGCCATCATAAGAGAAGCCCAGTGTTTCTCTGTATGTTCACAAATATTCACAGATATTCACAAATATCATCCTGCCTGGTTTAGTAAGTATGACGCCTGTCCCCATGCAGGCCATCCAATCAGTGAGGACACACGAGCTCAAGGCCTACATCATCTATGTAAAGCCACCGACCATAGACCGCATGAGGACCACCAGGCAAAATGCTCAGGTCACCACCAATTACTATGCCACGCGTCCTTTCAAAGTAAGAGTGTTACCATTTAGTTTTAATTATCCTTTATTAATTGACCTGGGGAACTTTTATATTTTTACCTAAGAGTGAGATAATATGGCAACAAGTCTCAAAATTGTGAGCCGTGACATAATTTCTCATCAGCTGTCAGCTAGGAACCATCATCACTGGGGATGAAATTGGTCATGGTCGGCCCCTGATTGGCATAGAAGGCACTGCCTCGCAGTTCACCCTTGTGACTAGGAGTAACTGGTGGGGGGGGGGTCTTGCACAGGGCATTAGAAATTAGCTCAAAGTCTTCCTGGGTTGGTGGGACAGATGTCAAACAGCGTTGCCCTGCATTGTCACAATCTCACTCTCTTCATCTGTATCAGTTAAAAATAATAAATATATAGGTTGCTGACAAGTGACTGAAATGGTGCCTATGTGATGCTGTTTCCTTCAGGAAGAAGACTTCCTGGAAATGGAGGAGGCAGCTAGGAAGTTGGAGTCTCACTACTGCCAGTACTTCGATTACATTATGGTGAACAACGAGTTGCAGGACTCTTGTGTTCAGCTACTGACAGCCATGAGAAAGGCTCAAGATGAACCACAGTGGGTTCCGGCCAACTGGATACGGCCTACAGAGGAATCCTGACGAGAAACGAAAAGAGGATAATAAACAATTGGAATTCATTGGAAAGGCAGGAATGAAGTCCAACTTTTGTGAGAAGTGGTTGTCGCCTTTGGCTGCTGCTTCTAACTGCTCTTAAATGGAATTCCTTTAGGATGGGATCTTTTTGTTTTGCTGTGTGTAAGAGACTCAAACAGATATTGTCCTGGTGCCGCTGTTCCTGGTGTCTGCTTGAATTTGTTGCTGACTAATTGGAATATTCTATGTTCAAGGATAATTGGAATATTTTATATTCAATATATTTCAAGGCTGATAGTGGTGAATTTAGCAATTCATAAGTGTATGTTTTTTTTCTCTCTTTTAAATTGTGTGGGTAGAGTTGGATATTGTCTTAACCTTTTATTTAGGCCTACTATGAGATGTTCTAGGTTATATCTCTCACCATGTTTACAATTAGAGCAAAGAATTGTCTATGTTGTATCTCATTTATTCATAGGTTGTTTTATATGACGGTTTATGCCAAAGAATCTTAATACATAACGTGTTTGTAGATATGGTAAGTGTAAACTGAAATGTGAGCAGGTGGAATTACCAGTAAAGAACGGTTCTCAGATAATCTTATGTAAAAAAAAAAAAAAAGGAAATACAAAAGAAAAACGTGTATGTTAGTGATTTACTTGAATAGATCCATGTGTAATGATTTGAATGACACACTAAACATTTTACTGTCCTATGTTGCTTATTAAAAACATTTTGGAAGACGTAATCATTTGTTTTTGTATTGTAGATTTGTGTCAAATGTGAATTAGACGGCTTTTACTTTGAAAATGTCATACCGGAAATACAAATCACAGCAACGAGTATAAACAAAGTAGTCGGGTAAAACCAGCATGGCAACCAGCATACAAAAGTCTGTAACTTTTACCAGATAGCTAGCGAACTCACTAACTCTATGTATGCAGCTCCCTTTTTAAATACTATTTCGCAAAAATGGACAAAGCAGGATTCCAGGTATGTTGCAAAGTAAATGTTGTGATGTGAAATGGCTTGCCAACAACACAGCTTGCTAGTTCCTTCGCTGCATGTTAGCCTATCACATAACTATAACTTTGTTACTAATATTGCTATATGCCAATTGCCTAGTGTGTTCTTGTTATGTTTTACATTTGGTTATTTAGGCACGGAGTACGCGACAGAGGGACTTACCGCCGCTTCCCCAGATACCACCAGAAAAAAAGGTACCCCAATCCTCTACCATTAGCAGCGCATGCGTAGTTAGACAGGACATTATTCTAGCAAGATGGAGCCGGGGTGGACCACTTACGCAAATTGGTAGCCTATCAACAAAATTGTGTTCCCACCAGTTTATACCATCTTATTGTTCTCTCTCTGAGCAAGAGGTAGGTCATGGCGATGGTCGACATCAACGGGAGTGGGGGTGAATGAAGAGTACCACAAACATTGTATTTCCTTTTACACCATCCCATTTAAACTATGGTCTGTCAGACGGTAGGGTTCTTTGGCACTTTAGTATACCTGCTCTGGCCCTCCTATTCACTCAGTGTTTGGAGGGGTAAAATCCCTCTGGTCTGATCTATGCGTTGTTGGTAATCCAGTGCTTTAGCAGATGCATAGTGCAGATTTAGCCCAGGATTAGGGAGTGTCATCAAGACGGTGGCACAGAAATATCCTCCTAGCATTGCCTGATTCTTGGACGGAATGGCAAGAAAACAACTCGCTGTAAGTTCTTGGTGCTACTGGATTTGTTGATCTTGGATCTTCTCATTGCAGGAGAGGCTCTCCCTTGTTGAGTCCAGGTTCAGTTTTGGATGTTTGTTTTTTTTATAACGTGAGATCAATTTGTCAAGTGCATTGTGTAGTTGTGCTCGTGAGTGCTCTCTACTTTGAAACACATGGAGATCACCTGGTTGGTTTTGAGGCTGCCTCCTCCCCCTCTTGTTTTATCTGTTTCGATGTACGATACTGTTGTTGTAAGTAAACACTGGTCTGTGACACTGCAAGTCTGCTTTTGGCCACACGTCGTAATGCTCCTCCGTGTCGTCTTCCACAGCGTGGTGTGCGTGCTCTGCCCCCCGGGCCAAGGTGAGTCCGGTCTTGTGACACTTTGAACTAACAGTTCTCAGTGGAACCGCACACTAATGGGTTCTCTTGTTCCTTCTCGCACTCCGTCTTTCCCTCTTAATGTGTGGCCTTGGGACCCATGCTTGAAGTCAAGACGCGGGTGGTGAGTATTGGCATTTAGATGTACGTTGTAGTGGCTCATTTCCCTGTAGAATTTGAATCGCAGGAGGTTATTTGCATGTCATTTACTTTACCTGTTTTGTCTCCTATGTAGATGAGTTACCGGTCCATAAAAGCAAAAAGAAGAAGTTGAAGAGTCAGGTGGATGGTTTTCAAAGCCCTGATGGTGGGTCGTAAATAGCTTCCATAGTTCTGGGGAGCGTGTTCAGTTCAACTGCTTTGTCAACCGCTTTCTTCCAGGGTTTGGAATTTTGATGGGCACTTTGTTGCCTAATAATCCTATAATCATTAGTATTTAATAAGAGTTATATGTGCAGCTGACCTGGAGCTGGAGATGACCCAGGTGACGGGTCTGAGCAGTCGCAGGGCGTCTGAGGTCGTCCAGCCCCTGACCCCTGTGTCACAGGAAGTAGCACCACAGAAGAGGAGGAAGAAGAAGAAGAAGGTAGCGACTGTAGGTAATACAATGTGTCCGCTCCTCCGGTTACTCTTCTAATATTGGATCTCAACCATGATCTTGCCTGTGAAGCAGATTTTTCATGAAGAATTGCACTCGGACAGCATCTTAATTCCCCTCTGTCGTAGTCTGATGTATAGATTCTGACATCATGGTGACGTGTGGCGCATTGTTTGTGCTGTGTCTCAGATCTGGAGGATGATCACGCTGACCTGGTAAGCGGGGACGACCTGGACCAGAACATGGACAGGCCCGAAGAAGAGTTGCCCAAAAAGCCCAAGAGGAAGAAGTGAGTAAATATTTAATGTGGCTTATCTATGGAGAGCGGAAATGAAAGTCCATGGCCAGAAATGCATGAGGTGTGTTCTCACTTGTTTGGTGTTGTGGTTCCACTGATAAACCCTGAGTATTGAGCCATTTTTCGGTCTCTCCTCCCTGCCTGTATTCATGGATCTCCTTAGGAAGTCAAAAGTTCCAGAGACCCAGTATGTCGACGACCTAGATGTAGAGGACGATGACATCATCACAGATGCCCAGCCCCCTATCCCCCAGCATTCCCTGTTCTCTGCTCCCCTGGGACAGAGTCAGCCGGTGGGGAAGGTGTTTGTAGAGCGGAGCAGTGAGTGTCCCTTTCCATTGGTGCAACGACTAGCCTTTATTTCTCCCTCTGGGAAGTGTTCCTTATATGGTGTGAATGATTCGGACCCCTGGCTTCCGGCAGAGCGCTTTCAAGCGGCTGACCGGTCCGAACAAAGGAAGTCGAGCAACCAGGCGGACAGCTTTATGGATATCCAGCAGGTGTGGACCACCAAGGAAGTGTCTGTTAGGGTACATGGTGGCTTCAGGTGAGCGTGTTTGCGCGTGCGTGTTGACAGTTTGCTAATTTGGTATGGACTGAAACCACTAGAAAAAAGAAACTATAAGACATGTGATTCCTAAAGTGTGCGTGTGTGTTAGTTTCGTGCACCAATGCTCCCTCTCCTATGCAGAGTGGTTGGTCTGTTCTGCCACGGTTTCCTGGCAGGCTATGCAGTGTGGAACATCATACTGGTCTATACTCTGGCTGGACAACAGCTGTCCGCTCTGCCGAACTTCTTGCAGCAGTACCACACCCTGGCCTACCCTGCTCAGTCGCTCTTCTACCTGCTACTGGCTATAAGCACCGTGTCGGCCTTTGACAGGTACAAAGGGAAAGCAAGTGTTTGTTTTTTTTTTTGTTTTTTTTTGCGCATGTGTGTCGGTGAGAAGCTACATGTTACCAATCCCTCTGTCATTTCAGGGTGAATCTTGCCAAAGGCACCATGGCTGTGAGAGAGTTTGTCACCCTGGATCCAGTGGCTCTAGCCTCCTTCTGTGAGTGAAAACCCATTTTATCTTCCTTATTTAATTCTTTCAGGACCATGGAGATGGATAAAGGGACCTATGTAGTTACAATTACGGCATCTGTGTGCACATGGGCAGTGCAGCTGAATCTTCATTTTGAAGTAGTCAAGTTTGATTAATCATCTGTCGTGATCACTGCTGCGGATTGTCGTGAGGGAATGGTTAATGAATTTGGAAGTCCCACCCAGTTGACTACTTTAAAATCGTGTAAGCCCATTTCAGCATGTCGATGCCCACAGCAAAACTTTACGTCCAAGTCAAGAACAGATTGAGCTAACCTGTAAATGTTTCTGCCCTCCTTGTGAACCTCTATAGAGTTATTCATTAAGTTTCGACCATACCAGGGAGTTTATCATCACCACTGTGTATCAACTCTTGTTGTTGTTTCTTGCCATTTTGTGTAACTGCTGACATAAAAAGGTCTTTATAAAATAAATGTGATTTATTGGATTGTGCAGTGTGGTCTGTGTTTGGCAAATGGTAATTGGACTGATGTACGTTTCCTTCCCCTCCCGTAGTATATTTCTCAGCTCTAGTCCTCTCTCTCAGCCAGCAGATGACCAGCGACCGCATCAACCTCTACCTCAGTGCTAATGGGACCTTGTGGTGAGCTGCTGGTCTTAACGTCTTCATCATTTCATCTTGACATTGTTAAAATCAAGTTCAAAATCTTTGTAGCAAATATTGTTAGAATAACTTGGGTAGCTGTAAATTAAACATGGAACCATATGGTTTCTTATGAAGCGTTCTCTTTACAGAGTATACGTTCTGAGGAGTACTTTACCAATTCATATTGAGGGGGGTTTTCTATAGTTTTATTTCAAAAACAGGGTTACTATCGACAGCTGCAAATGAACTATAAATATATCCAACATTCAGGAAACATAAAGACGCAAGCAAAGTTCCTTTTTTGTCAGCAATATTATAGTTTGTTGGAAGAATGGGCTTGTTTCCATGATGAAACGTTTTAAAACACTGATTAAAAATCCACCAGTTAGACTGAAATGGTTATTTAAGCCCTAACTCCTCTGTAGGTCTCCTGGGACAGAGCACCAGATTCTTTACCCCTGGATCATTGTGAATCTGGTAGTGGCTCTACTGGTGGGAATGGCCTGGCTCTTCATCTCCTCTCAGCCTGAGAAGGACCACACCGAAGGTGGGTTGGGAGTGGTATCCGGTTATCCTAGTCCTGGGTCCAAAGGGTTGCCGGTCCCCTAGCACTTACTCACCCAATTCCACCAATCAGCTCGTCATCTGATCAGACCTCTGATTGGTGGACGTAATAACCAGAAGCGACAATGGACCTTGGACTGGCCAAAGCGGTATCTCCGGAGAGACACGTGCACTCAGCGGCCCATACCGAGATACATGTCTGTTGATGTCCCTTCAAGGATGTGAATTCATGTGTGAAAGTGATCAGCAGGTTTTGTTTTGTCAGGAATGACATGGGTTTCCAATCTCTGTTTCCAAACCAGGGTTCCTAATGGCTATGGAAGTTGAGTCCTTGAGACCAGAGGAGAAATCCGAGATATCTACCTAAGGACATTTTTTCTTTCTTGCACATGTATTTTTTTTATTTTATCAGTCAACAAAAAGGTACACATAATGGTAATAATAAGTTTATTTTTGTATGACCACTGGAAATAATACAAATGTTATCCAACATAGATGCTTCTGTGTCATTTTCTTGTACCAGACGTAACATAGTTATGTAACATTTGTGCCTTGCTTTGTTTAATGCCACACCATAAAATCAAATAAATGTCCAACACAACCTCCATGCTCTAAATCCATGTAGGTAAGCAGGTTGATCTATGATGGTGGCACTGTGAACGCAGTATAAAGATGATGCACAGTTACATGAATAGCATGGTGAAAGTCCACAAGTAACAACTGACTAATAGCTGTTACTGTTTTATACATTTTTAACACCAACAACATAATTCACCTTCACGCCCTGAAGCTGCAGAAATAATACACAAACCAAGGCTTATTGCTTTTTTTTTTATGGTTACCAACGCATTAACAACTGTAAATGTGTATGATATCATGCCTGTGGTATGCCATCTCGTAGACCACAGCTTTCAGCCAATCATAATTCAGGATTCAAACCGTTTATAACAACCTGGTATTCTCTCCGCTTACGTGATTCTTCTGTGTGATCAGATTAATCGATGCACTCTGAAATGGATTGCTCTGGCCTCACTGACTTCGTGCAGGCTTTGCAGTAGAACAGTGAGCAATGTTGAGGATGCCCTGGTTGACGTGGTAGCTAGCAGCTGTACAATATTGGGTGGTATTGGCACGTCTTTTTATAGCAAGTAAATAGCAATATAAGCGAATGCGATTAAAGAAGTTCACTAACTGGCAAGGTCAAATTTGGAAACATTAACAAACATGCTGGATTTTGCGATTTTTGCAGTGACATTTGTCATCATTCTGGTCGGCGCAGTCCTCTATTTGTATCCAGTAAGTCAAAGCCTGTGCTTAACTTAGAGAACATTTGCAACCTACTGCTGTACTGTTCCTCTCCGCAGCTGCCAGATGCTAACTCGTGCATAGCTATACAGAGCTAGAAAAGATGAGTTTAAAGTCCCTGGAAAAGTTATGCATCTAACTTCAGCACTGAAATCTTTCAGCATTTTGGTTGAAATTAGATATAACATTATAGCAATGGTGTCGGAGTTCAAGCAAGTAGTAAGACTAGAGGATTATTCCATGAACTTTGAATTCTGTCTGTGCCAGGGGTTTTCAAACTGGGGTCCGCTAGGGGGCGCCAGTGGTCGACAAATATTTGGAAAGTGTTTATAACTCCACAGCATAACTTGGCATATTTAGAATGCTTTATCTGTTGAAACGGAATTAACATGTTTGAGTCTCTTTTGTCAAGTCATCAAGAAGTGCTTCTGGTATCCCAGGTCTCAACCCTACAGAAGAGAAGTGAGTAATGCAGTCAGCGTTGTTCATATCTCTCACATATCGCAATCATTTTGTTTGTCCTTAGCACTTGGGGGAAGTCACAACAACTTTTTTGTTGTCTCTGTTATTTAAGTCAATTGAGAATCAACTCTCATTTTTAGTGACCACCTGACAAAAAGGCATACAATTGCAAGAGTATTGGAGAACACAGTACCTCATATATATAACGTAAAGTCATTAATAAAAGTCCACTACACATTAACTGAGCCAGTAGTTATGAAGCACAACTATGGAAGTTCTGAGTCAGGTCCAGCTGTTTTTTTAAATTAATACATTTATCATTATCTAAAAAGCCAAACTGGTCCCAGATTGGCACTCCTATTCTGAGACACTGGGGTCATTTTGGTATTCGTCAAATTCTTGTTCACCAGAGATGGAAACCTACAAGACATAGCGAACCAAGGCAGTCTGCACGAGTTCCTGGCCCGTCTACATGGACAGTTCGGTCCTGTAGCTTCTTTCTGGTTCGGGAGACGTCCTGTGGTCAGCTTGGGTTCCGTGGAGCAGCTTCGGCAGCATATCAACCCCAACAGAACCAGTGAGTAATTCACAGACGTTGCACAAGCGAAAGTGGTATGGACATAGTGACACAAAGTCCACGGATTTCTGTTATTCTGTGTTTTCTTTCAGTTAAATCGCAGTAGCCTGTTTTTCAACTGACGCCCTCTGCCTTTAATCACAGCGGATTCTTTTGAGACGATGCTGAAGTCGTTGCTAGGCTACCAGTCAGGAATGGGTGGAGGTGCCACAGAGGCCCTAATGAGGAAGAGATTGTATGAGAATGCTATCAACAACACCCTGGAGAAAAACTTCCCCCTGCTGCTGAAGGTTTGTTTTTGTAGACACAGCCGGCTGTCACCCAGGGTAAAGTAAATCTGGGAGTGGATTATGGGGCTCTCTTTCTGCGTGCGTGTTGGTATGTCGCGTGCCATAGTTCCAACACCACTGGGGCCCGCTTAAACAAAACTTGGGTGAATTGTTTGCATTTTCATAATGACACAGCGTGACCTGTCCCATCAGTGCATACAAATCGTTAATGGAGGCGTCGCAAAATGCTGTGAAGACTCAACAAATGGGAGGTCCTTAATACCGGTCACCATGTGTCACTGTAACGGGCTGGTACTGACCCAAATCCAAATGGACCACTGAGCCCTACAGCCTGTGCAGCTGTAGAGATCCCAGACAATTGGATTGGTGTGTAAGGGACATGGTGAATCACATCCCTAGCCCATCCTGGTGCCAGGTGGAGTTATGACCAGTTTGCTTAAACCCTTCGAAGCCCTGTCATGTGCATTAGGTGTAAGGGCCTAGGGCTCCATTTGGGACTGGTTTGCTGATTGAAATTGGTTCACTTCATGAGCTTGTTTGTGCTCACTCCCCTGGGACATTTCCATAATGGCTCCCAGTCCCTACTGTTTGTAACTTGAATATATTCGCCGACAGCGCCACAATAAAGTTAAGCTGAGGAAACCCATTGCAGGAGGTAACATGTAGTCAGGCAGACAGAGGATCTTCATTATTTGCTTTTGAATGATGACTAGTAAGGCCTGAATGAATAACCAAGGACACTGTCGGGGTCAAACAATCTGGTGTCCGCAAAACAGTCTGCTGTTTGACTTGGGTTTCCGGGCTGCTCAGCCAAAAAAGTTGTTACCGTGTAGAGAAAGGAATAAAAATCCTGTAATCTCATTTTAATTGTATGTTGTTCTTTATATTGTACCCTTTTAATGTTCTTTTTTTCTGTGCCTTGTGTGACCCCAAGGAGAGTATAGTTGCTCCTTTTGTAGTAGCTATGATACTCCTCTCACACTTTTCTCTCTTCTAGCTGGTGGAGGAGTTAGTTGGGAAGTGGCAGTCTTTCCCTGAAGACCAACACACACCCCTCTGTGCCCATCTGCTAGGACTGGCCATGAAGGCTGTCACTCAGCTCGCTCTCGGTGACCGCTTCCAGAAAGATTCCGAGGTCATACGTTTCCGAAAGAACCATGAGGCAGTGAGTAAGCTGGGCACATTTAAAGTCACCATTGTTGCCCGTGTCAGCCTGTATTCTTTGGAGGTTTTCACCGGTAATTCCCTTTGACAGATCTGGTCTGAGATAGGGAAAGGCTATTTGGACGGTTCCATGGACAAAAGCTCAAGCAGAAAGGGGCACTATGAGAGAGGTGAGGGAGAACTAGCCCCCAACCGTAATGCCATGCAGTACTTGTACACCTGAGCTTTGAAAGAACGTCTACTTCCTCATTAATGGGCGTGTCTAATATAAGAAGACGTGGTCAGAGTATTTCCCCTGCATGTGTGTCGTATGTCCTCCAGATTGGTAGATTCTGTTTCTTTACAGCGCTCACAGAGATGGAAACTGTCCTGATGTCTGTGGCTGAACAGAGGAAAGGACAACGGAACCACACCGCGTTTGTGGACACTCTTCTGCAGTCCAATCTCTCAGATAGACAGGTGAAACACGGGTCTTTGGATGATAAGGAAAAGAGACATATCAGTCCCAATGCCGTTATTCACACATGAAGGACAATAACTTCCTTTACTTTTGTTTTGATTGATTATTGTTTTGGTTCCTCTACTACAGGTGATGGAGGACAGCATGGTATTCACACTGGCAGGTTGTGTCATCACAGCTAATTGTGAGTACTGGTAATAAAGAAATCCTACCTAGTTCCCTAGCTACATTGTCAAAACAATGTAGGACATTTATGATACTATTAGATATAGTTCTATCATAAATAATACTGAATATAATATATACTATTATATCCTATTTTGATTTCTTTCTCAGTTAATAAAATATGTAGTTATTATGATGTCAAGAAAACAACGTGTTTGTTGTTCCGATCTGATTTTGATATTTTCCCAGTGTGTATCTGGGCAGTACACTTCCTGTCCTCATCAGAGGACGTTCAGGAGAAGCTGCACCAGGAGCTGGAGGATGTCCTGGGCTCAGATCCTGTTTCTTTGGATAAGATACCACAGCTCAGGTGAGCTTTGACAGCCATGTAACAACAATTCAGAAGCGCTGTTGCACAATGAATTCTGTGAGACCTGAGACGGGCGTTAGCTTCCTGAGCTAATGTCTCAGCCTCAAGGGAGCATGTCTGTTATTCTTTTATACATATTTATTTGATATCAAACCACGTTCCAATCAATGTCCTCTTACAGGTACTGCCAGCAGGTTTTGAATGAGACTGTGCGGACAGCCAAACTGACGCCCATCGCAGCCCGGCTGCAGGAAAATGAAGGGAAAGTCGATCGTCACATCATTCCTAAAGAGGTATCTCATTCTTCTCTGTCATTTTATGTAGCACTTGTGCATTTTAGACATTCAGGAGTTTTAACTGATGAAAAAACCTCACTGTTCTTTTCAGACGCTAGTAATCTATGCACTTGGAGTAGTCCTAGAGGATGCAGACACCTGGAGCCGTCCTTACAAGTCTGTTAACATGCGTTGTCCTTTCTCAGTTCTGCCAGTAGAGGCCATACCTGAGCTGTTACGTATTTCATTTTACCGTAGTTTGAATGCTTGCATATTGTCTGTCCAGGTTTGACCCGGACCGATTTATGGAAGATTCGGCCAGGAAAAGCTTCTCTCTGCTTGGATTCTCTGGAAACCAAGCTTGTCCTGAGCTGAGGTAACCAGATTGAAAATCATATTTGATGTGCGCTTGAGTGTTAGCTAAGGGTTAGGATATGTTGTGGTCGTAACTCAGACACAACCTATTGTAAAGGTGTTGCCAAATTTCTTCTACAACAGTGATATTCAGAATGTATATTCTGACCCCTAGTGGGTCCTTCTTTTAAAGAAGAAAAACATGATGGCAAAATTATTCTATGATGATAATATACAAGTGATTCATTTTGAAGAGATAAATATATAAAAACTTGTTGGTTATTAGTTAAAAATGTAAATGTACTGATTTTAAAATGTTGAGGACAAAGGTTTGAATACCACAGCGTCAGAAAATAGCAAAAAGAGTATAAAGACGGGCACCGGACAAAGAAGAAAGCTGTGTCTGCTACTAACTTCATACACGCTACCATTTCTTTACTCTTCAGGTTTGCGTACACGGTGGCCACTGTTCTCCTCAGCACTGTGGTGCGCAAGCTGAAGCTGTGTAAGGTGAAGGGCCAGGTGGTAGAGGCCCGATCTGAGTTGGTGTCCACACCTAAGGATGACACATGGATTACTGTGGCCAGAAGAAGCTAACTGTCAGTTGACATCAGCCTCCAAGGCATTTTGTGGAATGCTTGTGCTGGGATGGTACTTCATTATCAGCCAGCCCCAAAGGATTTATATCAGCTCTAGCCAGTATACAAGGCTACACTGTAATTTGAGCTGCCAACTTGTTGTCCTCTTTCAATATTAGGATCGATGCCGGATCATGATGTTTTTTTGTATTAAACTTTGCCTTAAACCACATACTTCCCAAGTGATGGCAATTTCATCTCTGCTCTTGGACTTCTGCACGACATTCCAGCTGAACTGGCCAAAACACTGGAGTGATCTTCACACTCCCAGAAACATGGTATTTTTACAGTTTGTGGCATGTTAAAGTTTACTATCATGTGTTGAGATTCTAATATATTTTGTTCATTTATTGAAGCCCCCCCTGTTGTGAGCATATTAGGCATACTGTATATTTAAGTGCTCAGAGACTGGTTCAATCCAATGCCCTTTCCCCCCCATGTATTATTACATTAGCATTGACCGATTGTTTAAAACGTTTCATTTTTTAGAATAAAAATAATATCCATAATTCTTTGGATTAATAAACAGCTTTCCAGTTAGCATTTTTTCATTTCAAAACATATTAAGGTGCTCTCATAACAATACTCACGTTAGTTAAATAATCAAAAATCGAGAGAGCTATTCTATCCACTTCAGATTATTGTTCAATTTGTCACAGATTGTCACACACACCGTCATAGTTTGGGATGCTCAACGCCACCTCTGCTTGAGTGGTGGAGCAGCAAGCGGTCGGGAGGCTGAGCGCTGCCTTCCATTGCTAAAGATGTGAAAATGGCGGAGTTACAAATGCTTTTGGAAGAGGAGATTCCAGCTGGACGTAGTGCATTATTAGATAGTTTCACCAATTTGGAAAGAGTTGCCGAGTATTGCGAAAGCAACTATGTTCAGGTAATTGTCATTTTATAACATTTTCAATTAAGTATTTTACCTCGCCACTGACGGTGGACTAAGTGATGGTTTCGAGTTATGCTGATGAGTTACAGCTCATCGACTGCAAGGCAAGGGTGCTCCTGCTAGCCCTTACAAGCTATATGCTACCGAGCTAGTTAGCGGCTTCATTCTGACCGTAACTAGCTAACTTCTAATGTGAAAACAACGGTTTCTTTTCTAGAACAGTCATACATATATAATGTATTTAACATTTAAATGTCATTTTAACTAGCTTTCATGATGTCATTACTTAATTCGCTGCTTCCATTTAAAATTATGCCAGTTTGATAGTTAGTTAACGTTAGCTGACAATGTTAACTAAGCGAACTAGCTATTTAAGCTATCACGAATTACCTTGCGAGATCAAGCTGGCTGGTTTCATGATTGACTGTATCGTGATGTGTACATTTCAGTTATGTAAGAAGAATAAGTAATTCATTTGATATGTCTAAAAATAATTCTCAAACCAAAAATTAACAGAATAAGCAACAAACAAACGAGGTGTTATTATTAACGGGTTAGCTAGCGTAGCTAATTCTAGTTAGCTTCGGTTTTTGGCTAACGTTGTTAGCTGCACTGTTAGAGCAGCCATTGCTGTCATTCTCCACTGATAGCTAGCCTATCTAGGGCTTTGGTCGGAATTTTCATGTCATCATTAACCATAGCTAGATGTCAACATGGTAGGGAAGAATATGGCTATATCCATGTACCTGTAATTAAAGTGTTCCTTCCAACGCAGCCAGAACTAGCAAATGTTACAGTCTGGTTTTCTACAAAAACAATTAACAGCTGCCCACAGATTAATGACATCCTCTGTCAACAATGCACAAGCTAGGACCACTGGAATGGGGGAAATGCTTGCCTTACAGACTTACTATAATCTGTATAGTAATATATAGCTGGGCTAAATTCATTGTCATGTCATTGGAGTCCGTTGTTTGAGGTGTAAAGATGTTTGAAATTCAACACTACTGTTGTTTGCTCCTTGGGGTTTAAGGCCGGGTGTTTTGTAAAAGCACTTTGTGACATCTGCTGATGTAAAAAGGGCTTTTATAAATACATTTGATTGATTGATTGACAATGCCAAACGTGTTTGGCTGGTTATCATTCTTATTGCTTTCCTGGCTTAGTTTTTTCTTAGCTGGGTAAACTTAACTTCCTGATGTAAGACTATATGACAGGGATCTTATACTATAGCTAGGATATTCTCTCCATTAGGCTGGTCTGGTTTAACACCCCAGCCACTGTAATCTCCATGTCTGCATTGCTTGCTCTTTGTGGGTTTTAGGCAAGGGTATCTGTGTAGCGCTTCATGACAGTTGCTGATGTAAAAACAGTTGGATTAAAATCTGTTTGGTCTTACCAACTAATATATTGTACTCAGGCCGTGTTGTCAATAGTCCTTCATGGTCATAGCTCTAAATGCACTACTGTGCTGTTGTGTTTGGCAAATAATGACCGCCATTAAAGATGGATGTTGTCACAAATCAGTCTATGACATCTCTTGAATTCTTCCGCCCTGCTATGATCATGGTTCCTGTTATGCTGTGCGCACCTACAAACACACCCTCAATGTATTTATTTAGGCTAATCTGAGATGGCATCAATAAAATAGTCATCTGCGCATCCCTGTAGGCCTAGTCTATGATTTTGGGTCATTGCTCATTTGGGGTGATAGAATTGAAGTCAGTTTGGTCTGCATTAGTGGGTCTGTTTGTACGTAGTTCTTCTGTTCTGGAGTTTGAGTCATTGGTATAACCTGTTCTACAGTGAGAGAATTTCGGGTTGGTTATAAATCAGAATGGTGATTTTTGTCTTTAGAAGGCTACAGGTGTGGGAGGTGGTGGACTCCTGTCATCACCAGTGCAAAACTGCACCTTTTGATTATTTCAGTATAACCGGTTCGTCTTCATTTCTGAGTATGGATGTCACCCAAAGTGGTGCTCTTGACTCACAAGTCATGTGGGTGTATTTGACTGGTGACTGAGCTCGCCCAGTTTGCATTCAAAATGAATGGTTATGATGACTAATCAACTGCCTGTTGTATTGGGGCCAGGGAAGAAGAGTAGATGGTTACCTTTTAGGTAATGTAATGTATCAGCAAATGCCCGACAATGGAAGAAGGCAGGGTCCAATAGGAAGGAAAAGTTAATGTCCAGGAAACTGTTTCTCTCTGCAAACAGTTTGCCTTGCGTAGCATCCTTCAACACCTGCAACTTCGTATTCACTACATCATAGCAATGCTTTCCTTTTAAAGCTGCTGTCTTCTGTTGCTTTGTTATTGCTTCTCTGTTAGGAATGTCAGTCTGTTTATCTTCGATCTGACCGGCTATCGCCAACGATACATTTTATGGCTGGCCCTGACGATAACTAAGATAATGTAAAAACCAAGAGTTTTAATATAAAATGAACTAAATGCACAGATTGTCTGTTGCTTTAAAATTAAACTGGAGTCAGATAGAAAAACCCGAACCTTCCCTGATTCTGCCGTTACGGTCCTGAATGTCCTCACATATGGCCTGTGATTAGCGTCACTAATGCTATAAATGACAAAGTATTTTAATGCGTTCAAGACAGTCATTTTATGGTAAATGTCACTGATGTTGAGCTGCTAATATTATAAACATTGAAAAAATACCATGGCACTTCTCTGGAGTCCAGAACTATCAGAAAAATCCAGCCTGTTTGTGTGCAACAGAGGTCTAAGGAGCAGATGGAAAGATCAGCACTCTGCCACTTCAAAGGGAGCTGCCCAGAGGGCTGCTTTCTCCACCAATATTGTTAGAGATTGCTCAGAATCTGTAACGTCTTTATTACTAGACCCCTTGATGTTAAAGTTCATGCAATTCATAGCCGGAATGGAAAGGTTCCAGGAAATCGATTGGCCTATAAGTTCGCCGGCAGAGTAGTAGATTGCTTAACTTTTTTTGTGTCTATGATGCGGAGCCCTAATCTTGTTTTTTTTTATCAGGCCAAACCAGAGGGAACCCCCCCCCCCCCCCCCCCCCCATTCGTTTTATTGGTTAATTGTCACCAGTATGGATATGCACATCTGAGTTTGACAATCAGTGCTGGTTCCAGTAGACAAAAGGAACTCTGCACTAATTTACTTTGAACTAGCAACTTTTCCAATGCTTGCCCCATCCACTGTCACCAACCTCCATCTCTCTCTCTGTCTCAGTCACCAGACAAGCACAGAGCCTTGGAGGAGACGAAGAACTACACCACCCAGTCTCTGGCCAGCGTAGCCTACCTGATCAACACCTTGGCTAACAATGTCCTTCAGATGCTGGACATCCAGGCCTCCCAGCTCCGCCGCATGGAGTCCTCCATCAACCACATCTCACAGGTACGGCCGGGACTCGCAAAGTACGCAAACACACGCCCACACAAACATACATACACACACACCCACACGCCGTGCCCGAAGCAGGCCGACTGTAATTCCTCCCCCTTTGTGCGTCCTCAGACAGTGGACATCCATAAAGAAAAAGTGGCAAGGCGGGAGATTGGCATCCTGACCACCAATAAGAACACTTCCCGCACGCACAAGATCATCGCTCCGGCCAATCCCGAGAGGCCGGTGCGCTACATCCGGAAGCCCATTGACTACAGTCTGCTGGACGACATGGGTCACGGGGTGAAGGTGAGGGCCGCTGGCTTACCAACCAACGTCCGGTTACCTTGCTGCACATTTTGTTTTTGGATTGCTGTGCCGCCCATTTTATTTCGAAATGCTTATGAGCCTATTGGAAGTGGTTTGGTCTGAAGGCAGGGCTGTGTCTTATATAGTCAGTCGCATCAGGACTGCGTGTTTTTTTTTGTTTGCCTGGCATTTCTCGGACTGTCGGCCTGCAACGTTTCTGCTTCGCGTGTTTCTGCATGAGCGTTTTCTTCGCGTTTTCTCCTTGTCGGTCACTAATCCTCTCTCCTGTTTCCTTCTCTCTCTTTTTTGCCTCGCTTATTTACCGTTAAAATGACCGTAGTGGTTGCTGAGGTTTAAGGTAAGAATGTCTACAGGAATGTCCGACATTGAATGCAGTTGGTCTGGCCAGGTTTCTGTGAGGCAGCTTGTTGACTGATATTCTCCTGAGGTTGTGGTTGTCGTTCTGTAACCCGTCTCCCTGTCTCGTAGGCCAGCGCTCAGAACATGAAGGTGGGTACTGGAGGCCTGGCCCGGACCAACCCACCCACACAGAAGCCGCCCAGCCCACCCATGTCAGGGAAGGGAACCATTGGGTATGTCGACGTGGCGAGTCCCCCCAGCCCCTGTCGGCTGGAGTGTGTGTGTGTGTGTGTGTGTGTGTGTGTGCGCGCGCGTCTTTGAGGAAACCACAGTCCTCTGCTACCCCCATACCCACTGCTCCGGCAACATACGTAACTGATTTCATTTAGCTACACGGTTCATTCTTACTCATTTCAAATGGGGGAAAACCAGGCCTTAACAGTCTCTTCCATAACAACAACCAGACTGGGAGCGAATGACCCATCTAGAAATCTCTCCGCCATTTCAGTCCTACGATTAATTTCAGTTTGTGACAAAGCAAGATGTATTTTCAACAGCTTTGAGTTGCTGGACGCCAGTTAAACATTGTAACGAGTGGTTCCCGCTAGATTCTGCAGCCACAGTGTCTCCACTGCGTTGCAGAGAATTGGGATACAGGGATGTATGGAAAACCAGATCAATTCCGAAATCACTGACATTCCAGTTGGGGGTTTCATTTGATATTGTGCCCTTCTACTGTCAGGTATGTTCTGTGTAAGAACTTTCCTCTGTGGCACTTTATATAGTGTTTGATAATAGATAAGAAGGTACACATCTTATTTCCTCACTGTGTGTTTGTGTGGCCATTCCAGGGAGGAGGTGTCTTTGAAATGATCCCTCTGACAGCAATTACTTTTGGGCCAATGTTGACGTTGCTCTGTGTCGTGTCCATGTCTGTCTGAAGACCTGTCCATAACAGTCATAACATTGTGTTGTATGTCTCCCCTGAAGTACTGGTTGTTTTTGTGTCCTTCAATCATGCCCCCCCCCACCCCCTCCTGAAAGAGAGTTGTTGGTTGCCCATGACCGACTGCCCTAGTCCCGTCCCTGGTGTAGGGGAGGCATCTCTTTCTCTGTGGTCTTTTGGTTTTTTACGCCTCTTTCTGTGTGGTGTGACTTCTCCCCCTCCCTCAACCCAATTCTAGGCTGTTCATGTTCTCCATGCCAACAACGCTCAGAGTGCCGTCCCAAAACAACAGCAGACTATCTCCACAGCTGGCTGTCCGTATTCACCGAGGCACATCAGTAGACTTCACTTTCTCCTCTGTCGCTGATGGACTCTGAGAACGAAAGCAGCAGCTGGGGACGACACTGATTTAACGCCTTTTTCCCACCTTCACCTCATATTGAGATCGCACTGCTTCTCTTTTCATTTTTTTATTTATTTTGGTTCCTATTTTTGTCCTCTTTCTCTCTCCCCCCCTACCCCCCCCCCCCCCCTCCTTTCAACACTGGACGTTAAACTCCTCTCAAACCCCTCCCCTCGCAGGCGCCACTCCCCCTATAGGACGCTTGAGCCGGTGCGTCCTCCCGTTGTCCCTAACGACTACGTCTCGAGCCCGACGCGTCATGGCAACATGGCGCCCCCACTACAGAGCCCTGCACACACTGCGTCTGTTAATCAGAGGACCCGCACGTACAGGTACCCCCCCCACCCCCCCGCATGTTCCCAGCACACGGCTAGCTAAAAACACGCGAAGAACACGCTCCAGGTGTGTTTCAGTTAACATCCATGTAATGCGGACATGTGTTGCAGCAGCTTGTAGAAACTGCCAGCAAACCGTCCGACAGGATTTGTGAAAACACCGATCTAGTGTAAAAACTGGTTTGGGAAGGCCGTAGTACATGAGGCCCCAGGAAAGTCAAAGGTGTAAGACAGGTTGCTCCTCAAAGGGTACCCTTGTTCACAAGGAATGTATCATTACCTGCTTTGTAGCAGCGGAGGGAATTTGCCTCAGATGAGAGCAGGTGGTTGTGGGTTTGACTGAGGCTCCTGCCTGCCAGTGACTGGGGCCATATGTAGGACTGCCATCTGCGGCTACCAGAGAATTGAATCCTTAACTCAGTCAGCCCCCCCCCCCCCCCCCCCCCCCACCCCGCTCACTTTCCTTCTAATCGCACTCTTAGTTACCTCTGAAATTGAAACTAACGTTTAAATCGACTGTTCTTGTAGCACTACCTATCTCTCTATGCGTTGGTCCTTTCATCCCTCTGCATCTGTCCTTCCAGTCTCTCATGCGATCCCTGTCTCAAGTGTCCCCTGGTGTTTATCCTCGTCTTGATTTATCTTGGACGCCCCCAGCTTTGTTCACGCCTCTGTCTTTGTCACGTCACTTATCAGCCCACTGCTTAACATCACATTTAATTTGGGATGTTTTGTTCTTGCCTTCATGTTATCACTGGACATGTCACCTCAGAGCAGGGCTGTTCATATGAAACCGTGGGTGGGTGGATGTGTGGGTGGGTGGATGTGTGGGTGTGTGTGTGTGTGTGTGTGTGGGGGGGTGGGGCCAGGATGTGAAGCCAGGCGAGACCCTGGTTTGGTTGATCGCAATAAATCCATCTAATATCAACGGGTCTCTAAAGGCCGGTTCCAGACACAGATTAAACCTCGTTGAGGACAGAACGGACACACGAGAACAGATCCCTTGTTGGTCCAGGACTAGTGTGTGTCTGGGGGCCCTGGCCCAGTGAGTAGCGTGACATGACCCCCCCCCCCCCCCGGGGCTAACTGCTAGGCGTGGTTGTGGTCCTCAGCAGTGGAAGCAGTGGAGGCAGTCATCCCAGCAGCAGTCGGAGCAGCAGCAGGGAGAATAGCGGCAGCGGCTCAGTGGGCGTGCCTATCGCCGTGCCGACGCCAGCTCCACCCACAACGGCCTTCCCAGGTAAGCCCCCCAACCAATTCTGCGCCCCATCTGGTACTGGTCTGAAGAGCGATGCTGGCACTGCATTAAACTCTCTCCTTTCCCTTTGGTGGTATCTGAGCACCTGTCTCTCCTGTGTCCCGGTACTGTCTCCCGTATCTCTCTCACGTGTCTCTCTCCCTCGCTCTCCTGTGTCTCTCTCCCTCCCTCCCTCCCTCCCTCCCTCCGTCTGCTCTTTGTATTTTTATCTGTGTGTTTCCTGCTGCTCACCTCCACTGCCCGCTGATGGTGCAGGTACCGCCTCCACTAACCCCACCAAGACACCTCCCGCGGCTATCACCACTACTCCCGCTCCTCCTGAGCGTCTCCCTGGCCTCGGTCCAGCCACCAACCCCACCCCCAACCCCCCCACCGAGGGCCCGCCTGCCCCCCCTCCCCCACCCCAGCTCCCCGTCGCCGTCACAACCGCTTTCAGCACTCCCGCACAAGGTGAGTCCCCGACCCTCGCCCCCATCGTCACCTCCATCCTCCCCAGTCCATTGCCACCCGCCGTGTTGCTAGGCCCCATGTATTTGTGTAGCGGCAGGCTTGTCAGCCCGGTGCCGCCACCCCCCCCCCACCACCACCATCATCAACCTGCCACTCAATCCTTCCCTCCTTCCTTCTTGGTGTCAGGTCTTTCCCCGTCACCTTTTGGTTAACTGCTCTCCGCCTGGCATGACGTCCGTACACCTGCCGCATGACCCAGATTGGTCTCGTGTTCTGACCGAGACAGGGACGTGATTGATTAGTGCAGTGTTGTCATACACCCAACGCTCTCTGGGGCCCTCTTCTGTCCGTTCTCCAGGGGCCCCTCAGTTCTTCAGCATGAACCGACCAATCCAACCACAGAACCCTCCCGCGGTGGGTGGGTCTCTGCCTTACCGCCGGCCTGCGTCAGTGATGGGCCAACCCAATCCCGCCTTGCCTCAGAACCAAACCCAGGTCAACGGTGGCCCCAACTTCAACCAGGTCCCAGGTATTGCCTTCAGTTCCCAGAACACCCTAGATTGAAGTCCTACCAAATGAACTTTGGTACTCTGGTTTGTGGAGAGGCGGTACAAGCTGACAAGGGCCTTTGTAGTCCTCGTTGAGGCGAGTTGTATATGTTCCCAGGAGCCTGTTCTCACACTGAGTACTGTAATGTAAACTTCACTTGATTTCTGTGGACAGGGGAAGCTGTGGGAGGGCGTGAAACTTCTAGATGTTTCTTCAGCTGTCTGCCTCTGATTTAGCCCCTGGGTCACTGATGTTGCCATTTCTGTCATGTTCTAATTCTGCCATCTTCCTTTTCTTCTTCATCTCCATTCATTTCCTGTTTACAATCTTACTCCTGAACTCCTCTTCTCCGTCCCATGTCGGGGTTCTCCTCCACTCTGGCCCTGTGGTGTGTGACTTGTCAGGCCCGCTTGTGGGCCCCCCTCCCCCGTCCATGCAGATCACTCCTCAGCTCCCCCTGATGGGCTTTGTGGCTCGGGTGCAGGAGACTAGTAAGTGGCTTTCAGCAGCTCTGCCCTGTTGTCTTTTTCAATGGCTCCTTCCGCCACTTATGGACGTGTGCATGTGACCTTGTGTTCGTTAGAATTTGCATGCTTCTTCGCTCGTGACGTGGGTAAGTGCTTCTGGTCAATACTGACCAATTTTCCGAGCAAAACTGTCCATCAACTTCGATTTGCCTTTCAGATAAACCTCTTGTCATCTGGGCACAGTAAAATTCTCTCCTTCCCAGAATTCTGTGTCCCTTCTAGACGCTCAGCATGGGTTCCTAAACAGCCCACCCCCCCCGACCCACATTACATGCATGGAAATGCCAAAGTGTCAGTCAACCAGCCAGTAGAACTTACATACTGTTGGTTTATAACTGCGTGTCCCCCCGCTTCCAGTCTCAGATGTGCCCCCTCCGCCGCCCCCCATGGAAGAGGCTGTGTTTGAGGAGCCTACCCCACCCCCTCCACCTCCAGAAGACTATGAAGATGAGGAGGAGGAGGAAGAGGAAGAAGAGTCGGCCGTGGTGGAGTACAGCGATCCCTATGCAGAGGAGGACCCACCGTGGGCCCCACGTACCTACATGGAGAAAGGTAGAGGGACTCTTCTGAGCTAACTATTTGAGAAAGGTAGAGGGACTCTTCTGAGCTAACTCCTGGAGAAAGGTAGAGGGTCTCTTCTGGGCTAACTCTTTGAGAAAGGTAGAGGGTCTCTTCTGGGCTAACTCTTTGAGAAAGGTAGAGGGTCTCTTCTGTGCTAACTTCTGAAGAAAAATAGAGGGACTCTTCTGAACTAACTCTTGGAGAACGGTAGAGGGTCTCTTCTGGGCTAACTCTTTGAGAAAGGTAGAGGGACTCTTCTGAGCTAACTCCTGGAGAAAGGCAGAGGGACTCTTCTGAGCTAACTCCTGGAGAAAGGCAGAGGGACTCTTCTGAGCTAACTCCTGGAGAAAGGTAGAGGGACTCTTCTGAGCTAACTCCTGGAGAAAGGTAGAGGGTCTCTTCTGGGCTAACTCTTGGAGAACGGTAGAGGGTCTCTTCTGGGCTAACTCTTTGAGAAAGGTAGAGGGTCTCTTCTGAGCTAACTCCTGGAGAGTGGTAGAGGGACAGTTCTGAGCTAACTCCTGGAGAGTGGTAGAGGGACTTGCGTTATCTAAGCTAACTCGTGCCCTATCCACTTCCTGTTTTCTCCATTTCCAGTGTTCGGTTTCATTAATTCCATCAGTCTGTCTCTGTCATGGGCTCTCTCACACGGTCACGTTTTCTTCCCCCTCACCCTGCCCTAACGCCCGGCTCCCTTTGGCTGGCGGTCAGTGGTGGCAATCTACGACTACGCGGCGGACAAGGAGGACGAGCTGTCCTTCTACGAGGGCGCCATCATCTACGTCATCAAGAAGAACGACGACGGCTGGTACGAGGGCGTGATGAGCGGCACGACCGGCCTCTTCCCCGGGAACTACGTGGAGTCCATCATGCACTACGCAGACTGACGGAGGAGGATGGAGGAGGACGGAGGTACCGGGAGGTCAAAGACTTTGTCAGACAGAGCATGATCACATTGTGGAGGTCACAGAAGAATAGAGGACGAGCGTTCAAGCGAAGTACAATGCAAGGATCCTCAGCCACTCCTATCAGATGAAGTACATTTTACAATGGTCACTTACAGGTATTCCCTGTGTTTTTGAACGGCGTGAGGCTGTATGATGTTTTTCTTTTGTGTATTTATTATTAGGGCTTGATTTTGTCTTTACTATTAATAAGAGAGGCCACGATGATTGTTGTGCTTAATTTCTTTATTTTTGTAATTATTTGCCCATATTTTAAATCATTTTATTTATTTGGACCTTGTATAATATAGGAAGGGATGGAATGCCGGGCCGGGCTGCAGATTGAGGATAGGTGGATATCTATACTCTCAGCCAAAGAGGTTAGATGAGATGAGAATGCTATAAACAATAGTCTCTCCATCTGTCTCGGCCCTGACGCACTCGGAGGTCCTTCTAGACCCGCAGATTTCTTCATTTAAAACCGGAAGGAGCTCTTATTGGTTAGTGCAATGTAGAGAGGTGCTGCTGCGCTTGAACTTTCTGCTGTGTCACATTTGGTGACAGTGGAGTGACGAGTGCCAAGCCTTACAGTCACTGACAGGAGAAGCACATACAGTATGTCTGCATCTGACAAAATAGACTACAAAAAGCTCAGTCTTAGTGGTAAGACTGAGGTAAATAGTCCTTACAACAGATTTTTTTTTCTTCTTTTTTTTTGCTCACATGAAAGACGATTTTGGAACTGTTTTACAGATTTTTGGTTCTGTCCCCAGGCTGGTTGGGGTATCTTAGATCATGCTTGTTCACAACTTCACTTGCCCCCTTTTATTGGTGCTAAGTTCGCTAGCATTTAGTTGGTTCTACAGTTTAATTTTAAATTAAGTGGTCTATGGCCAAACTGTAGATTGCCCACTCGCACAAAAGTTGAAGAAATACTTGGACGATGTCTGTTTGGCCCTAAAGAACAGGGGACAGGAAACTTGCACAATTGCTGAGATTCTTAAGTCTTTAGTTACTGACCCTCCTCTTTACCCTGTTACCAAGACAATGAAAACCCATGTCTCTGCAGAGAATGAGAAATTGACCTGTGGTCTTGGCAGAAAAAGAAGACCATGTCTGCGCTGCAGACAGATATATATACTCTGGTCAATCAACTGCAGTGTTAATTTGTGTTAAGTAGATCAATATGCTGAATGCTTTATTATTTTCTTTCAAAGGGTCCAACTTTCGCTAGCTGAGTCAGACTGCATGTAAAAAAAAAAAACTATTTTTCTTTTTTCTGCTATATTATTAATTATTCCTGTCTTAATATTTTAGATATGGTGTGGTTATTGGTTTGGTTTTGAATATTCACCCATATTAACATTGTTGACAGGTGGGGTTTCAAGATAGGACGAGGTAAAGGGAAGATTGTGCCATATTGAAGTGCGTGTGTGTGTGTGCGTGTAGGTGTTTTAAAAGGTATTTCTTCCATTTGCAATAAAAATGGCTGGAGTGGGAACAGGTTCAGAAAATTTGCATATTGGAGGTGTTCGGGATTGAAAGCACATTTGTAAAATATTTGCAAACGTTTACTGAAATGAAATTCTATAGATATACGCTGTTCTACCGCCTCACACGAGGAATAAAATTAGCATAAAAGCCAGCCATTAATTGTAGAAATTCACAAGCCGTAACAGGTACCAAAACTGTCAACGACTTCCGAGTTGTTTCCCGGTGTTGAAGCAGGGCCGGATGGGGGGGGGGGGGGGTTTGCTCCTGCTCTGTTTAGTAAGGCACATGTACTACATTTTCAACATGCTCGGCTGTGTTTTGAGTCTTCCCAGGGCTCAGTGCACGTCTGTATATTTCAAATCCTTTATTTTCTATTAAAAGTGGGTCTGTCCTTGAGTTCTGCATGCCATTGTTCTTAATACCACAGCTTCCAGAGCACCCAACATAAGTGCAACCCCAGAACTGGATTCTCCCCGGGTGTGTTCAGCAGAGCGCAACGTCGTTGAACTTTCAGATAAAGGCGTGTAGGGTAAGGACACGTGTACACTTGGCAGCATTCGTATCTGCAATAGTCTGCAATGCTGAACATAGCCCTAGGTATTAATGAAAGATATTTTAAAAAAACAGCCTCATCCAAAGACTAAAGTGTAAGCTAGGTCAATGTCAACTTTGATCCCAATGTCCGATGATCAATTGAGTTATTGGTTTTGGGATTGACTGCAGGTGGAGCCATTTATTAAATGTGTAAGTGGAGAAAATATATATATAATTATTAAATGTGTAAAAACAGTAGGTTTCTATTCCCTCAGCCCACACGGCATCATTCTAGATGTCCAAACAGTCCATAATGCCATTGTGTTGCACAGTCAAGTTTAACTGCAGAAATTATCACATTTGTAAAATCATGACAAAGAAACCAATAAAATGATTAAGATTTAATGTGGTATTAATCTTTTTTCTTAACAAACAGGCTATATACAAGTTAGTTACCCCAGGCTCCGACAGTTCCTCTTTCATTGTAGTGTAGTTGTAACTGATACAGAATAATTAATGTTCTATGCTACAGTATGTATATTCTCCTTATGAGTTTATTCATCTTTAGTCATGTACCTTATAACAGTGTAGTTGTAACTGATACAGAATAATTAATGTTCTATGCTAGAGTATGTATATTCTCATTATGAGGTCATTAATCTTTAGTCATGTACCTTATAACAGTGTAGTTAGCTGTGACGCAACAGGGTCTGTTTAAACCCTTTTAGTATTTCCTTGCTATGAATAAACCCCAGAACAAAGAAAATGTGCACAAAATGTAGAAACGCTAAACATCTTGATTCTTTCAAGAGAGCTGCCTCAAATGAAAAAGCGACTTACCAGTAGTGATGGCCATTCAAGGCTTCATTACAGTTCTTCTAGCAGCAGGATATAATGCAAGCTGCTAACTCAGATTTTCAAAATAAAAGCCATTATTGAACTATGAGGCAATACAGTTAATCTTGTCTGTCAATCTAGTCTGTCGTTTAATATCCGTTCCAACTATGTTCTTTTTTACAGACGAGATTGTTAGCTATATTGCCTTACATATTTCAATTATGGCTTTTATTGTGAAACAGAGTCTGAGTGCTGCCAGTATCTGAGTGCTGCTTAAATAACGCTAATGAAGCCTTGTTTGCCCATCACTACTTACCAGTAATTTTATGCAAAGTGGAAAACTACCTCATTTTACACCTTACACAACAGTATTTACCATGGAATCCTCTTAATTAGACAACTCTCCCTCAAAATTACCAGCAGTACAGAAAAGTAAAGGATCTATGAAGGTGGTATAGAAGAGTGAAGGGTTAAAGGTCATGCTGTAGACAGTGGGTTAAACTATACATGGGTTGTCTGAAGTACCTACTGTCCTCTAAGGCTCACAGATCAGTGTCTCCACCACAAACTTATTTTCAAAGTGACGAATCTTCCTGCAGCTCAGTGCTTCACGCTTTTCCCGCCCTGCAAGGTAAAGATGAAGAAAGATGTCTTTAAAATAAATTCCCAGGTCTATTAATAGCACCTGAATAACAGCTACAGTGTACTGGTGTGTGTGCACGCAACATGTTGTCAGGAACATCACAAAGACTATCAGAATGTAGTTGTAGTGTGTGCCTGTAGTTCTAACCCAGTATAGTATCCCTGCGTTCCAGTTTGAATGTGTCTCGGCCCTTGCAAAGGCTGTTGACAAAGTATCCCAGCTGGTCGACTCTCTCCAGTCGCTTGGTCACAATCAACTGCTCATGGACCAGGTAGGACTGGGGGAGATAGGTTCCAGCCTGAGGGAATTACACACAACAACATATCACCTCCACTGATCCTTCAGTCAAATGACCCGTTTATTTTCTGATGTATGTGGAGCCCATGAGGAGTGGGTGAGGATTCAAATAAAATACCCAAATGTTACAACAACAAAAACATACAAATATATTTTTGGTCATTGAACTAGATGGAAGACTTGTGTGTGTGTGTGTGTGACAGCTACCTTGATGTTGACGAGCAGCTCCAGGAAGTCCTTGGGTGGCATGACGATGGATGTGTTAAGAGGGATGACATAACACTTGTTCAGGCTCAGGTCCAGGTAGGCGGTCAGCCTCTGAGGGACGAGAGCAGTCAGCACTTCAGAAACAGACCTCAACACGCTTCTTTGACGCTCTGGAACATATGGTTTAAACAATGTACTGAACACACCACGACGCACGCGTGTCTTCACCGCGACATTAGTGTCCTCACCCGGTTGAAATCGTGGACGATGTCGGCCGGATCGCTGTCGGAGAACTCGGGAATGGGAACGTTGATGAGCTCCACCTCCTCTTCCTCCAGCACGCGCACGGTCTCCTCGATGTGTCTCAGTGCAGAGGGCCGGTCCACCATGTCATCGTCCTCCCGAACCATGTAGTCCACCCCGCAGAAATATTCCGGGCGCTCCTGAGGTATTCACGTCAGAAGAACCCATTGACAACACAATGCTGTTCTAGCTAAACAGTTTATTTATAACAAGTGCGCGGGTGGTTATTCGAGGAACACATGTAACATTTGGATACGTTAAGGGCTGCAAACACTAATCGATCAAGTAAATAATGAAAATTGTTGGCAAAGAATGTCATTAACGATTAGCTGGGTCTTCACGAGACGCAGCAAAAAAGAAAATGGAGACAGATGGAGGATACACCGAAGAAAACTCACGTATGACCAAGAACTTCAGACGTACTGTGTGGGACCGCTTTACATTTAAGAATTCAACCAATTCAGTTAGTTACAAAATGTGCTAACTCCTTTCAAATTGTAGTTTTTTTTACTGCGTCTCGTGTAGACCCAACTAATCGATAGTGACATTCGTTGCCAACAATTTTTATTAGCGATTTTAATTTATTAGACATTACAGCCCTATTTTGTTTTTACACAATGTGTAGATACAACTTAATCAGTCTAGGCTGACTTTAATGTGGATCGATTACTTCCGAACACCAGTCGTGGAACCGCGTGCATGAAAACACCACTTAACCCTAATCTTGATCTATTGAATCCACTATGTTTCGGCTTTCAGTAGTCCTCTGTATCAGTTCACCCTGTCTGTGAAAACCAGGAATACGGGCAAGCCTGATTAGGTGTAGAAACATCACAGCCTAAGAAATAGAAAAAAAACAGCATGGCTTCGATTCAGTGGTTGCACATTTACAACGCCAAGCCTCATCCGTAAACTAAAGTGCTCAAATAAAAAAAATATTAAGCTAAAACAAGGATAAATTACAGGAAGCAGAATTATGGGACATTCTTAAATGTAGTAGACAAAAATGAATCAATGTAAGGATCTATGCATATGGAAATAAATGATGTATAATAATAATGTACAATGGTAAAAGGGATTCTGGATGGATGGCAAGTTCACACAAAGTTTCTTCATCAGACCAAAGCATAGAAGCTTGTCTCTGAAACATGTCAGCCAATAACTTATTGAAGGGATCGAATTGCCACACAGTTTTTTTTTTTCACAATAAAAGTTAAAACACCAAGGACTGATCACCTCTTTCACAACCATTGGTCTCCAGCCTCCTTTTAAATGTACAGTGCCAATTTAATTGAAGCACTTAGATCCCACACTGTTTCTCTCATGGCTCTATTCAATCTGCAGCACACATGGTAAGAAGTTTGAGACACCAAGTCGCAATAAAAACATTTAAAAAAGGGATGAGATCGCAATAACTGCCTTTTACATTGTATTCAGTGTTTATACTTATTTCTAAGAGTTGTCTTGCAATCGTTATGACTTTGGCCAAGATTTGCTCCTTGGGGTTTAAGGCCGGGCGTCTCTGTAAAGCACTTTGTGACAACTGCTGTTGTAAAAAGGGCTTTATAAATACATTAATTGATTGTAATGACACGTGGAAGTCAGTTGAATTACAGCCATTGTTGTTCCAATTCCAACCACCGCCCCCATATTCGCTTTACTTACTTTTAAATTGACCAACTTGTGATATTTAAAAAATATATATAAAATGCAATTTCAATGTTACAGATTATTTTGTCGACCAACAGAAAATTAGCATTTCAGGATGTGCTTTTGTACGCACCAAAAATCAATTCTGGTATCAGTTCAGATATCATGGACATTGTCCGCCTCACCAGTAAGTAGAGGTAAGTCCAGCCCACCACAACTCCAAACAGCATGAGAGCCAGACCGAGGCGCATGCACCAGCACCGCACCTTAGACTGCTGTGGCACGCGCACGCCATCCTCCGGGTCCTTGGGAGGGAGGAGACGGATTAAACACGCAGTGAAAACGGTTGAAACTTAACACGTACGGCGAGTGTCAGATTCTTATGTAACCAACCCATCCAAACACGCATCTGATTCTTTTGGCTTCCCCCCCCATCCTCCTTTCTCCACTCCAAATCATCCCTCTCTGCTGACCTCTCACTGCTCACATACTCCTTCACCATTCCTTCTTTCACCTTTACCTTCAAGTTATTCCTGACCATTACTCAATAACTATCCTATCATTGAGGACATTTTTATCCATTATTTTCCACCCTTTAAATCCAGAATCCTAAGTTTTTATACCGATGTTTGGGTCTAAAAATTATTTATCCACTGACTTGGAGAATAAATTCCACAACATTAATTTACCTCAGTACCCAGTCACATTCCCAAATATCAGCCTTTTTACTTGCTTAATGTGAACAAACACTGCGACTCCACCTAACACGGTTCAAACTATGAGGTGGATATACTGATGGTGAGTTCTGTCTGTAGCAGTCCATACGTTTTAAAGTGTTTACTTTGCTCCAGGCCCATCCCTCAGCTTTTTAGAGAAACCAACATGCTTTGTTATTGTTTCTGGTTATGATGCGTTTCATACCAGATTTTGGGGCATGCACTGAAAAAATACAAAAAATAATGTATGTGACTTTCTCAAGCAAGTCCTCAATGACGTTCAACACTTTGTTCTGCCACACCACCACTTTACTGGTTAGGTACTGGTCAAAGACAAGAAGATGAAAATCCTCCCACTAATAAATAGTTGTGTGTTAAGTTGACATGACATGGCTTTTATGGTTCTAAGAGGCACATGTTGTAATTTGATGGCTGGCCAGACAAGCCCTTTTCCTGAACTCACAGTTGTTGGTTGTTTATGTGTGGTTGGGCTGGTGTTCATATTTGAACAAAAGAGTGGATGTCAACAGCTCTCGCTCTCCCTGGAGATCAGATGACGAAAACACAACTGAGATGCAATGTGATTTCTTTGATGTGTTATGATAGAGTTGGGGGTACATTTGTTTGCTGTGCTGTAGACAAGGATTGACCAAATACCCTTTCCACTAAAGTTTCAGAAATTGTGGTATGGGTTTGCGAGACTAGAATGATGGACACACTCATCTCTCTTGTAATTTTAGGTAAGCTTATTACCTGGCTACAGGTTAAGGAATAAACAGGTGGCTTCATGGCTGGTCTCTGGTCTGTGTTTAAACAGACCACAGTGGATCAGGGTCATATCAGTAAGGCCTTGACCAGTCACTGATCCTGCAGATTATAATTTAATCTGACACTACACATCTCTGACAAAGTCAGACTGACAAAACTCAGTGGTAACAAAATATGAACTTCCTGAACCTCACTCTCTCCTGCGAGGTTCATAGAGTGCCCTGGTCTCTCCATGTCTGTCACCAGCTACTGATCACTAATCAATTGTCTTCTTGAACTCTCTGATCACGAGAGGGTGCAAAAGGGCTTCGGAAGACACACCCATCTTTTTATTGACCTTTGACACGAATTAACAATCGCAATCCATTCGATCAGGACTCCATGTAGTGTAGGCTGTTAAGGTGAAAACGTTTGTTTTTCAAACTTCCAAACTATATTTACGTTAAAATACACACCCACTAAAAAGTCGTCGAATCAATACTAGACGACTTGACTGACTTTCGGTTAAGTCTAACACAGACCGAAACCGATAACAGGAAATGCGAACACCAGTTAGCCTGCCTGATGAATGGGATAGCAGACATTTTCAGACGTAGCTAAGTTTCACTTTGAGTCAACACATTTCCAGAGGAATCTAACTATTTATATAAATACAAGCTAAAGGAATGTGCAAGTTTTAAATCTAGTTACTTGCTTTACTGGTGACGTCACGACATTGTATAAACCGTGGTTAGCTATAAAGTTGCGCCATTCACGTGTTTCATCGAATAATCGTTGCAAAAACAGACATTAACCAAAATTGCTTTAGCTCAACAACTCACCCTCTCTGGAATAAGTGCTTCATCAGTGAATGTTTTCTTTAAATCCTTTTGTCCAAAGGACGATTTAAATGTTACATTTACCATTGCTAAAGCTAAAAGTCGGAATAAGCGACCAAATCATTAGCGAAAGCTCCACTAACAATGACGCCGTAATTGTATTATAATGAATAAATCTTCAAAATAAAAGCACCAATGTCAATATATTGCTTTCTATGTAATTCGTTCTAAAGACAGTAAATTGTAAAGATAGACCATTTTTATGTTTTCTAATGAATGCAAAGAGCAATTAATTGAGAAAATATACGGGTTTACCTTTTTTAAAGCATAAAATGTAAAGGCTATTTTTGTTAAATATAGTCATTTATAACAAAAACAAGACTGTGAAGTGGAATATGGCATTCGATAATTACTCACGAGGGTGTATATAATCCATATAAAGTCATTTCATGGGGATAAATAGAAGGTATAGCTTGCAGCATTCTTACCCACCTACTCCACTGGCTCCAGTGCAATACTTTTTACCTGAATTTCTCCTATGCAAATTGCTTTATAACAAAAACTAAATAAAACTAGACTATTTGAAGTGTTAAAAATGTAATGGCAGAAAAACCAAATACAAATTATTAAATGTGTAAATAAAGTAGGTTTCTATTCCCTCAGTCAAACTGGCAACTTTCTATATGTCCAAACAGTCCATAATGCCATTGTTGCAGTCAAGTTTAACTGCAGAAATGATCACATTTGTAAAATCATGACAAAGAAACCAATAAAATGATTAAGATTTATTGTGGTATTAATCTTCCTTTTTTTCTTTACAAACAGGCTATATACAGGTTAGTAACCCCAGGCTCCGATCTTTGACGGTCCTGCAGTGTCTGTGTGATACAGTTCCTCTTTCATTGCAGTGTAGTTGTAATTTATACAGAATAATTAATGTTCTATGCTAGAGTATGTATATTCTCATTATGAGGTCATTAATCTTTAGTCATGTACCTTATAACAGTGTAGTTAGCTGTGACGCAACAGGGTCTGTTTAAACCCTTTTAGTGTTTCCTTGACATGAATAAACACCAGAACAAAAAGATAGAAAACAATTTGCACAACATTTTGAAACACTAAACACACATATCTTGATTCTTTCAAAAGAGTTGCTTCAAATGAAAACGTACTTACCAGTACTTTACACAAAGTGGAAAATTCCCTAATTTTACACCTTATACAACAGTATTTACCTTGGAATCCTCTCAATTAGACAACTCACCCTCAAAATTACCAGCAGTACAGAAGAGTAAAGGATCTATGAAGGTGGTACAGAAGAGTGAAGGGTTAAAGGTCACACTGTAGACAGTGGGTTAAACTATACATGGGTTGTCTGAAGTCCCTCTCCTGTCCTCTAAGGCTCACAGATCAGTGTCTCCACCACAAACTTATTTTCAAAGTGACGAATCTTCCTGCAGCTCAGTGCTTCACGCTTTTCCCGCCCTGCAAGGTAAAGATGAAGAAAGATGTCTTAAAAATAAATATCCAGGTCTATTAATAGCACCTGAATAACAGCTACAGTGTACTGGTGTGTGTGCACGCAACATGTTGTCAGGAACATCACAAAGACTATCAGAATGTAGTTGTAGTGTGTGCCTGTAGTTCTAACCCAGTATAGTATCCCGGCGTTCCAGTTTGAATGTGTCTCGGCCCTTGCAAAGGCTGTTGACAAAGTATCCCAGCTGGTCGACTCTCTCCAGTCGCTCGGTCACAATCAACTGCTCATGGACCAGGTAGGACTGGGGGAGATAGGTTCCAGCCTGAGGGAATTACACAACAACAACATATCACCTCCACTGATCCTTCAGTCAAATGACCCGTTTATTTTCTGATGTATGTGGAGCCCATGAGGAGTGGGTGAGGATTCAAATAAAATACCCAAATGTTACAACAACAAAAACATACAAATATATTTTTGGTCATTGAACTAGATGGAAGACTTGTGTGTGTGTGTGTGTGACAGCTACCTTGATGTTGACGAGCAGCTCCAGGAAGTCCTTGGGTGGCATGACGATGGATGTGTTAAGAGGGATGACATAACACTTGTTCAGGCTCAGGTCCAGGTAGGCGGTCAGCCTCTGAGGGACGAGAGCAGTCAGCACTTCAGAAACAGACCTCAACACGCTTCTTTGACGCTCTGGAACATATGGTTTAAACAATGTACTGAACACACCACGACGCACGCGTGTCTTCACCGCGACATTAGTGTCCTCACCCGGTTGAAATCGTGGACGATGTCGGCCGGATCGCTGTCGGAGAACTCGGGAATGGGAACGTTGATGAGCTCCACCTCCTCTTCCTCCAGCACGCGCACGGTCTCCTCGATGTGTCTCAGTGCAGAGGGCCGGTCCACCATGTCATCGTCCTCCGGAACCATGTAGTCCTGCTCACGGTAGTCCACACCGCAGAAATATACCCGGCGCTCCTGAGGTATTCACGTAAGAAGAACCCATTGACCACACAATCCGGTTCTAGCTAAACAGTTTATTTTCAAACAAGTGCGCGGGTGGTTTTCCGAGGAACGCATGTAACATTTGGATACGTTAAGGGCTGCAAACACTAATCGATCAAGTCGAAAATGAAAATTGTTGGCAAAGAATGTCATTAACGATTAGCTGGGTCTTCACGAGACGCAGCAAAAAAGAAAATGGAAACAGATGGAGGATACACCGAAGAAAACTCACGTATGACCAAGAACTTCAGACGTACTGTGTGGGACCGCTTTATATTTAAGAATTCAACCAATTCAGTTAGTTGCAAAAAACCCGAACTCTCATGTCACACGGGCACGACTGTTATGCCCGGGTTAACATTAACGTGCGTAGAGTTTGTGTATAATTGAGCAGCTCTCCAGTAGGGGCTAGCTAACCATTTAGGACGTTACGGATTCATTAACCTATAAGTATCAGATTTGATGACTTTTATATTTTCCCACAACAGAAAGGTTGATGCATTAGAAGTTCCATTATCATTTATAGTATAAATTAATTTTTGAACTTCCTGTGCTGAGCACAATGCATATTTTATCAACAAGGCTACAACACGTTCTCTTTAAATGCACATGCATTACACTCATGCTCCTGTGCCATGAAAGTTGTGCCTTGCAAATTTTGCAACAAACTTTTCATTGCATTCTTAAACGTAAAGTGGTCCCATAATTTGGAAGTTTTTGGTCGTACGCAAATTCCTTCCACGTCCTTTCAAATTGTAGTTTTTTTTTTTTACTGCGTCTCGTGTAGACCCAACTAATCGAGTGACATTCGTTGCCAACAATTTTTATTAGCGATTTTAATTTATTAGACATTACAGCCCTATTTTGTTTTTACACAATGTGTAGATACAACTTAATCAGTCTAGGCTGACTTTAATGTGGATCGATTACTTCCGAACACCAGTCGTGGAACCACGTGCATGAAAACACCACTTAACCCTAATCTTGATCTATTGAATCCACTATGTTTCGGCTTTCAGTAGTCCTCTGTATCAGTTCACCCTGTCTGTGAAAACCAGGAATACCGGCAAGCCTGATTAGGTGTAGAAACATCACAGCCTAAGAAATAGAAAAAAAACAGCATGGCTTCGATTCTGTGGTTGCACATTTACAACGCCAAGCCTCTTTGTAATCCAAAAACTAAAGTGTACAAATAAAAAAAATATTAAGCTAAAACAAGGATACATTACAGGAAGCAGAATTATGGGACATTCTTAAATGGAGTAGACAAAAATTAATCAATGTAAGGATCTATGCATATGGAAATAAATGTACAATGGTAAAAGGGATTCTGGATGGATGGCAAGATCACTGGCTGATGCATCTTGATGTAAAGTTTCTTCATCAGACCAAAGTTTTGTACGAAGAGGCTTTGCTCTGAAACAAGTCAGCCGATAACTTATTAAAGGGATCGAATTGCCACACTGTTTTTTTTCCCCCACAATAAAAGTTAAAACACCAAGGACTGATCACCTCTTCAACAACCATTGGTCTCCACCCTCCTTTTAAATGTACAGTGCCAATTTAATTGAAGCACTTACATTCCACACTGTTTCTCTCATGGCTCTATTCAATCTGCAGCACACATGGTAAGAAGTTTGACACACCAAGTTGCAATTAAAAAAAATTTTAAAAAAGGATGAGATCGCAATACCTGCCTTTTACATTGTATTCAGTGTTTTTATATTTACATCTAAGTGTTTTCTTGCAATCATTATGACTATGTCCAGGGTTGTCACTGTAAATGAAAGTCAGTTGAATTACAGCCACTGTTGGTCCACTTGTTTCACTTTTAAAATATCACAAGTTGGTCAATTAAAAAAAATACAAAAACAATTGTTTGTTTAACCAGCTTACGATAATTTAAAAATTATAAATAGCAACTTCGATGTTACAGATTCTTTTGTCGACCAACAGAAAATGATCATTTCAGAATGTGCTTGTGTATGCACCCAACATAATTTCTCGTAGAAGAATAGGGTGAAAACCCTAATTCCACTATCAGTTCAGATATCATGGACATTGTCCGCCTCACCATTAAGTAGGTCTTGTAGAGGTAAGCCCCGCCCACCACCACTCCAGACAGCATGAGAGCCAGACCGAGGCGCATGCACCAGCACCACACCTTAGAATGCTGGCGCACGCGCACGCCATCCTCCGGGTCCTTGGGAGGGAGGAGACGGATTAAACACGCTGTGAAAACGGTTGAAACTTAACACGTACGGCGAGTGTCAGATTCTTATGTAACCAACCCATCCAAACACGCATCTGATTCTTTTGGCTCCCCCCCCATCCTCCTTTCTCCACTCCAAGTCATCCCTCTCTGCTGACCTCTCACTGCTCACATACTCATTCACCATTCCTTCTTTCACATGTCTTCATGAGGTTATTTCTGACCATTACTCAATAACTATCCTATTTTTGAAGCCATTTTAATCTATTCTTTTGTACCCTTCAGATCCAAAATTGGATCTGAAAAATTTATATTTATCCACTGACTCGTAGAGAATAGCCTAAATCCCACGAGTCTTATTTACCTCACTACCCAGTCACATTCCCAAATATCAGCCTTTTTTTAAATTTGCTTGATAGAAACCAACCCTCAACAGCTGCCTAACACGGTTCAAGTTATAAGATGGATGTACTGATACGTTTTAGAGTGTTTACTTTAGTCCAGGCCCATCCCTCAGCTTTTTAGTGAAACTAACATGCTTTGTTATTGTTTCTGGTTATGAAGGGTTTCATACCAGAGCTTGGGGCATGTATTGAACATTTAAAAAAATATATATGTATGTGACTTTCTCAAGCAAGTCCTCAATGATGTCCAACACTTTGTTCTGCCACACAATCACTTCACTGGTTAGGTACTGGTCAAAGACAGGATGAAAATCCTCCCACTAATAAATAGTTGTGTGTTAAGTTGACATGACATGGCTATTATGGGTCTAAGAGGCACATGTTGTAATTTGATGGCTGGCCAGACAAGCCCTTTTCCTGAACCCACAGTTGTTGGTTGTTTATGTGGAGTTGGGCTGGTGTTCATATTTGAACAAAGGAGTGGATGTCAACAGCTCTCGCTCTCCCTGGAGATCAGATGACGAAAACAACTGAGATGCAATGTGATTTCTCTGATGTGTTATGATAGAGTTGGGGGTACATTTGTTTGCTGTGCTGTAGACAAGGATTGACCAAATACCCTTTCCACTAAAGTTTCAGAAATGGTGGTATGGGTTTGCGTGACTAGAATGATGGACACACTCATCTCTCTTGTAATTTTAGGTAAGCTTATTACCTGGCTACAGGTTAAGGAATAAACAGATGGCTTCATGGCTGGTCTCTGGTCTGCGTTAAAATAGACCACAGTGAATCAGGGTCATGTAGGTAAGGCCTTCACCAGTCACTGATCCTGGAGATTAGAATTTAATCTGACACTACACATCTCTGACAAAGTCAGACTGACAAAACTCAGTGGTAACAAAATATGAACTTCCTGAACCTCACTCTCTCCTGCGAGGTTCATAGAGTGCCCTGGTCTCTCCATGTCGGTCACCAGCTACTGATCACTAATTAATTGTCTTCTTGAACTCTCTGATCACGAGAGGGTGCAAAAGGGCTTCGGGAGACACACCCATCTTTTTATTGACCTTTGATACGAATTAACACTTGCAATCCATTCGATCAGGACTCCATGTAGTGTAGGCTGTTAAGGTGAAAACATTTGTTTTTCAATCTTCCAAACCATATTTACGTTAAAATACACAAGCACTAAAAAGTCGTCGAATCAATACTAGACGACTTGACTGACTTTCGGTTAAGTCTAACACAGACCGAAACCAATAACTAACAGGCTTTGGCCCAGGCAAGGAAATGCGAACACCAGTTAGCCTGCCTGATGACTGGGATAGCAGCCATTTTCCGACGTAGCTAAGTTTCACCTTGAATCAACACATTTCCCGAGGCTTGTACAGTAACGATTTAGATAAATACAAGCTAAAGGATGCAGGTTTTAAATCGACAGTTATTGGTTTTGCTTATGTCACTGCATTGTATAAACTGCGGTTAGCTTGTTTCCTCGAGCAGTCGTTGCAAAAACAGACATTAACCAAATTGTTTTAGCTCAACAACTCACCCTCTCCTCTGGAATGAGCGCTTCACCAGTGCATGTTTTCTTTAAATCCTTTTGTCCAAAGGACGAGTTAAATGTTACTTTTACCATTGTTAAAGCTAATTGTTGGAATAAGCAACGAAACCACCTTCCGATAGAACGTAGTGCAGTGTCCAGTTACAATGACGTAGATAAACAGCAGTCCAAACAGGTCTTATTGATCAGGCGTACTCGGTGCACCGGTGTGAGTGGCGTTTATACGTTTTAGATCATTCCATTGGTGCAAAACCAAATCTCCCCGTACTCGTGGTAACGAGTCATGGAAAACGAACACTATGTTCAAATGTCATCCATTCAGGTTTCACAAACGTTTTATTATGTACCACGGGGGGGCAGTAAATGTTCAAATGGGGAGCAGGGAATTAATCTCTATCTTAGTAATTATTTAGCAACCATGTAACTAGTAGGCACTTGTTTTAGAAGATAACTCTATGGAGCCCGGAGACCATTACCAGAGTAGAATTTTTAACTAAGTCCTAAACTTAAAACGTACAAATAAAATGCAAAAACTAAAGCTTTCTTTCACTGTCTCGCTAACTAGATTTAACATTAGTAGATATATGAATAACTATAACCTAGCTAGTTAGATTTTTGTTAGATTTTTTTAATAATTAATTTGAATTTTATTGCATGACATAAGTATTTGATCACCTACCCACCAGTAAGAATTCTGGCTCTCTCAGACCTGTTAGTTTTTCTTTAAGAAGCCCTCCTGTTCTCTACTCATTACCTGTATTAACTGTACCTGTTTGAACTCGTTACCCGTATAAAAGACAACTGTCCACACACTCAATCAAACAGACTCCAACCTCTCCACAATGGCCAAGACCAGAGAGCTGTGTAAGGACATCAGGGATAAAATTGTAGACCTGCACAAGGCTGGGATGGGCTACAGCACAATAGGCAAGCAGCTTGGTGAGATGGCAACAACTATTGGTGCAATTATTAGAAAATGGAAGAAGTTCAAGATGACGGTCAATTTCCCTCGGTATGGGGCTCCATGCAAGATCTCACCTTGTGGGGCATCAGTGATCATGAGGAAGATGAGGGATCAGCCCAGAACTACACGGCAGGACCTGGTCAATGAACTGAAGAGAACTGGGATCACAGTCTCAAAGAAAACCGTTAGTAACACACTACACAGTCATGGATTAAAATCCTGCAGCGCACACAAGGACCCCTGCTCAAGCCAGCGCATGTCCAGGCCCGTCTGAAGTTTGCCAATGACCATCTGGATTGATCCAGAAGAGGAATGGGAGAAGGTCATGTGGTCTGATGAGACAAAAATAGAGCTTTTTGTCTAAACTCCACTCGCTGTGTTTGAAGGAAGAAGAAGGATGTGTACAACCCCAAGAACACCATCCCAACCGTGAAGCATGGAGGTGGAAACATAATTCTTTGGGGATGCTTTTCTGCAAAGGGGACAGAACGACTGCACCGTATTGAGGGGAGGATGGATGGGGTCATGTATCGTGAGATCTTGGCCGACAACCTCCTTCCCTCAGTAAGAGCATTGTAGATGGGTCGTGGCTGGGTCTTCCACCATGACAATGACCCGAAACACTCAGCCAGGGCAACTAAGGACTGGCTCCATAAGAAGCATCTCAAGGTCCTGGAGTGGCCTAGCCAGTCTCCAGACCTGAACCAAATAGAAAATCTTTGGAGGGAGCTGAAAGTCTGTATTGCCCAACGACAACCCTGAAACCTGAAGGATCTGGAGAAGGTCTGTATAGAGAAGCGGGCCAAAATCCCTGCTGCAGTGTGTGCAAACCTGGTCAAGAACGACAAATACTTATGTCATGCAATAAAAATCCAAATTAATTACTTAAAAATCATACAATGTGATTTTCTGGATTTGTGTTTTAGATTCCCGCCACTCACAGTTGAAGAGTACCTATGATAAAAAGTTCTACATGCTTTGTAAGTGGGAAAACCTGCAAAATCGGCTGTGTATCAAATACTTGTTCTCCCCACTGTATCCTAAGTTAATTGGCCGTGTTAAAAGAGCATGATGCATCTAGTGGAAAACGCCAATTGCTTGGCAACCAAAAAATATAGACATGTCAAGATGAGTTGAGGTACCATACCATCAACATTTTAATATTTTTGCATGTTTGTAATTTGCTTCGGGAATATTGGGTCCTGGGTCCTTTGCTAAGGGCTGTCAGGTCCCTGTACGACCGAAGCAGGAGCTTGGTCGGCATTGCCGGTAGTAAGTCAGACTTGTTCCCTGTGCATGTTGGACTCCGGCAGGGCTGCCCTTTGTCGCCGGTTCTGTTCGTAATTTTTATGGACAGAATTTTTGCAGCCGAGTGTGAAACGGTGGGGTTGAAAATCAGTACCTCCAAATCCAAGGCATGGTCCTCAGTCAGAAAAGGGTGGCTTGCCCACTTCAGGTTGGTGGAGAGTGCCTTGAGAGTGCCTCAAGTGGAGGAGTTTAAGTATCTAGGAGTCTTGTTCACGAGTGAGGGAAGGATGGAACAGGAGATTGACAGACGTATCGGTGCAGCTTCTGCAGTAATGCAGTCGATGTATCGGTCTGTGGTGGTGAAGAAAGACCTGAGTCGCAAGGCGAAGCTCTCGATTTACCGGTCAATCTACATTCCTACTCTCACCTATGGTCATGAGCTTTGGGTCATGACCGAAAGGACAAGATCCCGGATACAGGCGGTTGAAATGAGCTTTCTCCGCAGGGTGGCTGGGCGATCCCTTAGAGATAGGGTGAGAAGCTTGGTCACCCGGGAGGAGCTCAGAGTAGAGCCGCTGCTCCTCCACATTGAGAGGGGTCAGCTGAGGTGGCTTGGGCATCTGTTCCGGATGTCTCCTGAACGCCTTCCCGGGAAGGTGTTCCGGGCCCGTCCCACCGGGAGGAGACCCCGGGGAAAACCTAGGACACGCTGGAGGGACTATGTCTCCCGGCTGGCCTGGGAACGCCTCGGTGTCCCCCCGGAAGAGCTGGAGGAAGTGTCTAGGGAGAGGGAAGTCTGGGCATCTCTGCTTAGACTGCTGCCCCCGCGACCCGGCCCCGGATAAGCTGAAGAAGATGGATGGATGGATGTTTGTAATTTGTCAAGTGAGTCATACATTTTTAATAAATGTATTTGTTGATTTGATTTAAAAAAAATATATATGATATGATTTATATGATATGGTTTATGACTGATATAGATTTAGGATAAGCTGCTCTAAAATCAACAGGAATTTTAAAGAAACAATTTTTAAAGCATTTCTATTCAAATAAATGTAAATTGATCAGACTGAATATAACGTTTATAAAAAACAAGTGATGTAGGTTCCGGGAAATCATATCTATAACTTAGTTTAAATAATAATAATGAAAAAGCATTTTTATTCAAAACAAAAACCATAGTTATGACCCGATAAAACTTGAATCAATATAATCAACTGATATAGCTTCAGGGACAACTGCCCTACTATCAACATCCTCTAGTTTTACATTTCATTACATTAAAATAAAGTAAATTTCAATAGATCGGACACAATAAAACGTGGATCCATGTAAATAACAGATATAGTTATGAACAAGTGCCCTGGCATCAACATCTTTTTCACGTTTTCTATTTAGGACATTATTAAAAGTTTTTTTTTTAATTACATACAGTAGAAAATGTCAATAGCCCAAATAATACCCTACTGTCATCCATATAACCGACTTAGATTCAGCGACATGGGACCTAACATCAACAAGTTTCTCAATGTTTCCATTTTGGAAATAATTAATAGTTTTTTAATGCAATTCTCCACAAAACACTGTCAATAGCTGTGACACAGCATCTTACATCCATATAACCAACTGCTATTGACGTTTGTCATTGACAAGCGACAAAACAAATTCAGACGGTCCCTCAACACTCGCAGCGGAGTAAGCAGTTTTACCTACGTTTCGACTGTAAACCGTGAATATGATAGCGAAATGTAAAAACGAGGAGTGTTGCTTGTTAGCTATCATTAGCAGATTCAGAAAATTTAAGTTTATTTCTGGAATGTTTAATTAACGAGGTATTAACGATCAAAGGCTGAAACTTAATAAAAAAGCTAACTTAATCACAGTGGTTTTCATCAGACTCCGTCTTCGTTTCCAGTTCTTCAGTAGATCTGCCTTAATGTTTGCTTGTACTTTTTTTTTACTAATAGTAATAATCATGCATTTTTTATGCTTGTCAAACGTTGGATTGTTGTCCTGAAGCTTGGTTGAAAAGCGATGCGCGAGGAATCAACAAGGTATCAACTGCCTTGTAAGACTGGAAGAAGATATGTTTTCTGGTCACTGTTGATGGGGTGCGTTACTATAGTTTTAGTGATAGGGCGATTATGGCTGGGAGTCACAAAACAAGAAAAGACAGAGGACGACATTTCTTCGCCGTCTTACCAGACTAAACTAACCACAAACTGGACAAGCTGTGCGTTGTGGTTATTTATCTGCTAAGCGCATTATCGTGTCTCGAGTATGGCAGGTGTTCACATTTGGCAGGAAAATATAGTGCCAACTTTTTGGGCTTTCTCTTATATGAAAACGGGATATAACTGGTAACATTACTATTTGTCCTGGTACATCTAATATCTCTTCAACACCATGGACGTCGTCGACAAAAGAAATGAGCTGAGAATTTCAGCCAAAGGAGTCCAAGCCATCTTTAAAGCTGACCAATTCAAGGCTGCCGGGGAAGGAATGCAGGAGGACAATGATGGACATACTTTTGTAGACGTGCTGCTGTTTGGTGGTGCGCCTTGGGGATTCACTCTCCGAGGGGGACTGGAGCACCGTGAACCTCTACACATTACTAAGGTACTGTACAATCTGCATGTCGAGTTTATCTGTCTGACTGTCTAGTATTTTTCGGACTGCCTATCGAGCTACGATGAAGATGAATGAATAGGCTAATGTAGCTCAGCCTCATTGAATTGACTCATTAGTTTTAAAATATTTTTTTTTATTCTGTTGGCTGTATGCAAAGAAGTAACATAACAATAACACGGAGTTAAAAACTATTTTAGTGTATTTATTTCTCAGCTGTTATTAACATTTTCCTTTCTCCCCAATAAGGGGACACTGTTCCAAGATCGCTTTTGAGGATTTTAACTAGATCATCCTTGTACTATTATGATTGGGTAACTGCTTATATTCCATCACACTCGCACACACACATTGTTTTCTCACTGAAGTACTGTTGTGCTCATAAGTTTGCATACCCTTGGCAGAAATTGTGAAGTTTTGGCATTGATTTTAAAAATATGACTGACCATGCAGAAATTTTTTTTTTAATTCAAAGCATAGTGATCGTGAAGCCATTTATTTTCACATAGTTGTTTGGCTCCTTTTTAAATCATAATGTTTACAGAAATCACTGAAATGGCCCTGATCAAAAGCTTACATACCCTTGAATGTTTGGTCTTGTTACAGACACTAGGTGACAAACACAGGTGAAAATGGCAATTAAAATTGAATTTCCCACACCCATGGCTTTTTAAATTGTAATTAGTGTCTGTGTACACATACTCAATGAGTTTGTTAGCTCTCACATGGATACACTGAGCAGGCTAGATACTGAGCCATGGGGAGCAGAAAAGAACTGTGAAAAGACCTGTGTAACAAGGTAATGGAACTTTATAAAAATGAAAAAGGATATAATAATATATCCAAAGCCTTGAAAATGCCAGTCAGTACTGTTCTCTTGATACCAAGCCATGGTCAGGTAAACCAAAAATGTTTTCAGCCAAAACTGCCAGAAGAATTGTTTGGGATACAAAGAAAAACCCACAGGTAACCTCGGGAAAAATACAGGCTGCTCTGGAAAAAGACAGTGTGGTTGTTTCAAGGAGCACAATACGACGATACTTGAACAAAAATGAGCTGCATGGTCGAGTTGCCAGAAAGAAGCCTTTACTGCACCAATGCCACAAAAAAGCCTGGTTACAATACAACTGACAACACCTTGACACGCCTTACAGCTTCTGGCACACTGTAATTTGAAGTGACAAGACCAAAATAGAGCTTTATGGTCACAACCATAAGCGCTATGTTTAGAGAGAGGTCAACAAGGCCTATAGTGAACAGAATACCTACCCCACTGTGAAGCATGGTAGTGGCTCACTGATGTTTTAAGGGGGTGTGAACTCTAAAGGCACGGGGAATCTTATGAAAATTGATGGCAGGATGAATGCAGCATGTTATCAGAAAATACTGGCAGACAATTTGCATTCTTCTGCACGAAAGCTGCGCATGGGATGCTCTTGGACATTCCAGCACGACAATGACCCTAAACACAAGGCCAAGTTGACCCTCCAATTTTTACTGCAGAAAAATGTGAAGGTTCTGGAGTGGTAATCACAGTCTCATGACCTTAATATCATCGAGCCACTCTGGGGAGATCTCAAACGTGTGGTTCATGTAAGACAACCAAAGACTTTGCATGACTTAAAGGCATTTTGCCAAGACGAATGGGCAGCTATACCACCTGCAAAGATTTGGGGCCTCATAGACAACTATTACAAAAGACTGCATGTTGTCACTGATTCTAAAGGGGGCCATACACAGTATAAAGTACTAAGGGTATGCAGACTTTTGAACAGGGGTCATTTAATTAAAAAATTTTTTTTTTTGCCATGTTTTCTTTTACGATTGTGACATTCTTTTATGAGCTAGAGTTGAATGTGAACCCCATAAGAAATAAACGACATGTGTTTTGCCTGCTCACTCATGTTTTCTTTACAAATGGTACATCTATTACCAACTCTCCAAGGGTATGCAAACTTATGAGCACAACTGTAATTTAGCTGACCACACACCTCTCTGCATGAAAAACTCTCATTGACATTATACATTGAGTAAGCAACAATAAGCACCCTAGGAAGACAATAATTGTTGAATTATGTCCATGTTTTACATTTACTATTTTTGCCATAAGTACACCACCACCAGTCTCTTTTTTTGGGGGGTGGGGGGGGGGGGGGTCATCTGTTTTTCACACTCATCATCATAGCAGTATCAGGAACCAGTCAGGAATGCAGAAGTGAAGATATGACGCTTTGGCAGAGAGAGAGACCAGAATTGGCTCAGTGCTTCTAACCAGCAACAAGGAAGCATTACTGTGCTATTCGTTATTTGTTTCCAAGTCTTTCTCCACTCCTGAACTCCTCTATGCAGGGGAGTGAATGTGCAAACAAGTCTATTGCAACTGGTCTCAAGTTACAGGCTTGTGGTTAAATGTTTAATCAGAACTCCCAGAAAGCTGCAGTACGATTCCTCCAGATACTGAGTCTGGACCCCATGGACGCGGTATAGAACCGTGGTCACTGGCAAAGTCACATTCAGGAATTGGGATTTTTACACCATAACGCCACATTGCCTGTGTTTTTAAGCAGTTTCTTCAAACCCAGAGGGTACTAAGAAGCAATACGTATTATTCATTTTAAATGACATACTTTAGAAAATAAAAGAATTTGTGCCAGCATCTCGTGCTGTTTTTCTGACCTGCTCCTTTTGATTGTCAGTTCTATAGTCCCTGCAAATGTTGAATCAGGGGGATGTGGAGGGGGGCGGGGCTGGAGAGGTTGGAATCGTTGGACATGATAGAATGGTATTTAATGAAGTTGACCCAATGCCAGCCTGCCAGGGTGAAACAGAGGGTCCTGTCAACCAAGACTCGGAGAATGGAATGTGATACTTGTCTCCGAGACTGATAAGCCATGAAAATCCAACTGTTATTAAAAAGTGTACTTCATTAATGTCTGTTTACCCACATCACTTGATTGGGTCACAATTTTTCAGTGCCAACACTGTCTGCGGTTGTTTTAATATTCCCCTACAGAAATCGGTTGTGTACACATTTATCTGTTGCGTACACATTATAGCAGATGTTATTACCGGCATAGGGAAATGCTTGTTTTGGCCCAGAACAACTCCTCATTTATTCAAATGCAACATAAAGACCATGCATTTACAATTAAATAATTGAAATTAAATCTGATCTCTAATCCAAATGGGAGTTTGCACAGGCGTTCCAATCCAAGTAGCATGGTCCAAATTACAAAAGCACCTGTGTTTGTAATGACCTCTCATTCCCCTGGTATCTGGACTCGGCCAGAGTCTCGTCCACAGCCTTAACTGTCTGACGATGCGTAAACTGTGATGAACAACATATGAACTGTCCATGAACTATTTCCAGACTGATCTGTGAGCGCCTTATTAAAACTCCGAAACGACGCCTCACCTGAATTTGCACATTCCTGTTCCCGTGTTTCAGGTGGAGGACGGTGGCAAGGCGGCGGCGGTCTGTCTCCAGGCTGGAGATGAGATCGTCAGCATCAACACAGTTCCCCTCAGTGGATCCAGGGAGGAGGCCATCTGTCTGGTCAAAGGCTCCCACAGGACCCTGGCCCTGGTTGTCAGAAGGTAGGCCCTGATGAGGTGCCAATACACACAGCCAGGTATGATGTAGCGTAATACATTTGGCCCGTACCCAGACTCGGACTTACTGCTGGTCACATATTGGGCTATGAAGAAGTGAGGAGTGTTTGAAAGGGGTTAGTTGGCTCTTTGCAAAGACCAAACTTCAAAACTCATTAAAATAAAATTAGGAATAAAGTATGGATTGGCCTGAACCCGAAGAATATAGGAACATTCGAATTAGTGCCACACTGTTCTATTCACACAAGCAACAATACACTCTTTTAGTGCCAGAGGTATGCCGGAAGGCTCAACAAATGCGTGCGCAGCACTTTGGCCTGACCCCTGACTCGTTGTTTGCCTGGTAACTAACATCGAACAAGTGCTGTTGCTGGTGATAGTGTGATCTTTTATGGGGCAGTGAGAGATGCTGGACGGACCGATAGGACCAGTCCTCCCACTATGTGCAGTCACATATTGTACAGTCATATTGCCCCTTCGATCGAGGTTCTGACAGGTGGCTGTACTGTGCGTCTGTGAAGACAATGGGAACAGCCTCTGGGAAGGGTTAAAGTGCAACTCTAATCACCTGAACGCATAGGCCTGTGGCATCAAGTAGCAACATCAAAGTGTTGCTTGGTCAGGATCAGCCGGGGACCTTGGTTTCAAATGGAAGACTTGAACACGTCCTGATCATTACTGATCTTCAACAGAAAAAACTGTCATGGCTGTCAGTGCAAACGTCACTTAGTTTATTCAACCGCTAATTCCGTTGGGCACCCTGAACCGTAAAACAATTTGAACGAAACATTTTCACCATGATATCTACCTTGAACTGCTCCACAAACCTAACGTGTAGGGGTAGACGGCACACGTGGCTTGTATTATGTGAGCAAACAAACCCCTTGACATGACAGTTGGGGAAGGCGGCCCTGAAGGGGAAGGAATGCTCAGAACTCGGTGGCATGTTCTTCAACATTCTGGAACACATTCACAGCTAGAAGTGAAAAAGCCAGTGATGGCAAATGTCTCCTTCGTTTGTAAACAAAGAGTGTGGGGGGGGGGGGGGTTGATGTCTGTACTATTGTCTGTGCCCTTCACGTGGTTGAGCAGATACTGGTTACATATGTAAACATAGAGAATCTTTCGTTTTTGTTTATGTAGGTCTATGAGGGTATACAGTGCCTACGAAAAGTATTGCGTTACGGACATACACTCACCTGAAGGATTATTAGGAACACCTATTCAATTTCTCATTAATGCAATTATCTAATCAACCAATCACATGGCAGTTGCTTCAATACATTTAGGGGTGTGGTCCTGGTCAAGACAATCTCCTGAACTCCAAACTGGGGGTGTGGTCCTGGTCAAGACAATCTCCTGAACTCCAAACTGAATGTCAGAATGGGAAAGAAAGGTGATTTAAGCAATTTGGAGCGTGGCATGGTTGTTGGTGCCAGACGGGCCGGTCTGAGTATTTCACAATCTGCTCAGTTCCTGGGATTTTCACACACAACCATTTCTAGGGTTTACAAAGAATGGTGTGAAAAGGGAAAAACATCTAGTATGCAGCAGTCCTGTGGGCGAAAATGCCTTGTTGATGCTAGAGCTCAGAGGAGAATGGGCCGACTGATTCAAGCGAGGTATGCAGCAAAGCATTTGTGAAGCCACAACACGCACAACCTTGAGGCGGATGGGCTACAACAGCAGAAGACCCCACCGGGTACCACTCATCTCCACTACAAATAGGAAAGAGAGGCTACAATTTGCACGAGCTCACCAAAATTGGAGAGTTGAAGACTGGAAGAATGTTGCCTGGTCTGATGAGTCTCGATTTCTGTTGAGACATTCAGATGGTAGAGTCAGAATTTGGCGTAAACAGAATGAGAACATGGATCCATCATGCCTCGTTACCACTGTGCAGGCTGGTGGTGGTGTTGTAATGGTGTGGGGGATGTTTTCTTGGCACACTTTAGGCCCCTTAGTGCCAATTGGGCATAGTTTAAATGCCACGGCCTACCTGAGCATTGTTTCTGACCATGTCCATCCCTTTATGACCACCATGTACCCATCCTCTGATGGCTACTTCCAGCAGGATAATGCACCATGTCACAAAGCTCGAATCATTTCAAATTGGTTACTTGAACATAACAATGAGTTCACTGTACTGAAATGGCCCCCACAGTCACCAGATCTCAACCCAATAGAGCATCTTTGGGATGTGGTGGAACGGGAGCTTCGTGCCCTGGATGTGCATCCCACAAATCTCCATCAACTGCAAGATGCTATCCTATCAATATGGGCCAACATTTCTAAAGAATGCTTTCAGCACCCTGTTGAATCAATGCCACGTAGAATTAAGGCAGTTCTGAAGGCAAAAGGGGGTCAAACACAGTATTAGTATGGTGTTCCTAATAATCCTTTAGGTGAGTGTAATGTATAATTGAGAACAGTGCATATGTACAACAGTGTATATTTATCTATGAGAGTGTATATCAAGGTAATGTTAGTGTATATCTACATCCATGAGACTGTATGTCTATAGCGTATATCTATAGTCCTGTTTCCAAAAAAGTTTGGGATGCTGTGTAAAATGCAAATAAAAACAGAATGCAATGATGTGCAAATCATTAATTATGCATATGTAATTGAAAATAGTACAAAATCATATCAAATATTGAAACTGAGAAATTCTCTTGATTTGGAAAAAGCAACACGTTTCAAATAAAATCTTTACCACTGTGTTGAATCACCTCTTCTTTTAACATTACTCTGTAAGCATTTGGGAACTGAGACCAGTTGCTGTAGTTTTGAAAGTGAAATGAATTCCCATTCTTTCTTGATATTGGATTTGAGCTGTTCAACAGTTTGGGGTCTCCTTTGTTGTATTTTTCACTTCATAATGCACCAAATGTTTTCAGTGGGTGACAGGTCTGGACTGCAGGGAGGCCATTTTAGCACCCAGACACTTTTACTACAGATCCATGCTGTTGTAGTACGTGCAGAATGTAGTGTGGCATTGTCTTGCAGAAATAAGCAAGGCCTTCCCCCCAAAAAAAGACATTTTCTGGATGGCAGCCTATGTTGTTCCAAAACCTTTATATATTGTTCAGCATTAATGGTGTCTTCACAGATGGGCAAGCCACCCATGTCATGTGCACTAATGCACCCCCATACCATCATGGAAGCTGGATTTTGTGCGCTGATAACAAGCTGGATGATCCCTCTCCTCTTTAGCCCAGAGGACACGACATCCTTGATTCCCTAATTTCACATTTTCATTCATCAGACCACAGGACAGTTTTCTACATCGTCTCAGTCCATCTTAAATGAGCTCGGGCCCAGAGAAGGCAGCAGTGTTTCTGCATCTTGTTTATATATGGTTTCTTCTTCGCATGGTAGAGTTTTACCTTGCATTTGTGGATGCAGCGAGGTGCGCTGTGCAGCGAGGTACTGTGTTTTCCACTACAATGGTTTTCAAAAAGGAATTTTTCCTGAGCCCATGAAGTCCACTACAGAATCATGTCTGTTTTTAACATAGTGCTGCCTCGGGGCCTGAAGATCATGGCCATCCAGTATTGGGGTTTGGCCTTGTCCCTTATGTACAGAGATTTCTCTGGATTCGCTGAATATTTTAATGATTTTGTGTACCGTAGATGATGAGATCCCCAGACCCTTTGCAATTTTACATTGTGATACATTATTCTTAAATTGTTGTACTATTTGCCTGCTCAGTCTTTCACAGAGTGTTGAACCCCTCCCCATATTAACTTCTGAAAGACTCATCATCTCTGGGATGCTATTTTATACCCAATCATGTTACTGACCTGTTGCCAATTGACCAAATTAGTTGTTTTGATATTCCACCAGGTTGTTTTTTTAGCATTACACAACTTTTCAAGTCTTTTGTTGCCCCTGTCCCAGCTTTTCTGAAACCTGTTGCTATCATCAAATTCAAAGTGTGTTTATATTTTTCAAGAAACAATAACATTTCTCAGTTTTAACATTTTATATCCTGTCTTGGGTACTATTTTCCCTTGAATATAGGGTTGAAATTCTTTGCACATCTTTGCGTTCTGTTTTTGTTTACATTTTACAGTGTCCCAACTTCTTGAAAAATGTGGCTGTACATCTATAAAAGGGTTTATCTAGTGCCTTGAGAGGTGTATGTGTGTGTCAGTTGGTGTCAGTTGGTGGAGCTGACTGCTGTAACGGTGGAAGGATGCGCTGAGGCAAGATGTTGAGGTTTAAAACATTTAGTTTATTTTTTTACAGAGCCTGTGGCTGTTTTACTTAAGGAAATAAAAGTTTACCTCTTTTCGGAGCAAGAATAGTAACTAAAATAAACACACACCTACAACTATTATTCAACAGAACACAACAGGCTTCTTCCTAACGCCGTCCTTGGAGACAAGGAACTTTCTATCTTGACAGCGGCTTGGCTTCTCTCCTCTTCCACCTCCTGGCAGTGACACCTGTGCAGCTTATACAGGGAGTTAATTGGCCCTGCTTTCCCTGATAGGACTCCTGCTGGGTCCTCCGGACTACTGAAGGTGAAACTAGGTCAGGGAGGGTGGATATCTATTACCTTAAGGAGTGGATATCTACAGGGCCCATAGGGCAGTGCCCCATATGGGAAGTAAAGTGCCGTTTGGATGCCACTTGGTTGGACACGGCAGAAATATTGCCCCTGTCATAGATTTTCTTGGGGCATGTGCAAGTAGAGGGCCACTCTAAGGGCAGAGAGAGAGAAGGATGTCAGGTTCTGAAACATGGGTGAACTTTAGCCCACTTTGCCCCACTCTCTGTCCTCTGCAGTCTCACTCTATGTCCTCTGCAGTCTCACTCTATGTCCTCTGCAGTCTCACTCTCTGTCCTCTGCAGTCTTACTCTCTGTCCTCTGCAGTCACTCTATGTCCTCTGCAGTCTCACTCTATGTCCTCTGCAGTCTCACTCTATGTCCTCTGCAGTCTCACTCTCTGTCCTCTGCAGTCTTACTCTCTGTCCTCTGCAGTCTTACTCTCTGTCCTCTGCAGTCTCACTCTCTGTCCTCTTGAGACTCACACTCTGTCCTCTCTAGTCTCAGACTCTGTCCTCTCTAGTCTCACTCTCCGTCCCCTTCACACTAACTCTCTGTCCTTTTCAGTCTCACTGTTTGTCCTTTTCAGTCTCACTCTCTGTCTTCTGCAGTGTCCCTCTGTCCACTCTGTCCTGAATTTCACGGTTTTATTACTCAGAAATGTTACCCTTTCACTGCCAAATGACAATATAACCTGACACTATATGACCATTCAGAGTTCATCCCAGCCTGGGCACATGCATTGTGTCATTGCGCCTTATTGAACACTGTAGCAGTATTTCAGGCTATCGTATTGAGTCGTGTGGCGCACACCAGCTGGTCCATGAGTCCGTTGGAGATAGGACCGGGTGGAAAAAGGGGAACCAGTTTGTGTGTGAGTGTGGCCTATCATTCACACAAAGAAAGCCTGTGGGGGAGCAGGGGCCATTGTTACTGGGGGAGCAGGGGCCAGCCAGCGCTCTGTCCCAGGGGCTTTGTCTGAATTCCAGTGTCCTGACAGTGGTTGTGTTGCTGGGTCTGTCAGTGAAGGCCAGGACAGAGACGGCTGGGGCTGGTAAGGACTCCTACCCCTTCACTGGATGTGAAAACATAATAGTTTGTGTGTGTGTTTGTGCGTGGACGTGTGCTTTGGAAGACCATGGCCAGCCCGCAGAGCTGAGGTGTTTCGGCACCACCATTCCATTCTAATGACCACGTGCTGCTGTAGAATGCGTGCAGACTAATCTGGGGGGAATTCCTTCAAGGCCGTGTGTTTAAGATAAACACCCTCAGACAGTGGGGGCCGATGATGGATCAGCTGATTGACTTAGGCATCTGTCCAGTAATGAATTTATCCTCATTAAAATGATCACACCTCTGTATTGGATTCTGCTCATGGACTAGACCATTTGCAGTCTTGCCTGTAACACAGGACCTTTGAATTCGCTGAACCTTCAGTGCTCTTTGAAACTATTTTGAATACCCCGACGAGTGTCTGTATTTTATGTATCGAGTCATGTCCTCAGGGTTTGTGTTAAAGGAAGTGTGCTGTACTGTAAACTCGTGTCTCGTTGTGTCACACTGGGTTCCCGCTGACTGGCTCTAGCACCATAAAGCCTGAATCCTATTACAGCCTGCAAAGCCTCGGTACTCGGGCGTGAACTCACTACGCTCAGAGGGAGCGCAGTAGTGCACACTGCCTGGCGTGTGGATTGGTTGTTTTGTATCATGTAAAATCCCTAGTGAACCACTACGAGGCAGCGTGCTTTATTTCCGGCGTAATCACGACGTTTGAGGGGCATCCGGATAATACCGTGAAATGTTGACTGCTTTTAAAAGCCCTGTAGATTTAGTACACCCCCCCCCCACCCCCCCACCCACCCCCCCCCCCCCACCCGCTCCCCCCGCTCAATGGGGAAAGTGGAATGTTCCGCCAGGTTGCCTAGGTGAGTTGTCACCGCTTGGTGAGATAGGCTGTCCCACTAGAGTCCATTGTTTTTGTCAGCTCCGCTGTGGGAGGGCAGTGTAGTCAAACAGGGACAGCTAGGGGCGTGGGGGTTGGTTGATATTGTACCTTGACAGGCCTACATTGAGAGAGTAAGAACGGGACTTCGCTGAACACGTCTGTTTCCAGGTATGCATTTCTCTGACTTTCACTTTGGTGTGCGTGTAGATGTGAGACAGCTGACAGTGGCCTAGCATGTCTGTTTGAGTGTTTTAGAATGTTTCAAAGCTAACTAACTGATGGTGTGTGTTGCAAAATAGCAGTTGCTAAAGTCTTTTTTTTTTATTTTTTTATCTGTCATATTTAATGAAAAGGGTGTAATGTTTACAGCCAAAATAAGACTTTCCACTTCTGACCTTCCTGTTCAAAGGCAGCCCGTCTCCTGAACTTTCTGTGTAAACCATCCTAAAGGGCATCTCACAGCCAAAACCAAACGTGTCAGGAGGGAATGATAGATCCTGTTTTGTTTATTAAGTCAGACAGGGAGGGACCTCTCCTCAGTCACAGCCCTGGATAAACATAGCCACTGACATGACAGCGATGACCTCCCCTAAAATCTCCACCGCCACTCCTACACAAAGGCACAGTGTTCCTCTCCTGGCAGAGCTTTCACTCTGAGGCCAACGCTTGATATTTCTGGGGTGACGTCATCAGATCCATGTTAGGACTTAAGCCATCAGTTTACCTGCTTCCAGATGTCTGTTCAGAGTACTGGCTGTAGGTAAAACCCTCCTCCCCAGGACCAGCACAACATACCACTAGTTGACAGGCTGGTGTTTGAACACTGCGGGAACTAAGCAGCCTGTAGTTTGGTTTTGGGGCCTGATGCTGAGGTGTCCTTTCTCTCGCCGGCCGATAAGCCCAGCTGTGATTACGCCGGCATTTTCTATTGTGCCGCCTGTTTCATTCAGCTCCCATTTACATACCACACAAGCACCAGACAGAGCTGGGCTCAGTGGTCTGAGACTATACTAGGGCAGGGCTGAGACTATACTAGGGCAGGGCTGAGACTATACTAGGGCAGGGCTGAGACTATACTAGGGCAGGGCTGAGACTATACTAGGGCAGGGCTGAGACTATACTAGGGCAGGGCTGAGACTATAGTAGGACAGGGCTGAGACTATACTAGGGCAGGGCTGAGACTATACTAGGGCAGGGCTGAGACTATACTAGGGCAGGGCTGAGACTATACTAGGGCAGGGCTGAGACTATACTAGGGCAGGGCTGAGACTATAGTAGGACAGGGCTGAGACTATACTAGGGCAGGGCTGAGACTATACTAGGGCAGGGCTGAGACTATACTAGGGCAGGGCTGAGACTATACTAGGGCAGGGCTGAGACTATACTAGGGCAGGGCTGAGACTATACTAGGGCAGGGCTGAGACTATACTAGGGCAGGGCTGAGACTATAGTAGGACAGGGCTGAGACTATACTAGGGCAGGGCTGAGACTATACTAGGGCAGGGCTGAGACTATACTAGGGCAGGGCTGAGACTATACTAGGGCAGGGCTGAGACTATACTAGGGCAGGGCTGAGACTATACTAGGGCAGGGCTGAGACTATAGTAGGACAGGGCTGAGACTATAGTAGGGCAGGGCTGAGACTATAGTAGGGCAGTGCTGAGACTATACTAGGGCAGGGCTGAGACTATACTAGGGCAGAAACTATACCTGGTTCTGTTCAGAGTGGTTCTCCTATCCAGCGGCGATACAATAGTTGTATTCTATTCACAGTCACTTATTTTCACTGGTTATCTAGACCAGCCAGAATGTTTCTACTCTTCAAAATGTTTACTGTGATTGATTGTGTCTAAGGACATGCTACACTTTGCTTAGTGTACATATATCAACTGCCAACCCCTTGACCTTTTGGTATGCTTAAGTTGGGGAGTATCGGTCAATGAATCTTCTTCTTTTGACTGCAGAACCAAACAATCTCTACTAGCCCTTTTCCCTCTCTGTCTGATTTAGATGGGATGTTTAATTTAAGTATTTTGATGCCTGGGTCTTGGCTTTCTGCCAAGCAATGTAATTGTGGTGTTCACTAAGAACTCTCTCAATTTTATTTATTTTTCTCCTAAAATTCAACTGTTGTTCATTTGTCACTACAGATCTAGTCATAGTTTATGAAAGTTATAAAATGTCTTCTGAACATGGCGACAAAGCCCACTGTCAGCTAATCGGCTTCCTCAAAATGTTCACACTACTCTTTATTTGAAGCTGGGTACAGAACAGATCAGGTCATTGGTATTGTGTCCGTGTGACAATGACTAATATAGACAGTGTGTGAGTGCTGAGGCAAGCAATCTTACTTTGTCAACCCCACGCAAGAGCTTTATGGGCCATGAGCCAATGGGAACGCTCCAAAGACTAGATTACACCAAGGACACTGGTCTCGTGGCCCCTCCCCTCCCTGAGGTAAATCCCCCATTATCCCTTAGGAAATCTCCTATTGACCACAACACAGAGTGGAGTATACACACTTGCTGGAACCAAACCAAGCTGTAGTGCCAATCGGTGTCCGTGCGTATGTGTATGTGCCTGTGTGTACCTGCGTGTGTGTGTGTGTACGTGTACATAGCGCACAGGGAGTGGACAGACTCAGAACAACTCACGAGTGTGGACGACTTCAGTGCTCAGAGAGCTCCTTGGTCAAAGTAGCTGTAAGATCTGACCGGAGGTGTCTGGAGAAGTGTCTTGTTTGTCACTTAAGGTGTCTGGAATGTACCAGAGTAGGATGGAGAGAAGTCACTGTCAGCCTGCTGCGTCTTTGCTCTGAGGCTGTTCTTATTGCCAACGAAAGAACTTGAATGTACATCTAAAATGCCACGGGAAGACTGCTAATTTTCTCGGGGTAAGTTTTTATTTGATTCCTTCCTTGGGCCATTGAGTTTCTCACTCCCATCCATCTCCTTAAGATGCCTGATCACCCTCATGAATTAAGTTTCACTAAATTAATTTTGTTGTTGGTTTGAAATGTTAACACACTCTGTGTGTTCCCAAAGCTTCTCTACTAGATGCATTCTGACTTTCAGAACGCTAACCCTATGCACCACAGTCTCCTGTTTTCCGACTGATCAGCCCAGATATCCGCTCCCAGTTGGGTGAGCTAAGCTACTGTTTGTTTTCAAATGCGGCGTTTTCGCTGAAACCAGAAGGGGGCTATTTCTGAAACTGGGTCCTCCTCCTCCCCTCTGAGATATCTGTGGCAGTTCAGCTGTAGCCCCGACAATAAGGACTCCTGACTAGAAGGCCCATTTGCATTTCTATTGTGAGCTCTGTTAGGGCAGCTTAGTGCATTCCAATGTCAGGACCACTGATTGAAGGAGGGAGGGGGAGTGAGGGGGGTTTGTGTGTGTGTGTGTCCATGACACATTCCCTTTTTTTAATGGTTCTCATTGAGGAGCAGGGCTTCTCAGGTTACCCTTCACCTCCCTCTTTTAAATTAGCTTGACTCAGTGAGCCAAGTGCCTGAACTTTTGGAAGATCGCCAACACTGATGTCCCGATTCAGACTGGGCTCCTTTGGGGTTTTCTGCCAAGCAAAATACATCTTCACATTCCTTTGGCCCCACGATGGAATGTAGGAGTCTGGTATCGTAGATCAGAGGTTAAGGATTTGAGTGGGTGGTTCTTAGCCTTGCGCTTAAATCTCTAGGCCACAATATGTCTCTGTTGTCTTCTGTCTGTGCCAACTAGGTGTGGGTCACAGGGGGAAGCAAAGGGACTGTAAGTTGCCCTTCGGCGTTGCACGGTCCATGTTCTTACCAGAGCTACACTGGGTCCAAGCAAGCTAAAACGAACACTTAAAAGTACTTGAAAGATTGAAGTATAACTTGACTGAGGCTTGCGTTGGGGGAGACGTGGGCATGGACATGTTGCAGTGTGAAACAACTGATCTCATCTTTCTAATGGAGTTAAAGGCTGAGCCCCCGCCCACACCGTGCTGGTTAAAGTCGCGGGATCGTCGTGTCGCCCTGCACCCACACGTCCGTGGGATCAACGCCCCGGGATCCCCAACAACTGCAGTTCCCTGTTTCCAGGGGAAATGGAACGAAAGCTTGTTCGCTGGTTTTTCTGCTTTGTGATGTTAACCCTTCCCACACGGTTAATGGACTCTTTGAACAGGGCGTTTTGTTTGTGGAAACACCTGTTGCGTTAGGTTACGCCCACCATTGTCTCCCGATGTGTATTATAATACAGACGGCCTAGGTTAAAGGTGTTTTCCATTATTTCTCGGTGTTGTACGAAATAACAAACACGTCTGATGCAGCTAAAGTGTCTGAAGCAATTTTAATAGGTCTCTACTGTGGGACTGGCGTCACTTTGTGTTGATCTCTTGATTCTTGAGCTGTTTGTTGCCGTCTTCAATTAAGCACTTACTGTTTCCTCCAATCAGGTGTCTTACTGTTTCCTCCAGAAGGGCGTGCACAGTTCTCATTGCTCAGTCAACCGATAGCATAGCGAGGATGCTGACCATTGATTGGTTGCCAGATTTTTTTTTTACGATGCAATATGTGTTCCTCCTCCCTGCCGCCCTCCCAGGAATATGAAAACGGTGGACATCGTTTCACAGACCACAATGCCATCTGACACTGACATGCATGTGGCCCGGAACTTTCTCACCAAGATACTACGAAGTTCTATGAGGTATTGTGGAAAAGCCACCTCCTCCAGCTCCACTGGCCGTCCCAAAGCGCTCCTTCAGCGATCCCTTGTGACGTTTCGATGTTTGAACCCGATTCCCAGTCAGCTATTAAACGTCCCCCCCACGGCATCCTGGCTTCCAGCCCTATGTGGTCTGTGATGTAACCCCCGGCCGCACCAAGCGTCTCGTCGGCTCACATCCACAGTTACTTGTCTTAGCTCACATCCTCTGCGTGTTGAATGTAAAAGACAAACATTTCTCACTTGTCCTCTTTCTCTCCCCCCCATCATGCAAATCAGAAAGAACCGCTTCAAGGGGTGAGGTTGACAATGCAAATCATTGCTGCTCCTATAGCATTCTTTTTTGGATAGCTTGCATGCCAATAGTATGATTTCCTTGTAGGAGTAATGAAACCGCCTCCTGGCCCCAATCATGGCAGCCCTCCAGGTTCACAGAAGACCACCGCGGAGCCACGGAGAGGTACGAGGAGCCTCCAGACACTCCTGTATGTCAGGTGAACCATGAAATGAGGTGAGCTTCTGGAATAACCAAGGACCTCTTACCTTGTCCCAATGCCACCCAGAGAATGGCCTTCCCCATGATCATCAAATATCCTAGAGAATGTGTATGACCTCAGAGTGTTGACGTGACTAGGTAGTCATTTAATCTCATGAAAGGTGTGTAGTTATTTTTCAGAAATTACTGCAGTTGCAATCTCCACTCACCACTGAATATAAAAATATTAAAATTGGTCAGTTAGCTACAAACTGGCAAAAAAAGAAAGAAAATGAGCTGTTTTCAGTGCAAGTTACTTGTTTCCTTTGCTAATTTCGTCCTCAATTATAACCCGCTTATCTGGATATTTATTTCCAGTGCATCCACAACAGACCTCTCAAGCTGCGAGGATCACAACCTAGACCTGCGGCAGATATCCAGCCAGTTCATCTCTGTGCGGAAAATGGAGAGAGTAGAGAGGCCCTCACGGCCGTACCCCTCAGCGTGCGTCTCCCCCAGCTGGTACCGCAGCAGCGCCGAGCCTTCCTCCGTCGGTAAAGGCTCCGCTGGGAAGAGAGACTCGGCCTTCAGCTGTCTGTCCTCCAGCAGCCCTCCCCCGGAGTCGGCTCCACCCCTAGCCGGCACTGAGGGTAGCATGTTCTACAAGGGGCTCCAGACTCAGAGCAGCGAGGTGGCGAGGCAGGCCCCCAGCAGGCATCTGCAGCTCCCTCAGGGGATCGCGGGCTGGGAGAGCCCCGGGACAGTCCCGGAAGAGCAGCCTGGTTCCCGTTACTCGAGCTCGGGCTCCGCCCATGGCAGCAGGTCACACATAGGGCCCGTGTGGCACGTCCCTGAGAGGAGAACGGCGGCCCCGTCTCCTCCCCCCCCGCCCCCTCCCCTTCGCAGTGACAGTTTCGCTGCCACCAAGGTGTTCCCGGCATACACCGAGGGGCCTGGGGCCCCTCTACGCGGTCAGGTGAAGGTCCAGGGCCGAGGTGGGGACAAGCTGGCTGAAGGCCCAGAGAGCAACGCCTACAGGGTCCCTGGATACCATATCGCTCACTTGTCTCACGTTGAGAAAGCACCAGAGGCCAGGCGCGGTTACATCCAGCCGTGCGGTAAAGAATTCCCTCTCCGAGACGTTCCGGCTGGGGCGCCTGACTACAACCACAACCAGCTACACCTCCAGAATAAACTGTTTTCCCTGTCTAGCCAGGACGTGAGACAGAGTCAGTCGTCTTTGCCCAGCCACCAGAGGCAGTACAGCGATGAAAGCCCGTTCTACCTGCAGTCCAGAACCGCGCCGCACCCGCCGAAGCCTCAGAGTGTCGGGAGCTACTACCGGAGCCTCCAGGAGCTCCCGACAGACCTCTTCAACGGTCGTAACCAGGTGAAGTCGTCCACCGCTTCCCTGTCCAGCTCCACCATCGACCAGAACCACGACAGTGCAGGACAAATCAGGTATTACTGCATCACAACCAAGCAGCCAGACCAACCTGAGGGCCACGCTAGACCCGGTAAAGCAGAGGTGTGGAGGAATGACACAGAGCTAGCTAAAGCGACCAAAGACAGGGGCTCCGTCAGTTCCTCCCATAACAACAGGGTGAAGTATCCTCTACCTCCTCAGTCTCAAACTCCTCACCCCGACTGCAACAGCAAGGAGCGGAACGGACACTCCAAACCGGCCAGCAGTCTGATATACGAGCACAAAACCTCAACGTCCTCGTCTTGGTCTGGTAAATGTATCACAGAGGAGAGAGGAGAGCGGAGTGAGGGACGGAGACCTTCTTCAGAGGCCCATCTTAGAAGGTCTTGCTCTCCCAGTCCACCCAAAGTCCACCAGACAGCGCCGCTGAGAGGCGCGGACCCACAGGTCTGTCTGGACATCCATAAGATCTCCCCGAAAAAGACCCCCATGCTCCACAGTCTGGCTCAGGACGGAGGGAGTCCGGCTGAGAGGAAGCCTCCAGCTACGACGCCATCGGCGTCCAGCGACGGGGGCACCACCCACCATGAGGCCTCAGCGGACGGCACGGCAGCGGGCAGGCTGGCGAGACGGAGCGACCGCTACGCCACCACCCTCCGCAACGAGATCCAGCTGAAAAGGGCCCAGCTCCAGAAGAGCCGGAGTGCCGCCACCCTGAGCTGCCCCAGCGAGACCGAGGAGCAGGACAGTCACACAGACCTGGGGGCATGGAGGTCTAACGAGGCGTCCACCTTCTCCTCTGAAGGCTCCTCCTCCTACAAGGACCACCTGAAGGAAGCGCAGGCTCGAGTCCTCCAGGCAACCTCCTTCAGGAGAAGAGACCTGGAACCTTCCGGGTCAGGGTTGGAGGCCTCGTTAACCAAACCCGACGGACACGTTGTCTCACGCATCGGCAGCCGCAAGCGCTTCCCTCTAAACAAGAGGATCCACTCTTTCTCTGAGCCGGACAAGATCAACACGCTGGGGGTTGACAGGGAGCGTTCTGGTGGAACACCAGGGTCATTCGTGGACCGGCGCAAGTTCTTTGAAATGGCTGCTAAACCGGCTTTCTCCAAACCCATCCCGGCCTTACCCAATCCTGGCCAGCAGAACTCCAGCACAGGGGGCCACGGCGAGGGCAAGGGCAGAGGAAGAGCCCAATCAGGGGATACTGAGGGGGACCATCGCTCAGATCGGCAGGCCCAGCTAGAGCAGCAGAGACTGGGGACCTTCGCTGAGTACCAGGCCACGTGGGGCATGCAGGGGAAAACTCCGGACACAAAGACCCAGGGGAGGTATCACTCTGCTGAAAACATCCTGGACCAGGGAACAGAGATGCCTGCCTGTATCCATGAGAGGTCCCGCTCATCTCCCTCGGCTGACTTCGGTGGAAAGGTGATGGGTGTTTCCACGGTTACTCTTACTGGAGTGGCAGTTGGGTGACTGGAATGATATCTTTTTTACATTAACAACATTAACATTATGTGTACAGTTACAAGACAAAGCGAAAAGAAAACAGTATGTTTTGTAGAGAAGTTTGTTTCTAGATACAAAAGGCATTGTGTATTATACATAGAAAATGTGTGTGGAACAATATAACCACCTTGTTTTGCACCTTTTGATAATATACTTGCACGGACCCATTGTCATTCCGTGTGTTCCTGACTCTATTCCAGAATAAGCCTGTGCCATGGACAGATTCTGTTGAAAACCCGTATCTGGATTATAAACAGGACCAGCATGGAAGTTCTACCACCAGGTAAGCATTCCCCCAGGTTCTTGTTCCGCCTGTTGTTCCCAACACTAGTTTCAGTGTCCTACTTCATGACAGAATCTATATTTCCCCAAATCATTAATCCACTATAACGTTTGCACTTTTGTTAGAACCCAGTTGGTGGCGCTAGCTATCTCTTACCCTGTTGACATTGCTGTAACCTACTTCCATGTCTATCTGAGTGTGTGCAATAACAACGATAGCAGGTTTGACAGGGGTTTGTGGTGATCAGGGTCTGAAAAGGAAAGGATACAGCAAAAGTTGTGAACACATTCTGGTTTGGTCACAGTCTACTCAGGTCTCATCTATGCAGTGGCTTGCAGAATGTCATGGAAATTGCTGTTTGAAAGATTGAAATGCAAAATTAACTGGAATAACAGTTTTCTTTCTCCACCGTGTTTCTCATGCACAATAAGATCTGAATTATCATTATAAGTGCTTGGGTATTTCCTGATATTTGACTGTTCCTCAACAGAGAGCAGAGTGAGAGCGGAGACGGAGGGCAATCGTCCCGGCAGCATCAGTTCCCACAGCCTCCACAGCCGTCTATTCCAAGACTGACCGACTCCCAGTCCCACTGTGACAGCAGCGACGTGGCCACCCCCACACTCCTCCCACACCCCTCTGACCACACGCGCAAAACTGACCCCACGGGCCCCGCCCACGCTCCCCCTCCGTACCCTCCCGACCACACCCGCAGCTCTGTCTCTGGGCGTCCGCATGCACCACCCGCTGCCGGTCCCCTGAATGCAGGCCTCGTTGCGCCTTCGTGGTCACCCCAGGGCCTGGAGGCCTCACCAACCACATCCTCCAGCTGTGGACACTCCGCCCAGGAATTTGTGCCTGGCTCACACTCCCACCAGACTGACCCGGTGGAGGCGCCGTCCAGCAGCTCTCGCCCCGACACAGAGCTGTATCCTGCCCCAAAGCAAGCCTCCGCCTGGCCCCGCTCTCCCTCCCCTGGTGGCACCGCTCGACTGAACACAGAGGAGGAGAAAGAGGAGGTGGCAGCAGATTCATCCTCCCCTGTCCACCCCCACCAGTCTGCCAGTCTACTGGTTGCCTCTTCAGATGGGACTCGTTGTGCGTCTCCTCGGCTACCTCCTCCGACGCTGACGGACCAGCCCCCCATCCCTCGGTCAACGCAGGATGAAGCACAGGGCAGGTAAGCAGCTTAACTGGCATTCTTAGGTCTCTTCGCGGTCTCCTGCACTCCCTTTCGGACTTAAAACCTGGCTCACCACCCACTGTTTTCCTGTGGTGTTTCCTTTCTGTAGCTTGCAGCTGAAGGCCAGTGTGTTTGTTTATTGTAGACCAGGACTAGCAGGGTGTGGAACATGATCTGGAATGAATGACGACACACCGACACAGACCAGAAAGAAGTTGTCTTTAATCTTTTGTGTGAATTTACAATTTCCCCTGTCCTTGGACTTGAGCTGCTCAGCACCGGGGCAGTATTGTGGACACAGTAGCCAGGACTTTGAGCATGGAGACTGAGTTGTTATTGTTCATATGTCTGACTGATCGTTCAGTGGATGCCGCTGCTCCCTTTAATTAGAATTTCCTCAGTCTTTCCACTGTCGTTCTGCGATTTAGTGACTCACTCAGGTTTCAACAAGCTACTCCTGACCTGATGCGTTTTCTGTTTCAGTAGACTGAGCAGAGAAGTAGGTATTTCATGGATTCTGAGCTGTGAACCATTTTGGATAACTCTGAAACTAGCAACGACTTGTCATCAAAACAGATTCTGTCGTCCATTTCAGGTCAGAGAACAGGACTGACAAGGGGATGGAGATCGGTGGTGGTGTGAAGAAGGTTCCTGTGAAGATCGTCCACTCTGAGAGCCCCACAGAGAGAGAAAACCGACAGTATCTGTTGAACAGTGATGCAAATTGGGCCCCTGGAAGTTTTGAGGGGCCCAAACTTCCCTGGCCCCAACAGACCAGCCTTCCTTCCCATGAGCCCCAGCCCTATTCCCTATTCTGTGCCTACACCCCCTCCATACACAAGGACACCCCCAGCGTTCCTAACCCCAGCATATCCGCAAAAGAGGTCCTGTCCCTGGGACCTTCCCAGACCAACGGCACCTCCTGTAACTCGGGTCTCCAGCAACAGCCACCGAAGTGTTGCTCCGAGGAGGATGCGAAGAGGGAGGAGCTAGCGAGAGACATCATGGACAAGGACAAGTCTCTGGTGGACATCTTGGACCAAAGCAAGATGAAGACCACCATGGATCTGATGGAGGGCATCTTCCCCCGGGGGGACCGCATCCTGGACGCAGCGCACCAGAGAAGAAAGGTCTCCCCCAAGCGGGGTTTACCACCCAGAAGTTCAGAGGACAGGTAAACTGATTGGGAATGGGACACAGCGGTCCGGAAAAGGATTACAGTCTTTGAAATCAGGACAGTTAACCACACATTTATTGAGCTAGTAGTGACAACAATCATATAGATTGTGTATCGGTCATTGGACAGGCGGGTGTCTGACAGGGGTGCTTTGTCTAGTAGCACTGTAGCAACGCCTCAGGGTGGATCGTGGGGCCTTGTCAGCTCAACTGTGGTGGTTGGGAATGTGTTCCGGCATTTCTGCTTGCTAATACTTCCTGGATGAGTGAGCTGTATGATAAGAAGCAGAACGGGTTGGCAAGGACACATTTTTAAACTCTGCTGTGGACTTGCTTCTATGAGGCAGGCCATAATTGGAAGTGGAGAAAATGTAATATTTAAACATCACAATGTTTCAGTTTCCCTAAACTTGAGGGGTTTTTTAATGAGTTAATGAACTCATTACGGTGGTGGGTTTATATTTTTTCTCATTGAGTGGATGTCTGGAGGGTAGTGTATCAAAAAACACATCTTGAGCTATTTCTTTATTTAAAGTTTGTTACTCAAATAGACAGGCGATAGATTTCTAAACACTTATCAGACTTTACAGAGATGCCCCCTGCTGGGAATATATCACATCACAGACTACAATTTTTTTTTTTTGCTTCCCATTTAACAAAACATTTAGCAACTTAAAGATGCATTCCAGGATTTTGGGCGACTGGTTGTTAAAGTGGAGCTGTTAAGCTTAAATTGTTCCCCAAAAATGGAATACTGTGTCATGTGTGTGCCGATATATGTCCCATGTCATCTCTTTGAAACGGTATGATGGTGATTCTACTTTATGGTGATAATGCAAATATAAACAATATATTACACATCCAGTTTAAAATGGACAGTTAAAAAAATATATAGAAATAATTCGCTGACTGCATTTTAACCGATTTGTTTTGCATAATAATACACAAAAACAAAATGGTTAGGAGAGGGACACCACAGATAGACAGATGATGTCCAGTTTCTTACTTTCTTAATAGCCGGGCGTCTCTGTAAAGCACTTTGTGACAACTGCTGTTGTAAAAAGGGCTTTATAAATAAATTTGATTGATTGATTGAATAGTAAAAATAATGTCTCGCTTACGTAATAATTTACGGTATTTATAAGACACTTCACATCCAAATCAAGTCACAGTAATGGTATCTAACCCACAATCCTAGATGTTACAAAGTCCACGATTTGCTGCTGATTGAGCTGCAGGACCAAAACCTACATAATATACAGTTAGTGTGAAATAAAGCCCATACAGAAGTCTGCTCTCTGTCCGTCTCTCCCAGGGGGGGAGCTGCCGTTCCAGTGGCAGCCCTGGTAACCAGCTCCTCCTACTACAGCACCTCTGCCCCCAAGGCGGAGCTGCTCAACAGGATGAAGGGCATGCAGGAGGATGAGCTGGGGGTGCTGGAGCAGGACTCTGGGGACGAACTGGACGTCAACTTGGCCAGCAAGAAGGTACAGAGAGACAGAGCCGCTTAGCCGGCGTTCGTGGAACATGGCGTCGAAAATACAGAGGTGCTGTGTATCTAGTGTGTACGTACAGCGAACCGTTTTCACCCCCTTAACACTACATAAAGGCGAGGTATGTCAATCGCTGGGCTTCAGCCCAGCTCCCAGACAGTCTGAAAGGACTTGTGGCTTTCCCCCAGCTTTAGTGCCATAAATCCCGATACTGTCAATGCTTAACTGATGTATAGTTCACCGCAGACGAACAACGGCAGTTCGGCAGCCCACCAGAACCAGGTTTCTGGAGCCCCGTGGCTGGTCTTCAGTGACGTCTACCGTGTCTCTCCTTCCTGTCGCTCTCCGCAGCAAGAGCTGATCGACAGCCTGAGCAGGAAGCTGCAGGTGCTGCGCGAGGCCAGGGAGAGCCTCCGGGAGGACGTCCAGGACAACAACGCCCTGGGGGACGAGGTGGAAGCCAGTGTGCAGAGGGTCTGCAGGCCCAACGAACTGGAGAAGTTCAAGATGTTCGTGGGGGACCTGGACAAGGTGGTCAGCCTGCTGCTGTCCCTGTCTGGCCGACTGGCCAGGGTGGAGAACGCCCTCAACAGTCTGGAGGAGGACACCACACCAGAAGAGAGGGTAGGTGTTTGGGTGGAGATGATATACTACCCACTGAATGGGACCCATTTTGGTTCATGAGCATCGCATTCTGAGTTAGTGGCAAGGGTTAGACGAATATCCAGTCTGGTCCTCATACCAACGAGGCCAACTAATCATACCCAGCTTCTAATTGGCTCATTCACCCACCCCAAATAAAATAATTGGACTATAGGTTTAAATGTATGCATTCAGTAATGTAAGTCTCTTTGGATGAAAGCATCAGCTAGGTTATCAAAATGTAAATGCAGGGTAAATGCCAACGTCTGACCTGTATTTAGTTGATCCCGGTCATTAACTTTCCTCTCTTCCCTCAGCGAACGCTGACTGAAAAGAGGAAGCTATTGATCAGACAACACGAAGACGCCAAAGAGCTCAAGGAGAACCTGGACCGGCGGGAACGCCTGGTTTACACCATCATGGCCGCTCACCTCAGCAAAGAGAGCTTGGCAGACTACAAGCACTTTGTCAAGATGAAGTCAGCCCTCATCATTGAGCAGCGCAAGCTGGAGGACAAGATCAAACTAGGGGAGGAGCAGCTCAAATGTCTGCTGGATAGCCTGTCTGTGGAGCAGAGGCTGCTGTTCTGACCGTGACCACATGAGGGCGCTGTGGGATGGCGACAGTGGCGCTGACTGGCCTTTAGATGGCCTCAGAGAGGTGCTGTGGGTCTTAGACATGGAGGATTTCCTGCGTGCTGTATGCTTTACTCGATTGACTTCTTTAAGCATGTTACATTTCAGTTCCACACTACAGGCAGGAGCTGTTGTTCTGTGCTGAAGAAAATGATTTTAAATTGATTACATTTGCTTTACTCAATGTGTTTGATTCAGGGATGGGCTCACTGTGAGTTCTACACCCCTGAAAGGATTCTACCGACTAGGCAGAACGTCAAAATTTTATATAATGTGTGTTTTGAAATACATTGTTTTTAGTAATTTATTGTAGCCTTTTAAATATGAGTTGACATTTCGGGTAAACGTACCTATAATCCTACTTTACAAAACAAATTATTCCTATTATTCTTATATTTCTATATCTGAAGTATACATTTTATGAGAAGAGGTAACTGGATTTGGTTTCTTTAAGGGACAGGGCTGGTTTGGATCAGCGGTCATAAATTATTTTCATATGTACAGTACATAAGAAGTACTTTCATAATGATAGGCATAACACATATTAAAATGAATAATAATGACAATACTGTGCATAGTAAGAGATGTGCGTGCTATATCACTCCTCTCCTCGTAACCGGGTGGTGTACCATGTTCCCTTCTTACTCTGCGTAAAGGAATTTACCTTTTCTGGTCTGTTTCATTACAAAAGTATAAAACTGCCCTTGGACAGTTGAAATCATGACCAAACACTGAGTTAGCACTTTATATTCCCAGAATCCCCCCAGTTAGGGACACGTCTCAATCATTTATTGTGCCTGAGTGTGTGCCACTACGAACACTGAGGATTTGTATTCATAGTTAAGTTGACACGCATATGTGTAACTCGAAATATTATATAAGCATACATACTGGCATTGTACTCTCACGGTCATTTGAAAACAATAAACGGTTGTTGAAATGAAAAGGTGCGTGTCTCTGATGGCATCAGTATGCAAGCTCATTAACAACGTGCCATGACCACAGTGACTAAGCGAGAACACAGTCCCAGTTCTAAGTGTGGCCTAGCTTTGGATGGGTTAATTAACCACGCCTTCCGTTCCTTTGTTTCCTGAGAGCAGAGGTGAATAGCCAATAAGATAAGTCAATCATTCACAGGGACGCATTACTAGATGAAGTCCCAGATGAGGAAGTACCAGTTTTGTGTCGTTCCCACCGGTACAATAATGTCACCTTTGGCAGGATCCTGAGAAGCTTGGTGGATGATGCCAGGCCAGTCGATTCTGTGTCTCTCACCACCACTGACCCCACAGGACTGAGGATCTGAGGTAAGAGGTAATGTGTTGCAAGAATATGCTAAAGTTTATTTAATCATTATACCCTCAGTTATGACATTTTAAAAGACATAATAATCTTAAGTGTTTTTCGTGTGCGTTACATTATGGCATGAAATAAAATAAGGTCCATTAAGCGTGAGGTCAAACCGGGGTCATTGGAATGATATCGCTGTGATTTCGCAGAGCATGTATTGAATTCTAGTGTGTTCACAGGTGTGTTGTTTGCTTTCTGATCTAACCACATTCACGTTTTTCTCCTCTCAGAGGGAAGCTTTGTTTGCCAGGTATCCTGGAGACCGCGGGAACATATCAGGAAAAAAAGGTGATGTATCCAAGCCTCTTCCTGGATATGAGGTGTGAGTCTGGAGCTGAAGTGTGAAGAAAAAAAAAAGAGTTGTTGAGGCGACAGGTGGCTTTTTATTCTGAATGGCAATTCTGTGACATGGCGGAGCTCCCGCTCCTGTGAGCCAAGGATGTCCGTCTGTGGTTGGAATAAAAGGACCGTTGAGGGACTGTCTCGCCTGTGTGTTTAAGACATGACATACCTGGTTCACACGGCTAACCCTCAGTTCGTGGGCCTCTGGTTAAGTGGTGTTGGCTGGCTCCTCACCGGCGCGACCCTCGGCATCATCCAGTGGAGGGCCTGGCGAGTGGCCGACCTCACGTTCATCACCTCGGGCGTGGCTTGGATCGGGGTGTGGAGGGTGTGCTTCTACAGCCACACCCTTGTGACCTCGAGTTTCCAGATCATGTACTGTAAGAGTATGTCCCCGTTGGACAGCTTCACCCCCCCAGAGGTCACTGCCGCCCAGGTGCTCGTTCCGGCAGCGCTGGTCGTCGGGTTCTGTGGGAACGGCGCCGCCATTTACGCACTCCGGAACGTCTACTTCGGACTGGAGAAACGGACGGCCATACGGCGGACGTTCGCGCTGGCTGGCACGCTCTGCCTCCTCTCGGCCGCGTGCTTTCTCGTACCGCTCCTTTGGAACTTGAACTCAGTCTTGGCCAATCGGACGATTGCTTTTCCTCCAGACTTCCACATGCCGCCTGCGCCCGTGTCCCAGGTGGCAGGGGAGGGTATAGGGGTCGGGATCGTGGGGTCATTCCTGATGATCGTCAGTGGTGTTATCTTCATCTCATACAGGTTACCTGTTAAAAAGGGACTATGGGTGGAACGGTCCCGTCCTGATGCGAGGCACATTGATGGGTCCATTGTTAGGACAGGGGGACCCAGTAAGGATGGTCTGAGGGACTTTCAGGCCAGAGAAAATCCTGCATTCCACTCAGACGAGCAGCTGTGATGTAAGATTTTTTTTTCTGAAAAAAGGTGTCTGAGTTTAACGTATTTAATGTTATATTGTACTGGTGGGGACTTTTTTCCATTTCTTTTTATGTTGGAGTTATTTTATTTAATTGACTGCGTTGCTTAGTGTCCACCATACAAGCGTTTCGCCACACCCGCGTCAATATCTGCTGTAATTGGTATGTTTATAATAGAACCTTACTGATTTGAAGTATTGAAGCAGGCTTTGTGACGGACTAAAGCAATTGCCAATGTATGTGTATATAACTGATTTTGCACATTTTATGATTGAGATTGATTCTTAATTAATTCTTGATGAATATTTAGAATGAAGGTTACCTATAAAATAATATCTTTAATGGTAAAATGCAAATTGTGATATAATTAGATTTAACAATGCTTAACTGCTATGAAAGCCATTGTAACATTTCTGTACTGTTACGATAAATAAACATGCTAAGCAGATTGCCATTCTAATGCAGCATTGCTGTTATGACAGTCTTTTCTCTAATCTTCCACCTAGCAGAGCTTAACATTTCAGTTTCAACTATTAAGATTTAAAGGTAGAACACAATTTTCAAGAAGTGTTAATATATTTCAATATATATATTTTACTGGCCTAGACATACAAACAAATAGCTTTTAAGAACTAGGATGGAAATTATTTTGTTGTGATTTTCTGTGATTAATCTGTACAAAATATTTTATATTGTTTTACAATATAAATCAAAATTAATAAATAAAATGCAGTTATTGCGTAATAGTACTAACCCACCCACCCCTTTTTGTCTTCTCAATAGTTATCTTATCTAGATATAGTAATGTTTTATTAATATTTAATTAAAATAAGTAAATAAAAAGTCACAATTAAATGCTGCAAAAAAACGTGAAAAGTGGTATAAATACATATTATTTTCTCTTCATACTTAAATAGTTAAGGGTTTTGATATTCACAAAGTGCAACTGTATTATAGTATTAGTATTATTATATTATTATTATTATAAAACTATTAATGATACACAAACTTTTGTAGCTGTGATAAATCATGGGATTAAACTGTATTTGTTTTGATGCGGAGAGGCCATAGGACTGTTCCTCAGTCTGGTTTAAGACAGCACAGCAGGGACCTCAATTAATCTTTGTCCCAGCCTGCACTCTACCGAGCTCCCCACTGACTGTTGAACTCTGGGTAGTGAGGGTCGAGCTTCCCAACTGGCGCCCTATTCCCCATATAGCGCCATTACCTTTAAACAGAGACCAAAAGTAGTGCACACTAAACAGGGTAACAGGTAATTTGGGATTCACCCAGTAATTACCCAGAGTTCACCAGTCAGCGGGGGAGCTCTGCAGAGTGCAGACTGCAAGGTACAGTCAGACCCGTAGTCAGACCCCATTAGTCCATGTTGTTTCCTGTTACTAAACAAGGCTTCTGTAAGGAGCTACAGACTAAGGTGTAATCTTTTTCTAGTGAAGTATCAACACTGGCTTCCAAAACCTATATCGACATTGGCTTCCAAAACCTGTATCGACATTGGCTTCCAAAACCTATATCGACACTGGCTTCCAAAATCTATACTGACACTGGCTTCCAAAACCTATACCGACACTGGCTTCCAAAACCTATATCGGCTCTGGCTTCCAAAACCTATACCGACACTGGCTTCCAAAACCTATATCGGCTCTGGCTTCCAAAACCTACACCGACACTGGCTTCCAAAATCTATACCGACACTGACTTCCAAAACCTATACTGACACTGGCTTCCAAAACCTATATCGGCTCTGGCTTCCGAAACCTATATCGACACTGGCTTCCAAAACCTATATCGACACTGGCTTCAAAAACCTATAGCAACACTGGCTTCCAAAACTTTTATCAAGGTTGTTTTTCCCAATGGGGGACCTACATATATATGAATCCTCTACAAAACTATTCCACTTTAGTGTTTCGAAAATATTTTTTAGAAAAGCTTCGCTAACCTGCTTAGTTCACTGTGGTCCCCAAAATAAAGACATTAGGTAACAAAAGAAGTTGGATGTAATGCAGTAACAGAGCAGGACAGAGCCTGTTTTGGGGGCAGGCCTGGGGTGAATTACATTTCAATTCGAATCAACTGAAAATGTGAACCAAACTCCAATTCATATACAAATGTTTCCTCATTGAAAGGTTCTTTAGAGGAAGTCAACTCATTAAGAGGATTTGTTGTGGTCCAGCTAAAGTCTGGTAAGGAATGTTAGATCAGACAGACACCCTCACCCTGGACTGAACCGAATGTCTAATGTACATTAATGTTTGTAGTGTACATTAATGTCTAGTGTACATTATTGTCTAGTGTAGTGTACATTCAAGTGTGTTGTGTACACTAATTTCTAGTGTACATTAATTTCTAGTGTACATTCATGTTTAGAGTACATTAAAGTGTCTAGTGTAAATTAAAGATGTACATTAAAGTGTACATCTGTCCCAACGTCTTACTACAGTATACCTGTGTAGCATACTGATGTTGGCGGACATCCACCTCGTGCAGTTGTGTGAGGGAATGTTGCAGATAGAGGACAAGTTTATTATTTTGTTGTGCAACACATATTCCCGGATTTACCACCATTGTGAAATCACTCGCTTTGGCCTTGCCCTTTTGTTTTGCAGTTCTTTGTGAATTTATTTCCTTATCTTACCTCTTCCTGTTTGTCTTTGTTGTAATGTTTCTGAATGGAAAATGTAATGATGTTTCCTGATATGTTTCATCCAATGCTACTGGCTTGGAAAACATATGCTACCTATATGCTTAATAGGATTCTTTGGCTGTCCCCATTGGAGAACTCTATGAAGAACCATAGTCGGTTCCTAAAAGAAACCTTTCCAAAGAGGATTCTACATGAAAACCCAAAGGGGTCTAATTAGAACCCCCCCAAAAATTTCAAACCCAAAACATAACCTGTCCATAAACATTATCCAAGTGGGGAGTTTCACCGGGAGAAGATTGATTTTAAATGCCCATTGGAAAAGGAGCTACTATGTAAAGACTGTAATGCATTTTTTATTTATTAATTGTGCTCCTTAAGTTGTAACCTGATAACTTACCCTAATAACGTAAATGCACCATAAGGAAAACCGTCACAAACTGGAGATAGTCATCTCCCACTAGACATTTCAGTATTTGCTTGGGAAGGAGCAGAACTATATCAGCACTGTAGCTACAACAGTGGTGTTGTGGGACTGTGACGCCGATCGAGAACAGAACGATTCCGAATGTTCCCTTTCATTGTGTGTCAAAGTGACATGTGACAACAGAACCGTTCGCTGTTTAACATATAGTGGTTGTCTCCATGTGTTTTCTCTGATGTCGGACCAACCCTGTGGAAGATCAAGTGATTAGCATAGGAAGCTATAATGACTTCCATTGTTAGGGGAGGCAACAATGGGATCTTTCAGATGACAACATGAACACAGGAGGAGGTGGGGTGCAGACGGAGCATTTCAAAGTCCAGGCCGGGGGTCTCATGATGTGAAGACCCGGGAGGAACTGTGGCAGAGTGGAGAACGCTTTATATGTGTCCCAAATAGCGCCATACTCCCTACATAGCACACTGGTTTTAACCGTACAGGGTCCTGGACAAAAATAATAACACTACTACACATGGAAAACGGTCAATTTCTGGAAGAAATGCTGCATTAAAATTTACATGAGGTTGTTATTGCTTGTTGTTACATTTTAGCCATACAGGGTTCATTCTTTTAAGAAAGAGAGTTTTATCTGCATGGGATTCACCGTGCTAAATACATACAGGAGAAATAAAATAAATTAACAAATAAAAACATGACTGAAGTATCGGGACTTTACCTGACAGAGCAAGCTTGTGTAACATTCAAAGTAGGGGGTACTATCCAGGAAGTCTGACATTCCTCACATTGCGTGTCGTCATTGTGATGTTCATTAGCCAGAGCTTAGCCCAGGAACCAAGACAAAGATCAGCAGGAATTAGCCTTAAGCTGTGTTTCCACTGGACTTGGTATGTCACCTCACCTTATTCACATCCTCAATGTTGTCCAGCCGCAGTTCGGACTTGTGGAAGACAAAGTAACAAAAGCAGAGGGTTTGTGAAGAATCGTTTTCAGGTTTTTGTCAGGTTCTCAGGTTCTCTTTTTATTTAACATTGTCAACCTTTTTATTTACAGATTTCTCCACAGTGTGGATATAACAGATTTTACACATGTAGCTTTGTGGCACTACAATCACTGATCAGTTCAGAGTCAGTACACTTATATGCAGTACATTGAAGACTGGTGTGTGTGATAAATCACTAGTATTTGCCTCTAACTAGAGAGAATGTAGAGTGGATATTTCAGCAGAAATGTAACAAATATACAATCAGATCCTCAAATATCTATTAAGTCATTGTCTTGTCAAGTTTTTGCGAGCAAGCTAAGTCGTTATATTCCACGATTTACAGTAAATACACATTCTAAAGAAACTTGTGTTCCTTTCCTCTCATGAATTATTATCATTCTATAAGGTTATTTATTTTCTCTTTGTTCCATTTACAATATGTTTGAATAGTTATTCCTGGAACACATTGTGGATTCTGTAACTGTGTGGCTAAAATAATGTTATGAAGTTACATATTAAATTAACTTTGCAGTTTGCAACATGCATATCCTCTATTGAACACAATCTCCTAATCAGAACCTCCAGCAGACACAGCGACAAGTTAGGAAGAAATATGATCTTTAAAAAGGAGTCTCTTTGGTTCCATGAATTCACAATCTCTGTTTTGATAAATGTACATAAATGATAACTTTGCAGTCCTTCTAACTCCATGCATCCCTAAGTGTTTGTCTGAGTGATTGAAACATTCAACAGCACTGTGAACAAATGTAGATTTTTAAACATGGATAAAACAAAGGATAATTGTCATTATTGTCCGCCGCAAGAGTACTCAAGACCTGTAGTTATTTTTAAATTAAACATGCAGAAGCTTTAGGTCGGCAGCGTCTCATTCACCTTCGACAGAGAGATGGGAGAGTCTGAAACACGCAGCCTGCTGCCAACAGCAGCGATCAGACATACTCCATGGACATCTTCTTGTGTGGCACAGCGGCTGTGTGCACGCGTGTGTGCCGTCTCTGTAGAGGTATAGGCCTTTGCGTGGCGCACGGCTCTTCTCGCAGACACATGCAGGACGTGACCAGCAGAAAGCCGGCCACCAGGTGCAGAAACCCCGCCGTCCAGCCGCAGAACAGGGCATCCCCGAACTCCCAACGCGGCACGATGGACGGCACGGACTCGTCGAAGAAGCGTATGACTGTCAGGTGAGCGATGTACGACACAGGTATGAGCCCCAGTATCCCCGCAACAAGGCACAACACACCCCCCAACAACTTCATCAGTCTCTTTACCTTCAAACCCTCGGGTCCCTGGTCACAGACGTTGACCCAATAGATCCCAGGTATTGCCAGTATCAGACCCAGGAGTCCCGTGGCCACCGTCGCGCACATAAGGATCCTGGCCAGTTTGATGTCCGGCGGCAAGCCGAGGAGACTGTCGTAGGGTCTGCACTCCAGGGTCCCGTGGTCCTGCACCACGCACGTCTCCCACAGGCCCAGCTCGTAGCTCTCTGCGGGCAGCAGCTCGGTGGACAGGGTCAGCCAGGTGGACATGACGGTGGTGGCCAGCGAGCAGATCCAGGCACCGATGGAGACGAGCACCCCGAGCAGCTCCAGAAGGCACACGCCCGGGTCCATGGTGCCACGCTCGGGGCTCGGCTCAGGCTCCGGAGCAGCCTTCCTCTGCCTCCCCAACCCGTCTCTCTGGGCCACGGTTCAGCGTCCGACACAGCTCCTTTATTCTCCCGCTGTGTGTCTGTGATCTGTAGCTCGTTGGAGTCAGAGGAAGGTAGGGCCAGTAGGTTCCTATCAAGACTCAATTTGTTTCAAAGACCGTAAGTCCAATTAGTGTTCAGGACTAGCGGCACGGGCTGGTAAAAAGGTCTGGTTGCTCACTGTAAACGAGCAGACATCGTCTGCCGTTATTAGAGGTAGAATGGCGTCTTGTAGAGCGGCGTCTTGCTGACATGTTGCCCCCCCCCAGGAGGCTGGCCCCGGCCAGAGCTTCACCTAGTGGTCAGGAAAGAGTGACTGAGAGGGAGCCTTTCGCTTTGAACAACAGAGTCATTCAGATCTATGGCGATGCCCGTTTCCACCCGCACAGTGAGCGGGTCATAAAAAAAAACGCAGGATGCTTTTAAAATGCAGACAGGATGTTAAGTAAGTTAATTTATTTCACAGCACTTGTAGCACAGGCATTCCTCGCATTGTCTCAATCAAGGGTTGCCAGGGAGATTACATTTAAAACTGACTGATGTATATTTAAACCAAGGATTGACGGAATAAAATATCAACACTATCTTGTGCTGAACTGTTACTAGGGCAGGAACCAAGTCTAAAAATATCATCATTACTACACGGTTAAAAAAAATGTAATTAACAATCAAGTAATTGTTTCACTGGACAGAGGAATTCAAATTTTTTTATTTCTATTATTTGTAACAATATCCAGTGATCTGCGTTAGATGTTTGAGATGACACAGCGCTCATTACCCAGGTCGAAGGCTGACTGAATATGCAGTACACTTGAAGAGAATAACTAACAAATGCATCACACTACAGCTCAGAAAAGGGATCTGGTGCACCAAGCGTGATTGAATAGCCAGTGCGTGTACTGTGATGACAACAGTTAGATTTTTCTTTCAGGCACAAGGTGTCGCCATTTCCATACTCACAAGTCCAACCGGAGATACAAGAGAAAGCGAGACATTTCACTACCTTTTTCTGTGGGTTCAAACTAAGAAGACCACACCAGCTGCTATCGCATTCGCGTCGACGTTAAAGCCACCCAGTTAATCAGACCGGAACTGTAAACTATTTGCATTAATCCCGACCATCTTTGTTCCCCCTTAATGCATTGATAGTTTGTTTGAACAAATGCATTGTGGGAAGTAGACATTTCTGACGTACTCATCTCTATTTTCTTAACAGTACTGACTGGTGACAGCATAGTTAGCTAACACTATGTTAAAATGCCTGCAATACTGGTGACTATATAGCTAGCTAGGATATATGTGTTTTATTTTGGGAAGTCGCATCGTGTAAATTATGGACGGAGACGGTAAGCATGAATTGCTTTGGCCATCAGCCATAAGGGAGACGGAATACAAAATCATAATAATCTAACCGTAGCTTGCTATATTAGCACTCACGTTATATCTACTGTGCTGTGGTTGTCTCGTCACAACCATTGCTTTAGATTGTAAGATGTAATACCTGCATTAAGGGATCACTCGGCAATGATTTATAGGCCTAATTTCATGCACGACCCCGCAGGTCTTGCATACTGTACTAGCCTAGTGTTAAATTCTTGACAGCTCACTATACTGTGTTCCCGGCTTGTGCTAACCCTTATTTGTATTAAAATGATATATTACGCAAAATATATTTTTGTACCTAGGAGAAAATAGATGAATACGCTGAAAAGGGTATTAACTGTCATTTATTGGTGTTTAACATGACGTACAAAAACACTGTGGCCATTGCTTTGCTTAAAGATTAGTGTTGGCTAACATTATTACGCTGTCTGTCAGGAGGTCCCAATAACTAGAATTTCACGAGCATTGGCTATGGCATATTACCTAATCCGGTGGAGAATCAGAGGACTGACTCAAATGGATTTCCAGCGTCTTTGACCATTGTGTGTGTGTGTGTGCGTGTGTGCGTGCGGGCGTCTGTCTTTCATAGTTAAGCATAATAAATATTCATTGGACATTGGTGTTAATCATTGAACAATAAAGTAATCTTCTTCTGCCTGTGTTCAGGGGCCAGCAGTACCGGGGCCACTCCCTCTGAGGAGATTAATGGCCCTGGGAACCTGATGGACTTCCTGGATGAGCCCTTCCCTGATGTGAGCACCTATGAGGACTTCCATACTATTGACTGGCTCCGGGAAAAGTCACGGGACACCGATCGTCATAGGAAGGTGAGAGGAAACCGCTCCTCATGGGCAAGATATTTTAACCCGATGTCCCACTGAGCCTGCCACTGACGGTTGGCCGATGATTGTTCCAGATCACCACTAAGAGCAGGGAGTCTTACTGGGAGCTGATCAAGGGTCTCCTGGATGCCTGGTCAGGATGGGTGGTGATGCTGCTCATAGGAATGCTGACAGGTATGAACCGCAGACGCACGACGCACAGCAAACAGCCGGTCACAGCGAAGTACCAGATGACTGGTGTGAACCCGGGTGTGTGTGTGTGTCGTCCCCCCATGCAGGCACTCTGGCCGGGGTGATAGACCTGGCCGTGGACTGGATGACCGACCTGAAGGAGGGCGTGTGTCTGTCGGCGTTCTACTACAGCCATGAGCAGTGCTGCTGGACGTCCAACGAGACCACCTTCGACGACCGGGACAAGTGCCCGCAGTGGCAGAAATGGGCCGAGCTGATGACCGGCAACTCCGAGGTCAGCAGGTCAATGACTGTTAAGGAGACGTGTGTATTTTCAAAAGCCGCAGTACCGGTTTGTGTTTCAGCCGGACGAACGAGCAGCGTCCCCTGGTTTGGGATTACGCTGTAGAAGAGTGCGGCTTGGGTAAATGTGTAACCACTCTAACTGCTCATTAACGCCTTACCCCATCTTCATTTCCAGGGTGCCGGAGCGTATGTGTTGAATTACTTCCTGTATATATCGTGGGCCCTGTTGTTCTCCTTCCTGGCTGTGTCTTTAGTGAGAGTCTTTGCCCCTTACGCCTGTGGCTCAGGAATTCCAGAGGTGAGGGTTGGACATTTCATTGTTGTTTCGCTAATAGAAAATAACCACATTGTGGTATTTTGAACAGTCTGTTTTGATTGTGTGTGGGCGTTTTAATTTTGGACAATTGCGCCTTTTTAAGAAAATTACGAGGTTTGAGGTTCTGCCGTGAACGCCCCGTCGCCGCTCATAGTTGCTTACACATCGGAAAACGAGGGGACCTTGTCGTGTCTTCCTCCGCAGATCAAGACCATTCTGAGCGGGTTCATCATCCGCGGGTACCTGGGGAAGTGGACCCTGCTCATCAAGACGGTCACCCTGGTTCTGGCTGTGTCGTCTGGCCTGAGCCTGGGGAAGGAGGGGCCCCTGGTCCACGTGGCCTGTTGCTGTGGGAACCTCTTCTGCTCCCTCTTCTCCAAATACAGCAAGAACGAGGGCAAGCGCAGAGAGGTACATCCCGCGTCGCGCCCCTGCGACCGGCTGAAATGTTTTACGGGGTTGCAGATGACACATTTATTTGCTGGGTGTTTAATGTTTTGTTTACGCCGCATGTTCATAGTTTCCGACAACGGCTCTAGTTTGGTCTGTAACTCGCTGTGTCTGTCGTCCAGGTGTTGTCGGCTGCCGCTGCCGCTGGTGTGTCGGTTGCCTTTGGCGCTCCAATTGGAGGAGTTCTCTTCAGCCTGGAGGAGGTGCTGTATGCGTGTACATCCACGCCAGATCCTCAGCCGAGTTTGTTCGGTGAAATGTAATCTAACGTCCACATATGTTGCTGTTGAGTTGAACCTCTTGCGCCCGTGTTCAGGTGAGCTACTACTTCCCCCTGAAAACCCTCTGGCGTTCCTTCTTTGCCGCGCTGGTGGCGGCGTTCACCCTGCGCGCCATCAACCCGTTCGGCAACAGCCGCCTGGTCCTGTTCTACGTGGAGTACCACACCCCCTGGTACATGGCCGAGCTGGTCCCCTTCATTCTCCTGGGGGTGTTCGGGGGCCTCTGGGGAACCCTCTTCATCCGGGGGAACATCGCCTGGTGTAGGAGGAGGAAGACCACGCTGCTGGGAAAATACCCGGTCCTGGAGGTAACGTCTGGCAGCCTAGCCTGAGTGAGGGACTTTTGACCGGCACTCGAAGGCTCTTGCACTCACATTTATTTGCTTCCTAACTGGCACTAACTTAGCAGGCAGTAGCGATAAAGGCTCATGTTTTTATAAAGGGTTTATTGGAAACTACCTTAGTTGAATGCACTGATTTGTATGTGTCTGTTGCTCTAGATCAGAACATCTGCCACGTAGTTATTTCCTGGCTCCTGCCGTTATGCTTTCTGTATGGGGTCTTAGCCAGGCTACTCTCAAGCACGCTGTGACGTCTGCTGGCGTAAACCGGGCTTTTAATATAAACCAGTGCGATTTGATTTGACTCGTTAAGGTGATCGTGATAACGGGTATTACGGCGGTCCTGGCGTTCCCTAACCCGTACACGCGACGCAGCACCAGTGAGCTCATCTCGGAACTGTTCAACGACTGCGGCGCGCTGGAGTCCTCTCAGCTCTGCGACTACGTGAATAATCCCAACATGAGCCGGCGGGTGGACGACATCCCGGACCGGCCCGCCGGGCCCGGCGTCTACACCGCCCTGTGGCAGCTCGCCCTGGCCCTCGTCTTTAAAATCGTCATCACCATCTTCACGTTTGGGATGAAGGTCAGTGGCAGGACGTTCTGTGGGATGACCTTGCTGTTGTTTGTCTGTCGGGCTGCGCCGCTCTGACCCCCTCCCAACCGGTCGACGCCCCCCCCCTCTTGGTTCTGTGTAGATCCCGTCCGGGCTCTTCATTCCCAGCATGGCGGTGGGCGCCATCGCGGGGCGCATCGTGGGCATCGCCGTGGAGCAGATGGCCTACCACCACCACGACTGGATCATCTTTAAGAACTGGTGCCGCCCCGGCGCCGACTGTGTCACCCCGGGCCTCTACGCCATGGTCGGAGCGGCCGCCTGCCTGGGTTGGTCGCCTTGACGTTAAGCCTGTCTAAATGCCCTCCAAACACGGGGGAACGCTCTGGAACAGGTCGACTCTCACCCGTCTAAGACTGGGCTGACCCCCTCCTGTGTTCCTCCAGGGGGTGTGACCAGGATGACGGTGTCCCTGGTCGTTATTATGTTTGAACTGACCGGCGGGCTGGAGTACATCGTTCCCCTCATGGCCGCGGCGGTCACCAGTAAGTGGGTGGCGGACGCCTTCGGGAAGGAGGGCATCTATGAGTCCCACATCCAGCTGAACGGTTACCCCTACCTGGACGTCCGGGACGAGTTCACGCACAGGTGAGAGGTCATCCTTCGTTGACTTGGCTCAACCTGTGCCCCCCCCCCCCCAACCCCCGGCCCTAAGAGTTCACCGTACGCGTTCCGCCCACAGGACCCTGGCCACGGATGTGATGCGTCCCCGGCGAAGTGAGCCGCCCCTGGCAGTGCTGACCCAGGACAGCACCACGGTGGAGGACGTGGAGGCCCTCATCAAGGACACGGACTACAACGGCTTCCCCGTGGTCGTGTCGCGGGAGTCAGAGCGGCTCATTGGCTTCGTCCAGCGCCGGGACCTCACCCTGGCTATCAGTAAGACCCAGCGTCACACTGACACCCTTTAACACCCCTCTTGGGCGACATCCTGAAGAATGTTTATTAGTAGGTGTACTGTCGACCCCTTGGTTATGTCTGCTTTTTCGGCGTGTGTTGTCTTGGGATGTATGGTAATGTAACTCATCCACCCATCGCGTCCGCCCCCGTCTGTCCTCCCGCCTCAGAGACGGCCCGTCAGAAGCAGGACGGCGTGGTGAGCAGCTCCGTGGTCTACTTCACGGAGGACACCCCCCAGGCGGCCGAGGCCTGCGACCCGCAGCCCCTGAAGCTACGGCGCATCCTCAACCTCAGCCCCTTCACCGTCACTGACCACACCCCCATGGAGACCGTGGTGGACATCTTCAGGAAGCTGGGCCTCCGACAGTGTCTGGTCACCAGGAGCGGGTGAGTCCGGGTGAGGGTGGGGGGGGTGGGGTGTCAGGATCCAAATTAAGGTCACCCGTCAACAGAACGACTCTCTACAGCAGAGCTACTGTCAGCTTAGAATCGATTAACTCGTTTCATCAGATCCATAATGAGTGACGCGAATTTCCCTAAAATGGGTAAAAGACTGTCGACCAATCAGCCGTAGAGGTTCGTGGGGCGGGGGAATGACACGATTTGTTTTCCCAAACCTTTCTCTAGGCGTCTGTTGGGCATCATCACTAAGAAGGATGTCCTTCGTCACATGGCTCAGATGATGAACCAGGACCCAGAATCCATCATGTTTAACTAGTGGCCCCAGAAGATGTCCCCCCCCCCCCCCCCGGAACCTCCATCAACCCTCCACTCCCTCGGACTGTGTAAATAGAGCGACGCTCCTCGTAACCGGCCCCTGAGGCGTTAGGAATGGAGGGATATAGGAAGCCTGGGTTCTGGAGCAGAATGTGTTGGACTAACACAGGTGTTTGTGGACCCCCAAGTACTGATGAAGAGGGTTGGATGAAGGGACGGGGGTGTGTCTGGGCCCCCTCACTTATAGACCACATTGATATTATTACGATCAGTGGGCCCTGGCAAGCCTGGGCCCCGCAAATCATAGCTACCTTTACCCGCATTAGCCACTACCATGCTGCTGACACCAACATTTATGATTTTAGGGAAGCTTCAATCCTTGGTGTGCCTGACTACAGTTGAAAGTGGCAGGGTTGAGGCTGTGGCGAATTACAATTCATACCAAGGCTATGAATTATGTTAATGACTTGTTTCTTCTCAAGATGATCTGAATGGAACTGTAATAGCAGGGTTTTAATACTTTAGGTTTGGCCCTGTGTTTATTTCATTAACTTAATCTAGGGTGTTTTACTTTGAAGGGAAGAATGCGGTTAGGAGGAACAGAGCCTGCAAGTCCAATGTTTTCCCTGTTACTTTATAGTTTTCACTCCATGCTGTCACTTGATTTCTACATTTTGTTATGCCCAGGGAAAGCATTGTGGTAAATAACTCCATTGTTGAGTACTCCAATCGTACACAAATGGCTTATTGCCATATTTTGTCAGTAGCCTTGGCATCCCTCAACAATATTTATATTTTCAACTTTTCAAGAGTTTCAAGTTTCAGTTTCAAGAGATCCTCTGTGGTTTGTGTGGATTTAGTTCATCTCTTTGCGACCAAGAATAATTCCTGTGCTGTTTCATATATTTTTTTTAAATCAATCCATGCTTTAGTGAAACTATTGATTGTCATTATCTTGGAAATTTAACACTACTGTTGTTGTTGGTATTTATTATTCTAATATGTTAGAATGTTTTTCAACATTACTGTAACTTGGAACTGGTACAGAAAACTGACATTTGCACTTTTATTGGTTTTGTGTTTGTAAATAATGTCTAAGCGATGCACAACATACTGTTTGAAATGTACACAGTTCTGACATTCAATAAAAGGGACATTGTGTCAGCAAGGATACGATAGTATTCATACAGTACATGAAGGTATGAAATAAATACCATAATGATTGTATTTTATTTATATATATTAGATAGTCAGAGAGAGAAATATACTGTTGATTACATGTATCTATTTAAGACATAGTTGGGATATTGACGCACAAAGAACATAGCCTGCATATCAGTTGGTTTAGCTAACATTCCAATTTCCACTCCTTTTGTGTGCCGTTTCCAAACACTTCTGGTAACCTGCCATGATTGTAAAATAGTTGGGAATGTGTGGAGATGAGTCACGTACATAAAGAAAACATCAAGTGCCATTGACAAATATGTGTCTGACCTAGGATCCATACGGCATGGGTAACAATTGTCCACAGGCCATTGCAAACATTTTGGGGGAAATGTCTGGGAAAGAGATTAGGGTGTGCGTCATATAATTTCCCAAAAGTTCAATGGTTCGAATCACAATGCTGATGAGAGACACTTATTCTTTATTGCTTTATTATTCTTTATCTCTGTGCAAGAGTTTCTGCCTAGTGACTATGACGTAAAATGTTTATGTACCTTGGTGGTTATAGCTGTGCAACTGGGAGGCCGGGTGTACTGTTAGTATGACATACTGGCCATGTACAACCTTCCATCGCTGTGGTCTACAGAAATGGGCTCCATCCAGGCGGCCCTCTGGTGGTCCCAGTCAGTCAGTGAAGCGTGAGGGGATTACCCTGTGGAGAGGGTAACAATACTCAGTATCACATCAAAATATTTCACAACGTCATACAAATACAATCAGCATTGGGGTGATTTGAACTACTTACTGTACATGTAGTACAGCCAGTACTTGTATTGCATTTTGCAGTATATTTGTGTTGGCTTAATTCAAATTCAGGTGGTTATGGCAGTTGGTTATGACTTGGCATGCAGCTTGAAACTACACACTGCTTTTTTGGCAAAATAAATGGCAACAATGTTTTTTACAGCATCAGACTTGACAAATTCACAATTGAAAAATACTTCATAATATGTTCAATGTAGTAAGTATGCTAAGAACATTTTTATTTACAGCAACTATCATTGGGGTACTGAAAGAGAAAGAGATTTTCATCACCCAGCGACTTTTGTATGATCTTAGGAAATCCGTTGATGTCAGAGAGCAGAGTAGTTCCTAGCTGCTCTTGTAACTGTAAAAATGTTAGTCCGATACCGCACGTTGAAGTAATGTTGCGCTTTCAGTAATAGACAGCAGGGGGCAATGTTCGCATGCAAACAAGTTCCAACTGTATCACATTTGAAATTATTAACGGTGTGTTTTATATCAACGTAGCTAGCTGAACATGTTTAAGTGACTACTTTAGATGCTATAGCTAAATAATATTCTCACATATCCGAGATATGCATGGTTCAATCTAACCATTAGAAGCATAGTTGCCTTCTGATGTGAAGACACTGGACAGTGAGTTGGCTTCACGCACACAGGACGTACGAGTTCATCGCTTGCTCTGCTAGCTAACGGTACTGGGTGCTGGAAGTCCAGTACCAAGGCTGTCTTCTAGCGAACCTGAGCTGAGCCCAACAACGTCCGGATGCACATTACTGGTAATTAATAAATTAAAGAGTCAGTTACAGTACATAAAACGTCCTCGATAAATTAAGGACGACAATTGCTTAACTGTTTTGTGAATGAATTGATTGACTTAGACATAATTTCAGCGTTTGCTGGTAGCTGCTAACCAGTTAGCTGGCTACCTGAGCAGCAAGTGAGAGTGAACTAGCTTTGGTTGCTAGTTAGCAGCTAGCTGGTTAGCGTAATCTAACTTTGTCATTGCTAACGTTACAGTACATAGCTACATCTGTTCTGTTTTTATTTAGCTCTGCTTTATGGCCATGCTCACGTTACAGTAGTATACTACATTAGTTCTAATTGTCTTTGATTTATAGCCATGCTTTGTCTGTGATTTATCTTTGTTTCTTATCGCCTAGTACATTTATCTAGTTCACAATTGAACTGTTTTACTACCTAGTTAACTTGGTATTTGTCTATCAGAGACAAGCTCCCTAGTTAGCTATCATTAGCTAGTTATCAATTTTGCGTAACACAAAAGCTAGCTAGCTTTACCGTTAGCTTGGGTAACATTAAACTGCATTAACACCAGTAAAATTAGCTAGCTATGGTTGGTAGTTACGTAAGCATTTTTAACAATTTGGGAATTAATATTAACTTTACAGCTCGCCAGTTACTATACCAGCTAACTGTATTGATGCTTTAATAAAGAATTGTCTTTATTGTTCTTTACAGTATATAGCAAATTCAGTTTAGGAACTTTAGCGGAATAACCATTGTTATTAGCTCATCGTATTAGCTTAAATTAACTACTGTACTGTACTGTACACGAACAAAGTTTTCTTAGTTTCTTATGTTTGCGTTATCTGAGGCCTTTTGTCTAGAGTATATGTTATAGCTAATAGTAATGTGTCCTCTTTGGTTTTAGGTTCACATGAAAGCAAAGAATTACTGAAGAATGAAGCACAATCATTTCAACAATCCATTTCAGTTCACGTTATCGTCCTCTTATCCAAAACTGATCCTATTTGTAGTTTTATCTGGAACACAAGAGTGACCAAGAAACTCTGGGAAGGTCAGGACTGGACTTTTGGTCTCTGTACATTCTTGCCTTCCCCAAAAGTTTCACCCATGAAATATAGGGTCAGCTTTTTGGGATAAACACTACACAACATTTGGGATATAGGTGTCAATACACTTGAAATTGTCTTTGCGAGCAGCCAACTAGACCTACATCCTTTCTGCCGTTTTGTTGTGGTTGTGTACAGTACCTTTGGTCACACAAAATGGAGTGGAACATGGAGTATTGTATGGATCAGATAATGCAGAAGGACCTGGGTCGACGGCTACAGCTGGGCCAGGAAATCATAGACTTCATCCTAGACAAGTCCCAGGACTTGGAGCAGGACCAGACCATGCTGGACAGAATGGTGGATGGTATTGCTACCAACTGGGTCAACTCCAGCAATTTTAAGGTACGGTATGGAGATGCTACTGAACGAGGCGGCTTAACGTGTGCTGCTGTAACAGTGTTAATGCAGGTTACAGTCTGTGGCATTCACCTCAAGGGGCACTGTGCAGAATACTGCTTCCGACGTTCACAAAACTATGTTTGAAACAATAACACATTGTCTTTTCCTCCCTTTCATTTACCGAACAAAACCGGAAAGGGTGTTATGTAGTCCACACGCAAACTGATGTACGGCCTGGCAAGAAAGTTTTAATGCGCGAGTACCCCAGGCACTTTTGAAGAAAAAGAAAATTACATAAACATACTCCACCGTTTCCAGAGACCATTGTTAGCTCGACAGCCTCATTTTTCAACCAGTGGCCGGAAGTCTCGAACTGTGTCTTTATTAATGCAATGTTGGGTTGCCACAAACTTTAAGCCCAGTTTCAGTGCCCCATGGGATCGATTCAAGCTTAGCGATTAGCTTCTCTCCTGATGATGATTCTTGATGTTCACTCAGTACCGGGGAGCTAATAGCAGACTGTGCTAAGGAATAGGGCAAGCTGAGGTGGATGCTATAAACCACTTTTGTGTCTGCGGCCTCTGCATCCTATTACTGGGATAATATAAGGGGCGTCTTGACCCCAGACTACATCACCTTGCCGGTCCTGTAAAATTGTATGGTGACTCATCAGATCTAGCCTAGTTTGCCTATATGTACAGCAGACTGACATGTTGGCTCACTGTTATTCTCTTTCTGCCATCTACTCTTACTTATACTAGATGAAGGCTGAGCAGGAGTGCGCAAAGAGCTTGTCTGCTTGTGTTTGTGACTGCGGAAAGAGAGCAGTGCTGTTGAAGGTTACATCAGTGCTGGTGTGTGACAGGGTAGAAGAGTGGAATCCAGTAAAGGGCTGGTTAGCTGGTTGGAGTCCATTGTATTTGTTCTGTGTCCCCTAGAGACTGTCTCTCCATAGGTAAATTTGTCCTGGAAAGAATATCTCAGTAATGCGATCATTGTAGAGCATTGTAGAAAGGTCAGAGTTTATCATGGAGATTGGACTACAGCAATGGAGTTGCCTCCCTCCCCTTCCCAAACCTAAACAATTCCCCAGACTCACTTTATGACAGCTATTCTAACTCAAGAAATGGCTAGTCACTCATAGGCGAGAGAGCCTGTTGAACCACTTCTTCCTTGTAAACAGAGAGGTGCCAGAGGCAGCTGCTGTCTCCAGAATCAGGGCTCGTCTTTTCTACAACTTTATTTGTTGTTGGGTATTCAAAACTGAATTCAAGCAAGGACTCACTTGCTGCTTTGATTTGAAAATCAAACCCTCTAGGTTGTGGGATGGAAGGAAGCCGTGTCAAACATTCCACAGACGCTCACTGAAAACGGCTAACCTTTCTCAAGGCCAATCAGAACGCTGCACCCTGTGTTGCTCTGGAAACGGTGTCCCCTCCAATCAGAATGATTTCTCAGAGTGTAATGGGGACAGAGACTCCCTAGGCACTGTTGATGAGCTTATTTTACCAGCTATCATTAGGCTACCCCAGATATAACCTAGTTTGGTCAGTGTCTACCTGGGCTGGCCTCCTCAAGCAGAGGGAAGGACACCACCACATATGAATGGCAAGGAATGAATACAAATTCCAAGGCGAAAGCCTATTCATCGAAAGTAAAGACAAGTCAGGATTTAGTTAATTTTGCAAGCTTCCGTCATGGCCTGACTGGCAAAGGCTTGTTGGATCTCGGCATTCAGTGCAGGCGGTGCTGTGCTGTGTTCAACCATCAGAGAGGGGAGTCGGTTCAAAGCTTTTGCTGCAGACCGCTCTCCGTGACGAGAGGCAGGCAGGTCTAGTCAAACACTGCAGGGCTGGGAGAGGAAGGAGGGAGGGAGGAGGCTCTGCAGCAGGCTCACGGCTCTACACAATCCTTGGCAGAAAAACTCTCCTGACATAGTGTTGAGCAGCGGGTAGAGAACTTTGGTTCTGCAGGACTGAGCACTAGTTTTTCCCTCTCTCTTACTGGTGATTGATCGCCTCACCTGCTGACCCAATCCTGAATCAAAAGAAGATGAAAACCGGAATTTTTTCCGTCCGTCCAGTACTGGAGTAACCAACTGATGCTGTAATGTATGTTGCCAGCGATGTGAACAAATAGTACCACTACTACTTATTGAGAATGCTGGTCGCAGCTAGGTTGAGAGTTTGACCTGTTTACTTTAAACTTTTTGATTGGGAATAATGTTTAGCCCCCCCCCCGTAAAATAAATGTGGGTATTCCGAAGTCATCAGTACCTATTTATATATATATTAAAGGCTATTTGTGTGAATCCCAGGAATTGATTGCATTCTGCATGCTCTATGATTTTGTCCAGTAGATGGCAATATAAGATGATCATTATCTGTTTGTAAATATTAACCCTGGTTGGGGTTCCAAAAATTGCACCAAACCCTGAGCAAGAAGCTCAGGCGGTGCGGATGTGTTGATTATGGTGTTAGCAGGGATATGCTCACTACACGTTCATTGAATATCCCATGCCACCCCATGACAAGGAAAGTTGTATTTCTGGGTGCCAGTCCTACCCCCATCAAAGTTCAAAGTTGTTTCAGTCATGGTTGGTACAATCATTTTATTCTGAAACCTTGTAGAAGCATGATAAGTTTAATCCATTACATCCAATTGTTTTAGAGCTTCATCTGCTTTGAAAATGTAAGTTAAAAGGGAACCAGACAAAGATTTGTCCCATTACCCACAATCCCTTGCAAGTTTAACTTGTATTTGCAAAGGATGCTGTGTTCTCGCTCAGTATGTATTAAACATTGATGGATTGTAATCTCTATCCTTAGGTAGCATTGTTGGGAATGGACATACTCTCCGCCTTAGTTACAAGACTGCAGGATCGCTTTAGGACACAAATTGGAACTGGTAAGTTATCGGTGGCAATTGTATGTGATCGTTTTTAAAAACATTATTTATTTCAGTTGTTACATATGTTTGTCCTTTTCCTCCCTTTAGTTTTGCCGAGTTTGATTGATCGTTTAGGCGACTCAAAGGACCAAGTCAGAGAACAAGACCAGGCCCTTCTGCTGAAGATCATGGACCAATCTGCTAACCCACAGGTAATGTCAGTCACAGGACCAAGAATCCCTTACCTGTTGGTATTAGTAGATATGCAATGTTAAATGACACTTTGAAATGTAGTGAATACATGAAATGTTTCTCTTTCCTTACAGTATGTATGGGACAGAATGTTAGGAGGCTTTAAACACAAGAACAATAGGACGAGAGAGAGTCTCTGCGTTTGCCTTATCTCCACATTAAATGTGTACGTTTGTTATAGCCACACATTTTTTCACACATAATAATTCATTTGTTTTTTTCAAACATATTTCTTAACTGCTTCTAAGCATAAATATGTTGTGTTTTTTTTGTTTGCAGATATGGTGCCCAAGGATTGACCCTTAGCAAAATTGTGCCCCACATATGTAATCTTTTAGGAGACCCTACAAGCCAGGTATAATGGCATTACTATGGTTTTGGACTACTGAACAGCTTTGTTGTGTTGAATTAAATTCCACATTCTACTATGATTGGTATTTACTTAAACAACAACATTATTGGTGTTTCAGAGCTCTGGAAGTCTATCAAGCCTGTTACAGAGAGATCATGTGAACTTATCAGACTTCCTTGCTTTCCTGATATCCATAGCAATTCTTTGCACTCAGTCTGTTTTGTACATTTCTTCCATTGGCTCTTCTCTCTACAGTCTTCTATCATCACACGCTTAAACAGCACTTTAGCACTTCCTGTCTGGAACAGGAAGCAGTGTTCATGGAGAACTTCCTGTGCTGATATAAAGGCAGCTATCTTTGGTCACTGTACAACTCCATTGAATACAACAGTCAATAAGAGAGAACATTGTTATTATAATAATTTAGTTTTATATTCCGTCCAGACAGACTGATGTCCTTCAGGAGTTGATTGTTTTAAGTCCAGACAGATTTTTATGGGATTAGATTCTATTCAGTTATTCAGTTAATAAAATACGGCTGATGCCGTAATGACGACAGCTAGGCTCTGACTAAAGCAAATAAAACATGCGTAAAGATTAAAATACTTATAAAGTTTACGTTCACTTTAAAAGTGTTGAACAGGTAGACGTCACAGAACGACGGGTGAAGCCGTTTTAATGTGTCCGTGTTTCCTCTCCTGACATGCAGGTGAGAGATGGAGCCCTGAACTGTCTGGTTGAAATCTACAGGCATGTCGGGGAGAGAGTCAGGGTCGACCTTGGGAAAAAGGGACTCCCACAGTCACGGTGTGTTCATTCTTCTCTGTGTATTTTCTATTGAAGTGTGATAACGGAGTTAGCCGAATCATCCGATTTTACTGTCTTGATCTGATCATAGGATGAGAAAAATGCAATGCTGTCTTTGTCCCTTCAGGTTGAATGTGATTTTCAGTAAATTTGATGAAGTACAACGGTCGGGTAACATGATCCTGTCTCCCGTCTCAGGTGAGTCCAGAACATTGTCTGCTCTCACTGTAATTCCCCTGTTCAACATCACATGGAAACACTGAGCTCTTTCCATTGAGCTTGGTCGTATTGAAACCTTGTCTGGTGCACTGGGATACAATGTACATACACTTTAAAGCTGACAAACATTTATGTAGTCGATTAAAATCCAAACTCCACTCAGAGCTTATAAACATCAGGGGAACCTGTTTTGTGTCCAGCGAGGACAACTTTCATAATTGCTCTTTAATGCCTCCTGGTGGCGGCTTGAGCGCCTGTGAAAATCAAGGTGAAAGGCCAGAGGGGGGGATTGTTTCTAATGTTTAAGGTACTGTCTAATGACTTTATAATCATTTGCACCTGCTTTGGTGCACCTTTTCGTTGTATCTGCATTAATGACTTTAATGTGTATTGTTTGTAATTTCTTAAATTACCTGTATCAATTAATGTGGTTTGAGTTTAGCTCAAATATCTAATTGGTGAAATATGTTGAAAAGGAAAAAAAAACTTTCCAGGTGGTGTTTGTATTTTATCACATACCTGTATATTGTTGATGGCATGCATCAACTGCCTGTGGTGCTTTACAATGATCTCCTTTCTTTGTGACAGGGAGGATGAATGAGCACATTGATAGGTGGTGATGATGAGTCAATGTTGCCGTGACGCCGGGGTTAAAACCTCTTCTCTTATACTTTGTCCTGGGTTGTCTATACTGCCCACTGAGTCAGGCCATTTCATGTCCCGTCCATATGAAAGCATCCCACGCAGGCCATTGTCTCCTTTGCTGAGCGCCCTCTAATGGCCCTCTGAATACCTGTGCCAGCAGCGTCTGGTCTTCCATCCAGGAACTCACCGGAATCCATCCAGCTTACCTTTTTAGTTTCCTGCGCCTTTCTGAGAAGGTGACTGGCTTTCTAAAAAACCCTTCTTAATGAAGTGTCCACTGCCAGGCAACCTGTGCCTACCTGTCGGAATGATCTCATGATTATTTGCATCAGGCCTCTGGCCATTTGTGTGGCAAATTCTGTAGTCACACGTGTTCGTGGCCTCTTAACACAGCTAGCCATAGAACCAGCCCAGTGCAGAGGAAACGCCTCTGAACTATCAGGTTTATAATATCACTTTGAAAGTTCGAAAATTACGATGCAGCTCTTTTTTTTTTGATTGAGCAGTTTAAGGATACCGTGCCTGGAATTTGAGCGTGTTTAGGTGCGATGAATGGTTTGGCCTGCTTTGTTATTTCAGCGTGATTCGACCGGTGACTGTTGATCATGGTAAGGTGGAGGGCTGTCCTTTCAGCCTGACGTTCTCATGCCCATCATTACTTGGGATTTGCTTCGAGATTCACAGTTTAGGACTCACAGAACATCAACTGCGACTTGGTCCTGTCTCTGGTGTCCAGGCTCCTTTTTGAAAACAACCGTCTTCTGTGCAATGGGAACAGTCTACGGTCTGCAGGCGTCCAGGGCTGCAGGCGTCCAGGGCTGCAGGCGTCCAGGGCTGCAGGCGTCCAGGGCTGCAGGCGTCCAGGGCTGCAGGCGTCCAGGGCTGCAGGCGTCCAGGCAGTCTGGCCCTCTATTAGCTGCTCTTCATGGGACAGGTTCTTGGTACACTAAGCTCAGAGTGGGGTCTTAGTAACCCTAAGCAGTGTTTGTTGAACCAGGCCTGACTGACACCTGAACCGTCTCCTTTGTTTCCTCGACTGCATCGCTTTCCTCTCCTCAGGCCTGTGAAGTCTGTGACATAAAGGGCCTAATTGCCGTGGTCACAAGACGCCACTTGCGTTACGAGACTTTGCCCTGCCAAGATTTGTCCTCGCTGGCTATAATTTCAACTTTCAGTTTTGTGGGCTGAATTACCCTCTATTACCCTGAGTAAGAGCAGAGCTGTGCTAGCTCTGTTATGGCAATGCATCCTTGACCAACGTCTAATTGACCTTTTCTGTTCATCTGCTGGGTAAAAGTAGGGGAAACCCCTTTGCAGTGCTAGGCTAGCCAGGCATAAACCCTTTCAACAACACTGGCTACTTCAAAGGGCTGGCAGCCTATCAATGTCAAACGTCCAGGCCAGTGGAAATGACCCTCCCTGTCTGCCCAGTAATCCTTGGTCCTATTGTCCTACAATTGTTACCAGATGGTAACAAGGATGTACTGTGTCCGAATTTGTCCAATGACAAACACTTGGTTTCAGTTGCTAAATGTTCTTTGCCCTACTAAAATATGCCATCGGGATCTGGATGGTGGGGCTGGTGCAGGGTGGTGGGGAGAGAGAGAGGCTGAGCCCTGGGAAACAGAACCAGCTACCAGGCTCTTATTATGGAGAGGAGCCGTGGTAGCATGTTGTCATCTGCGCAGTCACAAGACCTGGCTCGAGGTGAGGGGAAGGACTAGCCTGGAGCACTAGGTAGGAACAAGGTATGCTGAGAGGCAGACACACACACAGAGAGAAAGAGTGAGAGAGACGGAGCAAGCCTTTGTCCTGGTTGCTCTCTATTTCATAGCTCTGTTAGTGTCTGGAAGCAACAGCTCTGCTATGACTAATGGAGAAGGTAGGAATGTCTTTGTTTCCACGATACCATGTATAGCTGATGCATAGATCCATTACTTCGTTTTGATTGACAGCTGTGTCATGGCGATACTGACGTCGTTGACAGGTGGCATCCTTGGGTAAACAAAAGACTGATGTTTTTGATGCAGGATGTTTCTTTCTGGTAAAGGAAATAGTCCACTCTGTTTATGTCACTATCTGAAATGGTTGAAGCAGACAGTGATAGACTGTTTTTTGTTTTACTCCTCCCTTTTCTAGAACTCCAACAAATGTTTTGCTCAGAAGAAAGGGAGTAGGGCTGAATGTCACTTTTGTCAACTTCCTCATCATTTTCTTGCCAGGAGCAAGTGGCTGAAGGTACCCACTGTGCTCTGAGTAGATCTTTTCCCAGTCTGGCCCAGTGACGTACCAGTTGTGAACAGGCATACTAAAAGTCAGACAGAGGTTCTTCTTTTCTCTTACACTAAGATCGGGTTGCGGTTGGCTGGTGCTTTAATAATGGACGCTCACCCGAGTGAAGAAAGAGTTTGTAAGCATGGGGCTGTTTATGTGGCTGTTTTATATTCCGGCCACATTGGATGGAGTGATTTGAAGCTGACTAGGCTTCTTGTCTCACCTATTTGTCTACTTTTATCCCTGGGGAAAGCCTGCAGACGTGGGTTTGTTCGTGGATGTTCAGTGTGTTGAACACCAGCGGAGCCGTTTTATTTCCTTCTCCCATCGTGTTCGTTCCGTATTGTAATCCGATTAGAAAGCGTCTCTGTGAGAAAGGCTGGTGTGTGTTTCCAGTGTCAGCTGGCCGAAGAAGGCGTCTCTGTGGTTTATTAGTCTGTGTCCCCAGGCTCTGTGGAGAATAATGGAGTCTAGTTCTGTTTTCGGGACGCACTGCCATCTAGCTGATGAGGTGGTGACCGTCAGGTTTGGTACAGCATGATAAGGTAGAAATAAACGCCTAGATATGTACATGTATTGCACTGAGATGTGTCCTCATTTAAAAAAGCAATAATCTGTGGTTCTTATGTGCTTATGATTTTGTTGTATTCTTATAGGATGCCCTCGGATGTCGTGTATAGACCAGTTATTCTGCCCTTGGTCGTCACACAGAGCCTTTATTTACATGGCAAACAGAAAAGATATACCTACACTAAACCCCTTTGTTCCTCCCAAGCTGTCATTTGCATGCAGATTATCCTTAAATGTGGTTAATTTTCTCTGCTGAGCTCACTCCCACAACACGGAGCAACGCGATCAAAGCGCCAGCAAATGACAATAACAACCCGCGGTGAGGTCATCTATCCTGCCGGCTCGATGCTGCCAGCTCACTGGGCTGACAGGGCAGGCATGACTGGGCCCGTGTTGCTGTCATCCCTTTCTTCCTGGCTCCTCCCACCCTGAGACTGGGTGTCGTGGTGACGTAGGGTGTGTCCTTTGCCCCTCCCCCCATGAGAGGTGGGGAGACTGAGTGCCTGGTCTCTCTCTCTGTCATCGCACTGATCTACTGACAGGCTCAGCAGAGGGTCACCTAGCATCGCCACAGCGAACGACTTGTGTGTCAGTGTCAGGGGGGGGGCACTCGAGCCTCGGCCTGGGAGGGAGGAGCGACTCTGCCACCGTAGCTAGCCGCTCGGAGCAAGCCCAAACCCGGTGGAGACGATGTGAGCAGGAGTTGATTCGGAGCAGAGTCACCAGACCGTGTCTGTCGGAATGCTCAGGAAACTCGTCTGCCGGAAGATCTGTGCCTGTGAGACGCCGCTCTTTCTTCAGGGCGCGTGGCGGGGGGGTCGGGGTCGAACAGAGGGGGGTCACGTTTGATGAATATTTATGAATGCCCTTGGGGGCATGGACGCACGCGGGTGGGGTCAGGAGTGTCGGAGAGTGTTGCCGGCCATTAAGATGGAGATTGATGGCTTGGGCGGATCTTCCTTTGAAACTTAGGAGTGAGTGACAGGACTGGACAGCTGGGTACTAACAGTAAACAGCGTCGGCCTCCCGTCACAGGGTCTGGATGGTTGGGATTTCTCTGAAAATGCTCTTGTCCGTTCAAGCTTTTTAATGTAGATCAAAAGAGGAACTGTGAATTTTGCATATGTTGTCTTTTTGAGCTTTATGGGCCTCGCGAAGCACCACTGGTGTTGATGACACCGGTATGAGTCATTTTATTAGACGTATCCAGTTGTAGTGATACGGAGCGTCTGTGGGTGGACACTTGACTGATGTGACGTGTTGGTGTGTGAAGCTCTCTAAATAGTGGCTGGGCATGTTGCATCGATCACTGGTCTGGCAGATTTCTCTTCGCCCTCTTAGGCGGCCAGGAGTCACGTGTCATGTGACCGCAGACGGTGACAGACTTGGATCAAGTTGTTTTTTGTGTTGTGAAATGCTTTCAGGGTGTTCCAGGTTGGTGGGTGGGCACTTCCATCGCAACTCTCTATCAAGCTCAGTTAAGCAAATATTTTGAAATGTTTGTATCAAATGTTTCAGATGTCCCCACAAAGATGGACAATTTCCAGCTCAGGTTTGGTTTAAAGAGAACATTTTCAGTTGGGCATTGTATTTGAATTAGGATTACTTTTAGATTTGGGCATTACCAGTTGTATTTAGTATTAGGGTTAGGTGTCGTTTTGGCTAGGTTCAGTTTAGGCATCAAAGGAAAATGAGGTTAAGGTTAGGGTTGTGTTAGGTTTAGGGCTTGGGAATGGGGAACATGGGTTTCTGGGTCAGGGTTAGGAATCAGGTCCACACAAGGATAGAAAAACCAAAGTGTGTATGTGCTACTGCAGGATAATTTTGGTTTGGAAAAAGGTCATGCAGGCGGTTGCTGACACATTGTTATGTATTGTTGTAGGAGGGAATGGAATTGATGCTGTGTATATGATAGACCTCGCTTTGTTTGTGTACAGGCAACATTCAGTCTGGAGTTCATCAAATAAAATAAAGAGAAAACATGGCCTTGTTTTTACTTTCTATCACCAGCAACATGTCTTAGTGGACTGCAGTGTCATTCATTGAGCTGTAGTGAGAACAAAATAATTATTTCTTGATTGTGTCTTGAATTCGCCCTTTTGTCTTTTTGTCAGATAAGAATTTTGATGACGATGATTCGGTGGACGGGGGGAGGTCATCCTCCTCCAAGGGCCTGTCCTCGGGGAAGAAGTCGCTGAGTGTTGGATCAGTCCGCAGGCCCAGCTCTGCCTCCAGCACCAAATCCACAGGTGAAATACCCCTCCGGTTCAGACCCACCAGCCTGTTTTAACCGTTTTCCCCGATCTCGATCGCCCCCCCCCCCCCCCCCCCCCCGACAGCCACAGTGGGATGGTTCCTCACAGCTGCCTCTCGGAGCGTGGTTGTTTATGCAAATCAACTAGATTACTAGATTATCTGGAAAAGCCTTTATTTGGCGAAGGGCGACGATGACCTCTGTCCAGGATTTGTACCGGAGATAAATCAATCCGTCCCTCGGCCTAGAACCATGGATAGGTCCGTATGGCGAGATAATGCTGTGACGTAATGGAACCAGAACACAGATTGATCGCAACATGGGATAATAACAATTGAGCGTGATATGATGAGGGAATATAAACCCCTGTGTGGACTTCCCCTGCCTGTCCAGGATGGGTTCTGGGGTAGCTTGTATGACTATAGGAAGAGCAGCTTCCTGGTGAAATAATGCCGTTCGTGTTTCAGGGAGGGATGGTGCTGGAGCAGCTGCTGGAGCCGTGGATGAGGAGGACTTCATCCGTGCCTTTGACGATGTGCCCACTATGCAAGTGTGTGTCCACTGTCATGTCTCATCCCTACACACTGTTCTCCATTGGGCTTGACCAACTGGCCCGATGCGGTAGTATATTAAACCGATAATGTGCTTCCCCTTCTCTATCTCTCCAGCTTTTCTCCAACAGGGAGCTGGAGGACACCATGACTAAGATCAGAGAGGTGCTGGCTGACGACAAACGAGACTGGGAGCACCGAGTGACCGCAGTAAGTAACTAAAAACCAATCTGGATCCTATCAGCCTCTATCTACATGACTGACCACCAATCAGCCTCCTCTACATGACTAAGCGCCAATTAACCTCCATCTACATGACAAACCACCAATCAGCCTCCTCTACATGACTAAGCACCAATTAACCTCCATCTACATGACAAACCACCAATCAGCCTCCTCTACATGACTAAGCACCAATTAACCTCCATCTACATGTCAAACCACCAATCAGCCTCCTCTACATGACTAAGCACCAATTAACCTCCATCTACATGACAAACCACCAATCAGCCTCATCTACATGACTTGCAACCAATTAACCTCCATCTACATGACAAACCACCAATTAACCTGGATCTACTTGACTAACCACCAGTCAGCCTCCATCTTAATGTCCTTTACGTGGTCTCCGATATAAGAATGTAGCTGCTGTAAGATTTAGGAACTGTCCAGTGGCGCTACCATGTCTATCAGCATCTGTAATTTCATTGGCAGTAGTCTGTTGATTGATGTCTCAGTTGATTTGACTGTGTCCTGTCCCCAGTTGAAGAAGATCCGTTCTCTGCTCCTAGCGGGAGCGGTGGAGTTTGACGGTTTCTCCCAGCAGCTGCGTCTCATGGAGGCGGCATTTAAGATGTCTGCTAAAGACCTTCGGTCCCAGGTGGTGAGAGAGGCCTGCATCACCCTGGGGTAAGGAGCTGTTCTCTATTAGTTCCCAAGCAGTAAGGCCATATTTTACCAAGACTGGCATGTATTCTCTGTATGTTAGGTGCTGTGCTTTTAGAAAGGCACAGCGGTGGCTCCACCTTTCACACTTTGTGTCGACATAACGTAACAGTGTTGGTGCCATAACGACCGTCCCTCTGCCGTTCCCCCAGCCATCTGTCCTATCTCCTGGGGAACCGATTTGACCACTGTGCCGAGTCCATCATCCCCACCCTCCTCAACCTGGTGTCCAACTCGGCCAAGGTCATGGCCACCTCCGGCATCGCCGCCATTCGTCTCATCATCAGGGTGAGTGGACGGTGAAGTCACCTCCTAAAGGTCGAGGGGCAAACCTCTCCCCGTTTGGAATGATACAGGGCAGTGGCGTTCACTGCATTCGTTGCATTCCGCTGTGGGCATTTGATGTTGGCGTTTGCTTGCCTTTTGTTTTCCAAAGACTTTGAGTTCTATTGTTTTTCTTCATGCCTCTGTTGGGGTTAGATGAACTGATTATTAGTCGTAGTGTGTCCTGTGATTTGAGGAGGATGATGAGGACATTCATGGTCTCTCCATTTCAGCACACACACTTCCCTCGTCTCATTCCCATTGTGGCCAGCAGCTGCCAGTCCAAATCCGTGGCCGTGAGGAGGTAAACAAAATCAATAAATAAACAACTAATCGCCCCTGGGATGATAGGTCGTCATCTGCTCTCCAGCTGAAAATGTTCAGCGATAATCTGCCAGTTCTGTTTTCCAGACGCTGTTTTGAGTTCATGGACCTCTTGCTGCAGGAATGGCAGACCAACTCTCTGGAGAGGTACAATACACTCCTAATATTAGTCTCTGCCCTTAAACACGACTGACTTGCGCATTGACACAATGTCATACAAAAAGCTTGTGTGACTGAGTCTGGTGCTTGATTAGGTTCTGGGTGTCATAAACCATTTAACTTACATTATTACAATCCAGATTTTTATTTTAATTACCGACCGAAAACGAAAGCACCGGAACTAGTGTTGCTCCATTGTAATTCAATCCTTGAGTCTTTTCAACAAGAGCTTTTTTTTTTTTTTTAAACCAAGCTTAGATCTGGAGACCGTTTAGGAGTTTGTGATGAGCCTTTCCAGGTAATTTGAAACTGGGTTCTCTTCTCAGCCGTTACCATGGTGATTCTAGGGCAGCATATCTACCCCTGATAAGAACACACTGAACATCCCTTCTGGCCGGGCCCCAGAGTGGCTTCCTGGTGAAACCAAACCTCTGACTGGGGATGTCAGGAGATCTCCCATGTCCCCTTCTCATTGATTTAGGCTGCTTCCCTAAATGGCACCCTGCTCGACAGGTCAAAAGAAGTACCCTACATGGGGAACGGGGTTCAGTTTGAGACTCGGCCTTATGTTTTGCCACCGGGGGGGTGGGGGGGGGGGGGGGGGGCTTAGTTAAACAGGGCGTGGGTATCAGGATGCTGCACACATGGAGAATGAAGCCGGCGTCTCTTTGATCCCTTGCAGGCATGTAGCTGTTCTGACGGAGACCATCAAGAAAGGGGTCCACGATGCAGATTCCGAGGCCAGATCTGTGGCCAGGAAGTACGTGACACCTCTGACACACGGGTTGACTGTAGCTCTTTCAGAAAAAAAATGTATTGCATGTAATCACGGCATTTCATACGGAGGGCTTTTGATGCTGCAACATCCAGTCCCGTTGACGAAGGGCCATCCCATCATCTTCCTCCTCTCTGCTGCCCAGGTGTTACTGGACATTCCACGGCCACTTCAGCCGGGAGGCGGAACAGCTTTTCCAGGCTCTTGAGTCGTCCTACCAGAAGGCTCTTCAGTCCCATCTGAAGAGTTCTGACAGCGTCATGTCCCAGCCCGCCTCGGACCGCTCCTCCTCCTCCTCACAGGAGAGTCTGAAGTGAGACACTTCTTCTCTGGCTTCCTCACCCTCTTTCTGGTCATTAGTTTGTTCAAATGAAAACACGTGTTCCAGTTACCAGGAATAATCAGTGGGTCATACGTTCTTTCAGTGCTTCTACACATAACCCGTTACAGGCCACTGTCAGTGCAGCGACCAGGACAACAAACTCCTGAAAGTCCACGTCGCCATCTTTGTTTTCACCCTCATCACTCCCTTTCACTCTGTTTTCTCCCTGTCTCAGTTGCTCTCCTTTTGTCTGTGTTGTCAGCAGTAGTTTTATTGATGGAGTGTTGGTATTAGACTCAGGTGGATCGATGTTTCTCTCTCTGTCTCCACAGCCGCCCTCAGTCTGCCAAGAACTCAGTAGGAAGCACCCTAACCAGGAGTAAGGTCACTGACATAACATAACTGACACTACAATGTGGTCATTTCATCACTGAAACTACAGTGCTGACATTATATCACTGACACTACAGTGTTGACATATCACGGACACTACAGTGTTGCCATTATATCACTGACACTACAGTGTTGACATTATATCACGGACACTACAGTGCTGACATTATATCACTGACACTACAGTGTTGACATATCACGGACACTACAGTGTTGCCATTATATCACTGACACTACAGTGTTGACATATCACGGACACTACAGTGTTGACATATCACAGACACTACAGTGTTGCCATTATATCACTGACACTACAGTGTTGACATTATATCACTGACACTACAGTGTTGACATTATATCACTGACACTACAGTGTTGACATATCACGGACACTACAGTGTTGACATTATATCACTGACACTACAGTGTTGCCATTATATCACTGACACTACAGTGTTGACATTATATCACTGACACTACAGTGTTGACATTATATCACTGACACTACAGTGTTGACATTATATCACTGAAACTACAGTGTTCACATTATATCACTGACACTACAGTGTTGACATTATATCACTGACACTACAGTGTTGACATTATATCACTGACACTACAGTGTTGACATTATATCACTGACACTACAGTGTTGACATTATATCACTGGCACTACAGTGTTGACATTATATCACTGACACTACAGTGTTGACATTATATCACTGACACTACAGTGTTGACATTATATCACTGACACTACAGTGTTGACATTATATCACTGAAACTACAGTGTTGACATTATATCACTGACACTACAGTGTTGACATTATATCACTGACACTACAGTGTTGACATTATATCACTGACACTACAGTGTTGACATTATATCACTGACACTACAGTGTTGACATTATATCACTGACACTACAGTGTTGACATTATATCACTGAAACTACATCGCTGACATTACATTGCTGACATAACTGACACTACAATGTGGTCATAACATCACAGTGCTGACAAGCAAACACCGCAGCAATGTCCATTTAATCAACTTAGAAATGAGTTTAGTAGTGAGTTTCATCCTCTTAATGTTCTTCTCATCTCGTCTTTCCTCTTTGTAATCTACACTTCAGAGGGTATCATCCAGGCTGTTAACCATCATCCGTCTCTGCTTTTCCCTCGGTTCTCTCCTGACCCTCAAGCTACCGTGGCCCCGTCCAGGGTCCCCTCCACCCCAGGTTCTCTCCAGCGCTCCCGCAGTGACGTGGACGTGAACGCCGCCACCTCCGCTAGGGCCAAGACCAGGATGACCCCTGTGCCCGCTCTGCCTGCCCCATTCAGCTCAGCCTCCGCTCTGCCGCCCGGCTCCTACGCCTCTCTAGGTGAGACAGTGTACATGTTTATGACATTCAATGTATTATCTATTTCTATGAGCCCTCACATACCCTCATGACTACCCTGGCTTACATAGTTTGGTCAAACGATGCATACCGAACTCCTTTATTTCACGTCTTCACACGCAGTATGATTTTTGTAACCTACAGTTTAGGGTCTTCTCAAAATTCTTGTAACCCTCCTCAGTCCCCCATCTCCCCCCCCCCCCCCCTTGAGGGGATCTTCCTTCTAACCTTTGTTCACCTCTCCCCTGGACCTCTTTTGGTTTTTGCCAGGCACGCCTGGTAACGTTAGGCCGCAGGGTAAGATGAGATCGCTCACTGTGTGTGTTCTTGATGTGTGGAGCTGGACGTCTCTTCCTTTGGTTCCGTCCCCTTGGTCTTTGGTGTTCTACATCGTGTTGACCGTGGTCATCTTTGGTCCTTGTAGTGTTCTGCATAATTGAATATATGGTGCTGATTTTGCGGGGAACTCTGCATGGGCTGTCTGCATGGTAGGACTAGTTAGAACCGGATCACCAGGAATGGCTTGTTGCAGCCAGAGAGCGGACACGCAGTCATGTGAAAAAGTCAGTAAAGTCAGTTTCTTTTTTTTAACGTTTGGTCGTGTGGATATGTTCTTCATTTCAAAACTATTAACAGATTATGGTAATCTAATTGAACCTAGTTGGCCAGGCCCTGAGACAGAGAAGCAGCGCCAAACCATAATGCCACCCCCTCCATGCATTGGTTTGTGTGAGTTTGTTCTGTTTAAAGGCAGTGTTTGTCTTTGTCAAATTTGGTTGCCTTTTTCAGGTAATGTTGTTGGATTTTAGCTACAATATCAACAATTGCAAATATGTAAAAAAAATTAAAAAGAAAACTTTCTAGGGTGTGTAGATGATCAGTTTTGTGCAGTTCCTTTTTGAAGGTTGACTTGACAATACCTAGGGGTTCATAGAGACTGAGAGGGGGTTCATAGAGACTGAGAGGGGGTTCATAGAGACTGAGAGGGGGTTCATAGAGACTGAGAGGGGGTTCATAGAGACTGAGAGGGGGTTCATAGAGACTGAGAGGGGGTTCATAGAGACTATGAGCATCTGAAGGTCTGCTCTTGGCCTATGTAGATTGACCAAACACACCAAACCAGATCAAGTTTCTAATCTTTATGGAAGGCAGGACTCTCAAGTTAGTCTCTAAGGATTTAAAAAAAAATTGCACCTGTTTTGCTGAACTAGATTAACATTTTAACCATTTTAAGTTAGGGTAATGTTAGGGTACGAACCTTTTCTTCATGCGGAAATTCTGTTTTTTTTAATTGCATAAATGGTTTCAAAGTGACAAAAAAACATTTTGTGATTTGTTATATTGGTTTTCCTTTATCAATGAATGTGGTTGGAATTTAGCTCAGATAGTGTCCATGTGTCCAAATATGTTAAAACAAAATACATCTTTCCAGGGGTTGTATTTGCTTTTTCACGTGACTGTAGGTAGATCTGTCCAACTCACAGGACTGTAAAATGTCTGGGATCACAGTGGCTAGGCAGATCAACAACATTGTCCATCGAGGTTGCTGACCTTTTATCAGTAGCTTTTATCAGTAACTGTCATCTCATCAACCCATTTGTGTTGTAATGTCCTTTTCCCGGTCCTTCGTGAAACTGAATGCTGGAATATATTGGTAGTAAATGGTGTTTCTGAGTTTGTGGCATCATGCAACACTAGACTGGAATGTATAATTGTATGTGTGTCAGGCATGTTGATTTTCTGTGCGTGCGCGTGTTTGGAGGTCTCTTTACAATCGATGATAATGACTGCCTGGTCTCACCAAGGTGGGCGTGTGCAGGGTTGGGTTTTGTGTTCACATGAAGTAAAATTGATTTTCTGCATCTTTCCTCACCCCACCTCCCCCGGCTCTCCTCCACCTCCCCCGGCTCTCCCCCAGGTCGTGTGCGTACCAGGAGGACAAGTGCCGGGGGCAGCGTGGGGGTGGGTCCCTCTGTCACCGACAGCAGGGGGAGGAGTCGAGCCAAAATGGTGTCCGTGTCCCAACGTGAGTAACTCTATAATCCTGCTCCTTGTTTCTCCGTCAGCAGACGCACGCAGCCCTGCGATTTTCTCAACCGGGGCTAAAACCCCCTCTACCGAGCCTTTGTTTTTGATACAGCGTTTTGGGTTTCAGCTGGCAGTCGTTCCGGCTCCCCTGGTCGTCTGCTCGGTCACACGTATGGCAGGACCCCCAGGGCGACCGCCGGGCCCGCTCCGGCAGACAGGAGGCCCAAAGTCCCCCGGAGCCAGGGGTGCAGCCGGGATACCAGCCCCGACCGGTCAGCCCTGGGTAAGAACCACGGGGGAACCACGCAAACACGGACACACACCCATGTGCCTGGTCTCATTAACAAACGCACAGACGGAAACGGTCCTCTAGAACTGCCCCCGCCCCCGATTCTCCGTCTGAGAACGGTTGTGTTGATCTGCTCGGTCCTGACTAACTCCCCCTCTACTCTGTTGAACTCTACACTCTGTCCTTAACTGCTCCTCTCCTCGTTTGAGGCCTCCTTCTCTTCTGGGTGTGTTGGTCTTTTCGGCCGTGTGTTGTAAAGCTCTTTCGTCTTCTTCCTGCTGCTCTGCCCCCCCCCCCCACCACCACCACCACCACCATGCTAGCGAGGAGCCGTATCCCTCGGCCCAGCATGAGTCAGGGATGCAGCCGGGAAACCAGTAGGGAGAGCAGCAGAGACACCAGCCCTGCTCGGGGCTTCTCTCCTCTGGGTGAGTATCGGTAGAATTGCCCCAGAAACCTCCACCGCTCACTGGGACCCCGAACCCTGTCTAGTAGCCCCGAGGGAATCCGTCACGAACCAAACGTCTTCTGCTTCCTTCCTCTGCATGTCTTCATTTAGTTCCTCTCCTGTTTCTCTGTTCCCTCTTATTCCACCTGAAAACAACAGTTTTCTCAACCTTTGTAGCTAGTAACTCCTGAATCCTGGATTGCACACATGGGACTTAGCAGTGGGCGTATTTATTAACCTCTTTTCCTGCCAGTTGATGCTGAACTTGTCAGGTATTAGCTAGTGTCCGTTTTTAGTCTTTTTGGAATAATTCCGCGGTAGAATGCCTCCTCCTTTTAGCGGTCATGTTGTCCGGACGTCAAGCGGACAGTGTTCATGAACGTGTCTCTGATTTAGCGTGTGGGATATCCCTTCTCTCCACACTGTGTTCCTCCTCTAGCGTCCAGACAGGTCTCCCGTTCAGCAGAGTCGGTGGGCCACCCAGGTGACCAGTCCTGCATGCCTCTGTTGGACCGTAACAGCATGTTCATGTCAGTGTTAGTGCTGTAATGTTTCCGGTCGCCCACGGGAGGGCGATAGAGGGCTGGGCACCGTCCTCCATGCACCTGTTCAGTTGGGTGGCTGTCACACCTGGGTTCTGCATTTTTCTTTGAGTTGGATTCATTTTGGGTCGTTCAGTTTTTGTGTTTTTAGTTTTTTCACGCTGTGCTGTGGACAAACGGGAATGTGATTCAGTCATGTTATTTTGTGCTTCCTGACGTGTACCTTTTGGTCTTCTTTTGAGTTATTTTCTCATGACTTGGTGGCTTTGTCCCTGATCAAATGGGGGTCCATTGCGTTTGTTTGCCCAGATCCCTGTCCTCCCCATTCTGTTGTCAGGATGACCGTGTGATAGTGTGACACTGCGATAGTATCTAACAGTAACGTGGCCTCTACCTCCGCCAGAACGCCTGGGTCTGGCCCACCAGGCCCGTATCTCTGCCTCGGTCAACGCCATGAGGATCCTCAACACTGGGACTGAGGTGGAGGCTGCGGTGGCCGACGCCCTGCTCCTAGGAGACGCCAGGAACAGCAAGGTAGAGCAGATCGTGTGCCTGTGTGACATGCTGATCTAGGGTGAACAGGGTAGATTTGTATATCATCATTCCCTTTACTCTGAGGCATATTCAACACAGTAATTTTTACAGCCTGTTGGTTGATAAAGCTAAAAGCGAACCAAGCGACGTCAGGCAGTTTGTCCAATGGTAATCATCGTTTTAGTGATTCCTACTCTATGGCATATAGCGACAGTGTACCCTCTGACCTTCAACTGTTGACCCCTCAGCGGCGGCCAGTCCGACGGCGGTACGAGTCCCCGGGGATCTACTCGGACGACGACGCCAACAGCGACGCTAGCAGTGCCTGCTCGGAGCGTTCGTATGGCTCGCGGAACGGCGGCCCACCCCACTACATGAGGCAGACGGAAGACGTGGCCGAGGTCCTGAACCACTGCGCCAGCTCCAACTGGTCCGAGAGGAAGGAGGGCCTGCTGGGGTTACAGAACCTGCTGAAGAGCCAGAGAACCCTCAGGTGGGTCGGAACCCCGTTCTAAGGGCCCCACTGACACTGCTCCGCAAGGAAATTAACTTTAAAAGACCAGGTGTCCTCCGCGTACATGTGTCCTCAAATCCGACTGGAAGTCAGACGTCTCGATGATATACTGGATTTAATGCTGTCCTTTATGTCGCACGCTGTTTTACATAACGAGCCGCTGACTGACTGTTTCTTTTACCGGCTTGTCCCTGCCCGTCTGGTCGCAGCCGTGTGGAGCTGAAGAGGCTATGCGAGATCTTCACGCGGATGTTTGCCGACCCCCACAGCAAGGTGAGGACTCCCCCCCCGTCTGAAACAGACACGCTGTGTTGTCTGCCGCCAGTTGGAGTGTTTCTGTACTAACACGCTGTCTGGTTTGTTTTTTCGTCGCATGGCCTTCTTTGCGGTGGACTTTTAACTTCAGCGAGTAAGTGTCTGGTTTTCGTCTGTCACAATAATAATTCAAATCAAACTGTTCAGATGGTTGATGGATTAGTTATCAGTATATGTGTGTGTTGTAATGTTTCTCTAGCAGCGTTGTGAACCTGTGTAGAATTGATTGATTGTGGTTGACTTTTTCTGTGTGTGTCTGGTTCCTCAGGTGTTCAGCATGTTCTTGGAGACTCTGGTAGACTTCATCACGTTGCACAGGGAGGACCTCCAGGACTGGCTCTTTGTCCTGCTAACCCAGCTACTGAAGAAGATGGGGGCCGATCTCCTGGGCTCCGTCCAGGCCAAGGTCCAGAAGGGTCTGGACGTCACCAGGTCAGAACGTCTTGTCTAAATGTTAAAACCCTGTGTTAGCGCTCTGCCTTGACACCCAAAGCCATTGATGCTGTAGTTCTGTGCATTGCTTTGATTGTGCTTTGAACCATCAGAAACTTGAAATGGTCTTGATGGTTTTCAAATGCATCGTTGTTTCTCAGAACAGTTTGCTTTATCACAAGTCTCTTCCCATCTCTCTCATCTCAGGGATTCGTTCCCGTTCGACCAGCAGTTCAACATCCTGATGCGTTTCATTGTGGACCAAACCCAGACCCCCAACTTGAAGGTCAAGGTGGCCATCCTGCGCTACATTGAGGGCCTGGCCCGGCAGATGGACCCCAGCGACTTTGTCAACTCCAGCGAGACACGGCTGGCGGTCTCTCGCATCATCACCTGGACAACAGAACCGAAGAGCTCCGATGTCAGGAAGGTGGGTGATGCCGGGCCGCTTTGTTTCCGTGCTGCTGTAGCAACATCGGCTGCTTACTGTTTTACAAGGACGAAGCACTAATGAACATCCCCATAAATGTGACGAATTTGAACATCTGAATAACTTTCAGCAGTCCGAGGAAAAACTAGAACGATAACAATGACTTGCCAGCTTCATCCCGTTTTTCATTTTTGTATTTTAAACTGCTAATTTCCCCCCAACGCATCGGCCCGCGGCCAACCCCAGAGCTTCAACCCTAACTGGGCAGGTGAGGAGTTATCAGGCAGGCCCTGCGCCACCGTAGCTTCTCTACCTGGGGAGGGGAACGTGGAGGAGAGGTGCAAGCAGGTAGAGGAGCCAGCCCCTTACGTCCGCCGTAACCTACAGCCAGGGCTCTCCGTCTCTAACCCAGCTTGGCCTCGCTGGCAAACACAGAGTGGCTTGTGCTTCGTAACGGGAATGCGGAGGCCGGGGGGTGGGAGTCATGAGGGCCTGAATGAGCCTGTTCCTTTCAAAGGGATCGTTGTAATGAGCGGATGTTCGGTAATGGGGAGGTAACGGCCGTTATGAATGTGGTGTGATTTTTGCATTTCTCAAGATTGTCGTGCTTCTGCTAATATCTACTCATGATTCAGGTATGGTTTAGGTGCAGTGAACTGTTTGTTTAGCCAACATGCATGTAATGTCTTACCGCAGAGTTACAACACCGGTTCGTATCAATGACAATGTGGTTTTAACTGGCCTGACTAACTGAATGCTAACTGAACCTAAACAACCATGACCGCCGTATTTCTCTTGAATGTATATGGATAATGTATCTGTTAATGCATTACTGGTTTTATAAGGTTATGTATCTGCTAACTGAACCTAAACAATAATGGCCGCCTTATTTCTCTTGAATGTATATAGATAATGTCTGTTCATGTATTACTGGTGTTATTAGGTTATGTATCTGCTAACTGAACCTAAACAACGATCTGCTGCTGAATTTCTCAAGAATGTATATGGATAATGTGTCTGTTAATGCATTACTGGTGTTTTAAGGTTATGTATGATCTCACTTGGATTGTGCTTTTGGGCTTCTCTGAGGGCCAAACATTTCCTTGAGTTTGCACTTCATAATTGCACCAAATATTGCATGAAATGTGAAGGAAAATGTTTTGCCTCTTTGACCCATAACCCCTCCGTGACCTCCCTGCCCCCCAGGCAGCCCAGGTAGTTCTGATTGCCCTGTTTGAGCTGAATACCCCGGAGTTCACCATGCTGCTGGGAGCCCTTCCGAAGACCTTCCAGGACGGCGCCACCAAACTGCTCCATAACCACCTGCGGAACACCAGCAACACCGCAGCGGTAAGGCCCCCCCGCCCCCCCACGCCGCAACCGCCGACCTAATGCGCTGTCACTTTAACGACACCACCCTAGACACGAGGAGGAACATGGAGGCAAGTGGTTTTGGCTGAAAGAGCAGCCCCCTCGGGTCTCCTCCTGATCAGCTGATATTCTGTGACCTGCAGGCGTCTCCTGGCAACACCATGGGCCGCCCCCCCCCGGCGCGTCACTACAGCAGTCGCAGTAGCCCCCTCACCTCCCCCACCAACTCCCACGGCTCCCACGGGGGTCTGTCTCCCAGGTGAGTCTGAATGTGGGGGGACCAGGAGAGACTGTGACATCACTACTAACAAGTTTACCTTCGACAACTCGTTGATCCCTCCCCCGCCTCCTCCCTTTCTCACTTCTCTCTCTTTTTCTCCCTCACGACTCCCCTTTTTCCTTCCTTCCTTCTTTCCTTTCTTAATCCTTCCTTCTCCCCTAACCCCCCCCCGTCCTCCCCCCTCGCCATGCTGTGGGTACATAACAGTCGACTGTGGGGTTGGAGTGGTGATGGCCTGTCAAAGTACCCCCCTCCCTTTCCTTCATCCCTCTCCTCCATCCCTGCCGCCCCCCCTTTCAAGACCCTGCGATGTGCTTACACTCCCAGGTACTCTACCATAGCTGTCACACCCCCACCCCCCCCACGGTCCACTATTTACTTCTGTTTACTTCTACACCACATTAACAACCTGTCTGTTCCTTACACTCTTGATCTATTCACAATATGCTTTTTACATAGAAAATCTCACCAATCTGTTGTTGCCCGGGCAGACGTCCCTCCCCCTTTTTGGTAGGGTTGTGTGTGAACCTATGACTGGTACTTCTATAATAACCCCCTCACCCCCCCTGTGGCCTGAAGCATGTTGGAGTGCGACACTGAGAACCTCAACTCTGATGACATCTACAGCTCGCTCCGAGGTGTGACTGAGGCCATCCAGAACTTCAGCTTCCGCAGCCAGGAGGACCTGCTAGAGCCAGGCAGGGGCAAGAGGGAGGCCACGGTCAGTGGGCCAGGCGGTTGGGCTTTTCTACTTCTCATGAAGTGGCCACTGTCTCTCTTTCTCTCTCTCTATCTCTATGTCTCTCTCTCTCTATCTCTTTCTCTGTCTATCTCTCATTCAAGGGGTATTTCTTTATTTTTACTATTTTCCACATTCTAGAATAATAGTGAAGACATCAAAACTATGAAATAACACATTTGGAATCATGTTTTATAAAAAAAATAGAAAAGAGTTAAACCAAAATACATTTTTATTTTTTATTCTTATAAGTAGCTACCTTTTGCCTGAATTACATGTTTGCACACTCTTGGCAATCTCTCAAAGGATGGCTACTATGAAGAATCACATTTGTATCTGAAGAAAAGTATTTTCATCTGTCTAACACTTTTGGTTACTACATGATTCCATGTGTGTTATTTCAGAGTTTTGATGTCTTCACTCTGATTCTACAACAATTAAGTAATAAAACAAAATAAATCCCATTGAGTGAGTAGGTGGGGCCAAACTTTTGACTGGTGCCGTATAATAAGCCCCTGGAGAGACAATTAGATGCAGGTGTCATTACCTTTGGACCTGGGATGTGACTGCGGTACCTCTGAAATGGTTTTAACATTGGGGTGGTTGTTACATAATACACAAATCGCCGTTGTTAGCGTTGTCGTTACGTTACCTGCGTGGTTCTGTATGGCCAGTAGGTTGTGTTCTAAACGCCGTCGGGTCGGTTCTCTCCACAGCCGGGTCTGGGAGCTTCATCGGAGCTGGGCGGTGTCGACGTGGTGGAGGGGCCCGCGGGGCGCATGGCACTGGACAACAAGACCTCCCTACTCAACACCCCATCGCCCCGGGCCTTCTCCGGTCCGCGGGGACGCGACTACAACCCCTACAACTACACTGACACCATCGGCGCCTACGACAAGCCGGCCCTCAGGGAGGCCGTGTCCGAGGGCGGCGTGGAGCCACTAGCCGACGGTGAGGCCTCCGCCTGGGATCACGTTTTACTCCCCCCGAAGCTGACATAATGACGCCCGTCCCTGACATAGCTCCGGTCAGACGTACTGAAACCCTCCCCCCCTCTCTCCCCCCCTCCCCCCCCCCCCTCCCCACGCAGGCCGTCGTCAGGAGAGCTGCGGTGAAAATAAGGTGCTGCCAGCGAGGCAGTGTTCGCCGGCGGAGCAGCTGGAGATGGTGATTCCCCTGGTTCTTGTGATGACTATAGTAAAACACCGCCGGGCGCCGCCATTAACAGGATGTACGTGAGATCGGGGGCGGAGTGGCCCAGCGGGATAGTGGGTCGATTCGGGGGCCCTCTGCTGTTCTGGCACCCCCCCTTCTCACACATCCGCTACTGGCCTACATTTACGCCGGGTTATAAAGCGCTCATAAGGACCTAGCCGCCGACATAGAGGTCCGACTCAGACACACACAATGTTTCACTGGTCCTGTGGTCACCCAGTCGTCTCTCTCCGGTGGTCCCCTGAAGGTGTCGGAGCTGTTGAAGGAGTTGTCCACCCCCAGCGAGAGGCCGGAGGAGAGGAGGGGGGCCCTGGTGGAGCTGCTGAAGATTGCCCGGGAGGACAGCCTGCTGGTCTGGGAAGAACACTTCAAAACCATGCTGCTGCTACTACTGGAGACCCTGGCTGATCAGGACGTAAGCACCAGGGAGGGAGGGGAAGATGGATGGATGGATGAACTGGGAGAGAAGGATGGGGAGGTGGGGATGGATGAACTGGGAGAGAAAGATGGGGAGGTGGGGATGGATGAACTGGGAGAGAAAGATGGGGAGGTGGAGATGGATGAACTGGGAGAGAAAGATGGGGAGGTGGAGATGGATGAACTGGGAGAGAAAGATGGGGAGGTGGAGATGGATGAACTGGGAGAGAAAGATGGGGAGGTGGAGATGGATGAACTGGGAGAGAAAGATGGGGAGGTGGAGATAGATGGAAATAAAATAATGAAACCGTAAAATGTGACGTGTTTGTCCCGAGAGAGTCGCCTCGGCCTGATGTTTCGCCGCAGCTGTTTTTTTCCCTATCCCCCGTTTCCAACCGCCCGGTTCTGAGCGTGCTGTATCCATTTTCTTTCCCTCCGGGCAGCACACAATCCGGGCCCTGGCCCTGCGCGTGCTGAAGGAGATCTTGCGCAACCAGCCGGCTCGCTTTAAGAACTACGCCGAGCTCACCATCATGAAGACTCTGGAGGCCCACAAAGACTCCCACAAGGAGGTGAGTTTCCCTACAACAGGCTGTCTAGAGGCCATGGACCAGGCCGCTCTTCATACCGTGGAGAGAGGACAGCCTGGTCCTGTGTAGCACAGTGTTAGCACAGCCAAATCTAAACATGGCAACCTGTCTGCTCCTTGACTGTCACCAACCTCATACCATCTCCCCCCTGCCTCCGCCCAGGTGGTGCGAGCGGCGGAGGAATCGGCCTCCACCCTGGCCGGCTCCATCCACCCGGAGCAGTGTGTCAAGGTGCTGTGTCCCATCGTCCAGACGGCCGACTACCCCATCAACCTGGCCGCCATCAAGATGCAGACCAAGGTGATCGAACGCATCACCCAGGAGTCCCTCCAACTGCTGCTGTCGGACATCATACCGGGACTGCTGCAGGTAACCGGCCGCGTGGATCCGCCTGGGACTCTCTTAGGCGGTGGTGTTAAGAAGAACAAGCAAAGTAAGCGTGTGTGTCTTTCTAATGACGCTGTCTTACTGGCCCGGTCTCTGAACAGGGCTATGATGACATGGAGAGCAGTGTGAGGAAGGCCAGTGTGTTTTGCCTGGTGGCCATTTACTCCGTGATCGGTGACGAGCTCAAGCCTCACCTGGCCCAGCTCACCGGAAGCAAGGTACGCTAATTGCTAACCTTCCCGGCGTCTCCCGGTCAGGTCCGAGAGGTGGAGGACCGAGGCTTTTATTCCCCGGGTTTTTTCTTTTCTTTCCTTTCTTTAAATGTTGTCTTTAGGATCAGATGGTTCAGTGTTTCTCTGTTCATCCCAACAGATGAAGCTGCTGAATTTATACATCAAGAGAGCCCAGACGTCCACCGGCAACATCAGCAGCACCTCTGATGTTTTCTCACACTAATGAACGAGGCCCTCTGGCTCCATCCCTGTGTGCAGACACGTCCTGTTACGGGGCTGTGTTCATTAGGCTCAAAATGGATGGAATCGTGGGGAGAACAACATGGACGTACTGGTTACAAAAAGAAATGCTCATTTTCCATTGTTGTCCGGTTGCAAAAGTGTTAAAAAATATTTTCCCTTTTGAACGTGACTCAGATGGAGGAAACACTTGTGCCTCAGTCTTTCTCTCCAGACCTCCTGATGGTTACCGTATATTTCATCATTAAGGCTGTTTCCCTAAATGGAAACTATACCTGTTACAATCAGTATTTTATTTCCTTCAACTTTGTTGTCTTGTAAATATATTCATTCCACTTATTTCATGTGGATTTGACTGTGACACTACAACTTTTTAGTAAAATGAATGTAAAGTTCTCTAAATGAAACCTGGATCCGTTATAAACCATTTGAAAGGTTTCCGTGTTGATGGGAGCTGAGTGCTGCGGTTCGCCAGTGCCTCTTTGTGCTCCTTTGCCAGGCCTGTTGGGAAACACGATTGTTCCGGCATTTGGCGGGGTGCAATTTAGAAATGTAGATTTCGATTGTCATTCTTGGCTATCGAAATCACACACTAATTATTTGCTGTCTGAAAAGATTTGCGGCAATGCTACATGTCTTCAACTTGTGTTTAGAGAAGAATCCCTGTGAAGAGTAACACATTTTTCATTTAGGTAGACTGTTCATTTCGGTTAATGGGAGATCATTTGCCTGTCCAGTGATTAGTAAAGGCAATGAAAGGCTGTTTAATGAACATGGGTGTTGGCTGGGATGTCTGTGTGGTCAACACCATAACTCCTGGGAATCAAGGATCAGAAAATATTAACCTTCAGACACTGAAAATTAATAAGGGGAAATAATTGTTTTTATGTGCTTTGAATTTAGCACAATTTCTTTTTTAAAGAGAACAAAAACTATTGGCACCTGCAGTGTTCTCTTAACCTCATGATTAACTCCAAATTTCAATGTAAATCACAGTGAATGAGTCCTACGATCTTCAAATATTAGTCATTGGGCAATACATATTGGTCTTAAATTAGAAACATGAAGACAATCTGAAATCGAAGTTAATGAGAAACATTTGTCCAAATTCTGAGTTCTGTTGTGGTTTTTTATTTTTTTTTCATGCAAGGATATAGGAGCCTAAAAGAGTTAAGTTTTGTGTTTCGAATTGAACCCAGCAATGAAACAGCAATACTTAACTAGTCACAAAGATCCCACTACTTGTATGAACTATGTTGTCAGAGCACTGTAAATTACCATTGTGAGTTAATGTCATTATTTTCACTGTACAGATGTCCGTTTTTACAATGTTACTGCTGCTTCAGAAATACTAACCATGGCGTTAAACCTAATGTATTTTGCTGTACTTTACTTATTATGAATGTTCAAGGTACAGTCGTGTTGCTTAGAAATCAAGGCTGAGGTTAATTCCATTTCAGTTCACTCCTGTTGAGGAAGCTTACATTCCACTTTCTTGTCTCCGCTCTACAGGGAAGCAAATGGTAGTCGGAGTTTCGGTTGACTTCCCCGATTTGTTTAATTTGAAATGGAATTTAACCCCGCTGTTTTTGGACAGGAGTGTGCGGTGTTAATGAGAACTATTGGGCCTTACTCTGCTGGTGGAGGACAGCTTCACTAAACTGACTGTTAAATGTACTGTAACATGGCACCGTGTTTCTTATCCAGTGTTGGGAGCTCAGCCATTTCATTGGTTCTGGACCGGTAGGAATAGGTTCACCCCATGGTCCAAAATGTGGTAAAATACAAACGCAGCGTTTCGTTTTGATAAAACCTGCCTGTTGTGAATGAGCTTCTTTATTTTTTTTATTTTTATTTTTTTTTACAGTACAACACTTAATAATCGATTATTAAGAAGCTTGGTATAGAAAAATAATTAGTATTCCAAGTTCTTTGGATGCAGTGGGAACATGCGTATTATATATACCCGGTGATTACATTCCCCGTTCTGACTTTATGTTGACAAAACTCTATGAATGTCTGGTCACTCACACACTTGCGTTCCGCTGCAGTCACAGAGCTCGGGCTAATTCATCAGACCACACAGCATGTACAGGGCTGTGTGCGCGTTTTGGCCTGTATCGACATGGAAACCCTGTCATCCTCATGCCTTGATGGGGTGTGTGTGTGTGTGTGTGTCCTGTGTTTTTTTTTTGTGACACTATGCCTGCCATTTATTACTGCATACTAACTGCTTTGGAATATTGCTTTGAAATGGGTCTTTCTGCTTTCATTTCAAACGGATGTTACGTTTCATTGAAAAGACAAAGGGTCACAAATGGCTTCCTATTCCCATCGTAGTGCACTCTTTTGACCAGATCCCTATGAGACCCGGTCAAAAGTAGTTCTCCATATAGAGGTTTGGATGTAATTTAGTATGCATCCTATGGCTACTGTAAATAGGCTAAAGCCAGTCTTTTAATGGCAGCATTTTCCACAGATCTAGTGTCGGCTTGGCTGTTTTATTCGTTGTGATTATTTACATTGCATGCTCCTTTTGTTAAACATCAGTCATTGTTTTATCCTTCCATATCTATATTTATACAAAATATGTTTGATTTTCTGTACAACTGTACATATTTCCTGTTTGGTTCACTTCGCTCTCCTGTGGTGGAATTAGCAGAAATGTTGACTTGAAATAAAACAACTTCAGACTTCTACATTTTGACTGTCAAAAGCATGAAATCATGTACTTTTTCTTTTGACATTGAGTCTATATCTGTCCCTGTATCTATCGTCAATTTTACTGTGTATGTGTGTCCATCCATCCATCTTCTCCCGCTTATCCGGGGCCGGGTCGCGGGGGCAGCAGTCTAAGCAGGGATGCCCAGACTTCCCTCTCCCCAGACACTTCCTCTAGCTCTTCCGGGGGGACACCGAGGCGTTCCCAGGCCAGCCGGGAGACATAGTCCCTCCAGCGTGTCCTAGGTCTTCCCCGGGGTCTCTTCCCGGTGGGACGGGACCGGAACACCTTCCCAGGAAGGCGTTCCGGAGGCATCCGAAAAAGATGCCCAAGCCACCTCAGCTGACCCCTCTCGATGTGGAGGAGCAGCGGCTCTACTCTGAGCTCCTCCCGGGTGACCGAGCTTCTCACCCTATCTCTAAGGGATCGCCCGGCCACCCTGCGGAGAAAGCTCATTTCGGCCGCCTGTATCCGGGATCTTGTCCTTTCGGTCATGACCCAAAGCTCATGACCATAGGTGAGAGTAGGAACGTAGATTGACTGGTAAATCGAGAGCTTCGCCTTGCGGCTCAGCTCTTTCTTCACCACGACAGACCGATACATCGACTGCATTACTGCAGAAGCTGTACCGATCCGTCTGTCAATCTCCCGTTCCATCCTTCCCTCACTCGTGAACAAGACCCCTAGATACTTAAACTCCTCCACTTGAGGCAGGCACTCTCCACCAACCTGAAGTGGGCAAGCCACCCTTTTCCGACTGAGGACCATGGCCTCAGATTTGGAGGTACTGATTTTCATCCCCACCGCTTCACACTCGGCTGCAAACCGTCCCAGTGCATGCTGAAGGTCCTGGTTAGAAGGGGCCAACACGACAACATCATCTGCAAAGAGCAGAGACGAAATTGTGTGGTCCCCAAACCTGACACCCTCCGGCCCCTGGCTGCGCCTAGAAATTCTGTCCATAAAAATTACGAACAGAACCGGTGACAAAGGGCAGCCCTGCCGGAGTCCAACATGCACTGGGAACAAGTCTGACTTACTGCCGGCAATGCGGACCAAGCTCCTGCTTCGGTTGTACAGGGACCTGACAGCCCTTAGCAAAGGACCCAGGACCCCATATTCCCCAAGCACCCTCCACAAGATGCCGCGAGGGACACAGTCGAATGCTTTCTCCAAATCCACAAAACACATGTGGATTGGTTGGGCAAACTCCCATGAACCCTCCAACACCCCGTAGAGGGTATAGAGCTGGTCCAGTGTTCCACGGCCCGGACGAAAACCACACTGTTCCTCCTGAATCCGAGGTTCTACTATCGGCCGTATTCTCCTCTCCAGAACCCTGGCATAGACTTTCCCGGGGAGGCTGAGAAGTGTGATCCCCCTATAGTTGGAACACACCCTCCGGTCCCCCTTCTTAAAAAGAGGGACCACCACCCCGGTCTGCCATCCAAGAGGCACTGTCCCCGACCGCCACGCGATGTTGCACAGGCGTGTCAACCAAGACAGCCCCACAACATCCAGAGACTTGAGGTACTCAGGGCGGATCTCATCCACCCCCGGTGCCTTGCCACCGAGGAGTTTCTTGACCACCTCAGTGACTTCAGCCCGGGTGATGGACGAGTCCACCTCTGAGCCCTCATCCTCTGCTTCCTCAATGGAAGACGTGTCAGCGGGATTGAGGAGATCCTCGAAGTACTCCTTCCACCGCCCGACGACATCCTCAGTTGAGGTCAACAGCTGTCCACCTCTACTGTAAACAGCGTTGGTAGGGCACTGTTTCCCTCTCCTGAGGCGCCGGATGGTTTGCCAGAATCTCTTCGAGGCCAGCCGATAGTCCTTCTCCATGGCCTCACCGAACTCCTCCCAGGCCCGAGTTTTTGCCTCCACAACCACCCGGGCTGCAGCCCGCTTGGCCTGTCGGTACCCGTCAGCTGCCTCAGGAGTCCCACAAGCCAACCAGGCCTGATAGGACTCCTTCTTCAGCTTGACGGCATCCCTTACTTCCGGTGTCCACCACCGGGTTCGGGGATTGCCGCCTCGACAGGCACCGGAGACCTTACGGCCACAGCTCCGAGCGGCCGCTTCGACAATGGCGGTGGAGAACATGGTCCACTCGGACTCAATATCTCCAACCTCCCTCGGGATCCAGTCGAAACTCTGCCGGAGGTGGGAGTTAAAGATCTCTCTGACAGGAGACTCGGCCAGACGTTCCCAGCAGACCCTTACAGTACGCTTGGGCCTGCCGAGTCTGTCCAGCTTCCTCCCCCGCCATCGGATCCAACTCACCACCAGGTGGTGATCAGTTGACAGCTCCGCCCCTCTCTTCACCCGAGTGTCCAAGACATACGGCCGCAGGTCAGATGAGACGACAACAAAGTCGATCATCGACCTGCGGCCTAGGGTGTCCTGGTGCCACGTGCACTGATGGACACCCTTATGCTTGAACATGGTGTTCGTTATGGACAAACTGTGACTAGCACAGAAGTCCAATAATTGAACACCACTCGGGTTCAGATCCGGGGGGCCGTTCCTCCCAATCACGCCCCTCCAGGTGTCACTGTCGTTGCCCACGTGGGCGTTGAAGTCCCCCAGTAGAACAATAGAGTCCCCAGTCGGAGCACTTTCCAGCACCCCTCCCAGAGACTCCAAGAAGGTCGGGTACTCTGCACTGCCGTTCGGCCCGTAGGCACAAACAACAGTGAGAGACCTATCCCCGACCCGTAGGCGCAGGGAAACGACCCTCTCGTTCACCGGGGTAAACTCCAACACATGGCGGCAGAGCTGGGGAGCTATGAGCAAACCCACACCAGCCCGCCGCCTCTCACCATGGGCAACTCCAGAGTGGTGAAGAGTCCATCCTCTCTCAAGGAGTGTGGTTCCAGAGCCCAAGCCGTGTGTAGAGGTGATCCCGATTACCTCTAATCGGAACCTCTCAACCTCACGCACCAACTCAGGCTCCTTCCCCTGTGTATGTGTGTGTATATATATATAATTTATTATATATATTATACTGTGTTTGTATGTATTGTATACACATAGTCTATATATAACTACTGTTCCTCCAAGAACTCCATGCAATCTCTAAAATATTCTTCATGACTTGGGAATAACAGCAGATGGCGCTCTTTTCATTTATTTTTGTGAAGAGGAAAATAATCACTGTCTTTTCATCTGTGTGTGTTTTTTCATTATTCGGCTATAGAAGTGAGAAGCGATCTGAAGATTCAATTGAGCTGTTAGTAGTGATTCTGTAAGTTGTCGGGAGGAGGGGGTCAGGAGGTCACAGAAGCCCGGTCAGGGTCTGGGGTCGGTCACAGCTACCAGTCCATTTCAGAACATGGTGAATCGGCCAGATATTTGTCACGGCGGCATCCTTTGTGTGTGTGTCTGTGTGCGCTGTATGGTCATCTGAACTGGCACTAACAACGAGTGGAAACACTATCATCAAGTCCGTCTTTATTACTACAAGGTGTTAGTGGGCCAGCTCGCTTTGAAGCGGATTCCCTGTGTTGAAAATTATAACCGTAGCATATGAATTAATTAACATCGGGGCGACTGTGTGACTTAGCTGAGATATTAAGATCTGAAGGCTCTATACGGGCGTGATCCTCTGAATCACTCAGCACACCAAATGTTCTTCGTTTTAACGTCAGGAGCAGAAAGGGCAACGCTGCGGTGTGTTCTCGGCCTGCCCGGCAGCTACCGAGCCTCGCCTCCGTTCGCCGAGAAACTCTGATCGCGACCGGGATCTCTACGGTGTGTTCTCGACCTGCCCGGCAGCTGCCTCGCCTCCGTTCGCCGAGAAACTCTGATCGCGACCGGGATCTCTGCGGTGGCCGTGTCTCATCTCCGACACGCCACCGAGGCCTCCTCGCCACTCTACGACGCTCTACTTAGCTCTATTAGTATTCACATGCTGAAAATTAATTGTGTTAAACCCCCTCCTCCCGCCAATTTCCCCCCGCCCTGGCAAACCCCCTTCTGTTTAAAGATCTTTATGGTGTATGATTAGGGCACATTTCCCCGAGCAGGCAGGGAGTGGCGGCTGGGTCGGTAGGTCGCCATAATGAAAGAAAACGACTTCATTGTGAGATGACTAGGCCATAAATCATCAGGCCATTTTCTATAAATCACGGCAGATGGCAGGGAGCTGTGCGGTGGACTCATGGGAGCTCGTATGCCCCTGTGCATGATGGGAATGGCTGTAACGGCAGCGCAGCGCCAGACGCTGGCAGAGTAAGAGGTCAGTGAGAAGAGGAAGACAGTGAAGCAGAGAAGCCGGGCGCTGTGGGGGGAGGGCAGGGATGATAGGAACGAGAGGTTTAGTTTATGTGTGGGTCTGTGTGTGTGTCTGTATCTGTGTGTCAGAGTACCTGCCTGATGAGATGCAAGAGGACCCCGGAGGTCTTGGTAACAGCACCTCTCCAAGCTGCCCTCCATTTAAGGTTTCTAATCTGCCTGTTTAGTATGGAAGGGCCCCCATCAGGCGGCTGGCTCAGTCCCACAGCTGCAGGGAGCAGAGCAGCACCTGTGTCAAGCAGACATTAGATGTCTGCCGTTCTGGGAGTGTGGGAAGTGATTTTCTCTGTTTTATTATTCAGGACGATTAGGAAACAGGAACAGAGTGCGATTCAGGGAACTGCTGTCTGAATATACCGTATTTCATGTCATTTCAAGCCAACAGAGAGCCACATATAGTTAAAAAGGCTTTTCCACAAAAGATTTCTGTCTGACAGTTTTTCCAATTACAAACACTCCATTGCCAGTTATGATTGTCTCCCTGCTGATAATCTTGTCATTATTTAAAGAATCTAAGTTATTAAATTACACTATAATTACACTTTAGTCTGACAGTAAAACTTTGCCAAGTGCCAGAAACAGCTTATGCGTGTTCTGTCGAGTTGGTTCTTGATTTAACTCTGTTCCGTGTACTTCCACTAGAGTGCGCCTCAGTGCTTCCAAATTGGACTAGACACCACACTCCACCTGATAGTACAAGATGAAAACCACCAACCTGTTGAATGCTACAATGGATTAACAACAACATTGTATAGACAGATAACTATGATTTCCCAGGCTATAGGTTGTTTTTGTGCTTATGTTCTTTTATTATTTTTTTTTTGCATAGCAGCAGCACAAAAGCTTACTCTCAGAGTACATTATTTTCCTCCTCAGCACAGGGGCTAATTGATCTCTGTGTTTGCAGCCCCCTCTCTGCTCCGCGTGGCAGGGGCCAGCAGCACAATGCAAGCCTGTGATTATGGTTTGATTTAACACCATAATACAAGATGGCTTCCTCTGAGAGAGGGGATTTATGGACCTGTCTTGGCAGCGGGCCCGCCGTTTCTCAGATCTGCTTTTTACTCTGGTGACCCCTCTGACCCAGGGGTCATTAGAACCCCCAGAGCCTCTCTGATTGGCTGGACCGAGGATTCTGGAACACTTATTCTCCATCAAACATTGTAGTTATTGTGGTGCCGGTCACAGCCAGAGCCCAGCAAATCCTAGCGACAGCTGGTTGAAATTGTCACTTGTGATAATTGTGTATAATTCTATTTTTATTCTTTGTTTGTTTTTTTCTCTCAGTTTTACCCCCCCCCCCCACCCCCCCCCTCAGCAGTCAGCAGCAACAGAATATTAATGAAAGTAATTTGAGTGGAAGAAATGTTGATTCAGCAATCTTGAATGAGCACAAATACACATAACCCCAGGCATAAATGTGTCAGTGGACAAAATAAATGATCCTTATGAATACAAAGAAATACATAGATTATCTAAAATATTACATTGTTTAAACAGTCACAATTCTAGTATGGCTTTAAAACTTTATCTGCCAAAAGAAGAGAAAAAGAAATGTGCGCACTGTTCCTCCTCAGGGGGAATTGTTGCAGTGGGGGAATTCTTCACATTCATGTATTCCTCTGTTACATCACACTTAAAAGAAATGGTGCCCCATTAGCCTCTTCCCTTCTATTTTCTACTCCTCCTTTCTTCTAGTGCTGCTTTTTCAGTCCAGCTGGCTCTCCACCAGAGGTTCAGTTTTCCTAGGAGAACCCTCAGTTGAAATGTTTAGTTAAAACAGAACAACCGAACCAACTCAGGAACAAAAGTCTGAGTCTTTGACCGAATGCCCATCTGATAAACATTACTCTACTCACAGGGTTTAAGCACTTGTTTCAGTGGAACGTGGGGGGCTCAGGTAACCAGTCTGTGTTTGGTCCGTCTACTCTCCGGCTTCATAATAGGAGCATCATTTTTTTTGTTCTAAAATAGTGTTTTTGTGTACTGGAAAACTATTTCCATTCCATATTGACTACTGCAAAATGTATTGCATACATACGACCAGGGACCAGCTGTAATTCAAAACACCAATGCTCTTTGATGCACTCCTTTACTAGCGTTGCTAGTTCATGTATGTGTTCGACGTGTTCAGGTAAAGTCCCAGCTAACTGTCCCCATAGATTCATAATGAGTGTATATGATATGCGCTGTCATCCGCTGAAGGGCACTGGGAGCGTTTGAAGGTGGCCCTCATCCTAACAAGGCTGAGTGGCACGGAGGCCTGATCTAGCTGTCAAGGCGCACGGCACCCCGGACCAGACATTAATGCAAATTATGGCCTGATAATTTAATAACTTTGCAGGCTTGATCCGTCCTTTTTATTACAATTATCATCATTCGGGGGGTTGCGTTCCATCATCACAAAATAAACATCATTTATCATCCTTGTGGTGATTAGCTTCTGACAGGCATCGGGCTCCGGCTGCTTTGCATAAATAGGTTCTAATGCGGGGCAGGCCGGACGAGCAGCGAGAGAGAGAGAGAGAGAGAGAGAGAGAGAGAGAGAGAGAACGGCTATTTTTCATAGTCGTTAGATTAGATGTTGTCTATCTGCTGAAGCTTTATGTGAGGTTATTACTGCACTGATAATCAAAGGAAAGAGTCAGGGTTGTTTTCAGAGGGAAGCGATGTGATGAGAAGAGAGGCCTGGAGAAGGGGAGAGAGGGAAGGAGAGGTGGAGAGGAGACATCCCTTCTCTCGCTCGTCATGTCCCTTTTCGCCCGTTCTGTCCTGTTTATTCCCCAGCCAAAGCATGCGCCTCCCAGCCACCGCGGCAGGGCTGGAACGAGCCATACAGCAAGCCTGGCGCCTCAGCCAAGGTGCTTTACAGCAGGCTCTCTTAACTGCTGTGGAAAAATTATGTTGCATTTCCCTGCTGATCAAAAAGGCGTGTTAATGGCCACTCTGATTTATAAGCTGAGAGTAACTGCAGGTTCTTTAATAAAAGGGAAATGATCATGTTTTGGAGCCTTTTCACTTGGTCCACTTTGGCAGACTGGGTCTCTCTTCTCACTAGGAAAACCATTAGCCTGCGTTGCTGAGGAATTAGGTCACTATAGCGTCAGTCTATAAATCTGTGGTATTAGTAGCAGAGTCACTGTTTTTTCTTTGTAATCTTTTATAGAAACTGAGTAATTGAGTTAATTAATTCTAACATACATTATTCTGTGTTATACATTATCTGTTTGAAATAACTACAATCGTTTCAACTGCTTAAATAGATTTTTATGCAGGACAGGCCGGATGTTAAACTGTAGTCTGTGCCATTGAGAGAAGAAAATCCCAGAAGAAAACACAAGGCCTTTGTTCTTTTGAATCTTAGCTACAGTGCATTTCTGTTATGAAATGCTGGGTTGAGATGTACTTCCCTTCAGGAGAACCAGTCTTCCCTCAGACCACAATGGAATAGATTCTTCAAACCATATTTTCCCTGTTACGATGTAGAAATATATTATTTATGTTCAAACCAAACCACATTGTTGACCTTCTATGCCATGCAGATCAAAGAAGGTGGTTCATCTGCTTGGGTCTTTAGTCTCTCAATGAAAGCTTCAGAGTTTTGTGGAGGTTTACTCCTTGGCTTCGTTATAGGGTAAGTGGGTATGTTCTGGGAAAGATTCTCTAGACAGATTCACGGTCAAGATTTTCCGTCTCGACTACATTTCCATGGTTAGGAACTGTCCAACTTCTGCTGTTTCACTGTTTGAAGCCGACAGTTCGTCAGTAGATGTGGACGACAATGCAACCCTGTAGCACACCTTGGATATTATCTGATCAAGCCTGTGGATGATGGAATGTCTGTTTCACTTTCATTTGTTCATGAAAAAGTATCAGACACATTCAGATAATTACATGAAAAGCCTGTATGCAAGTGTTGAATTGGATGCCTGTTGATAGTTTTTGGCTGGGCTACTACTTTAAAAATATTTCTCACAATAGCAAAGCTAAACAGGAGATGAATGTAATGGCCGAAGATCGAGTGGATGGTGCTGCCCGCCAACTGTCTTTCCTGATATTGGATCTAAGGTTACAATTCTGACATTGTTTCAGATGTACAAATTCAACATATTTTATAGCTCATGTTTTTAATTAGTTGCCATGATTACATTATCCTGAATTTTGCACAGCAGTTGACATCAATAACGTCATGGAATCCAAGGCATTTTCCAGGTAGATACCATGTCCTAAAATGTTGACGAGTGACATCACATGTTTTTGATTCAACCAGTTAGTACACAGCGATCAGGTTCTAGATGGAAATTGAAACGTTTACAATGGACCTATTTTAATTATCAGAACTTGTTTAAATCAGTCGAGCTGTAATTTCCTACACCATGTCCCTTTCTCAGTAAATTCATTTGAGGGCAGTCTATTTGATTTATGTCTCCAACTAAATCAAAAATGAAAGCTAAAGAAAAATCTAAGATGTAAAAAATTTAACTATCCAAGAATTAGAAACGTCTTTAAATATCAAAATGTATTGCTTTCCTAACCAAACACAAATCAATATGACTTTTTTAATAGACTATAGTTTAGGCTATCTTACAAAGTAATTTAGGTATTAATTCAACTAAAAACACTTGAGGTAACTATTAAGTGTATTTTCATGTGGGCTAAATATCGAAATTGTGGATGTTCAAGACAGACTGAGAAGGTCACAGTTCTGTGGAAATCTTTATAACTGCTGTGAAAATCTGTTTATAATATCAAACCTTATTAACCACATACACTATTACTTTCAATGTAATCTGAACTGGAACACGTCTGTTGATCGTGCAGTTAGATCAAGCACAGCAACAACATTCATGAGTTGTATTCTACTTGAACTTTGTTGTGCCTTCAAATGGTTTGATACCAAAGTGATGGTACATTTAGATAACACAACATTATTTTTCCATCTGGAATCTGGTTGTGATTTTGACATTACAGCGATACCACATTGAGAATTGTGGTACAGCACACACTTTTGTTTAACACTAAACCTCACAGCTTTCAGCACTCGGAAAGGCGGGGAAACATCAGGGCAACACCGGGCCACAGGAAGGGGAGGGGAGGACCAAGGTCAAAGCGCATCCAGAATCTTTAGCCCAGTCCTACTGCAGGGGTGCTCGGTACCGATCAGCTGCCGGACTCCGTAATTCCATCCCCTTAGCAGCCTCTAATAAAAGCCCCAGCCTGATGAGAGAGGGATGGGTGGATGGGGGTGGCGGTGGGGGAGGGCGGTTGGGGCGTGTTAAAGCTCTGCAGATAGTGGGGTCTTCGGGGGTCAGGATGTCACGGCTGTGGTAGTAGCAGAGGGAGGTCAGGAATGACACCTTGCTGTTCGTGGGCCCCCAAGTCATCCCTCTCGGGGACTTTAGGAAGCCCTCATTAAAACCAGAACGCCTGGCCTCAGGTTCACCACACCTCCCCTTAAACTCTGCCTTCCTCTCGTTTTGAACAAATCCCACCATCCCCTACCCCAGTAGGTTTAATTGACCATTTTGGATTCATCGATAAATTATTGTTTTCTGAGATTATCACGGAATTGTTCATCAAAATGGCACTGAAGCCTCTGTGCGAGTTGATCTTTGAAGTAATGAGCATCACAATTGTTTTTCAAACGCCTTATTGTATTTCACTAATAAACTGCTAATATTGTTAAGTCCCTTAAACAGATGGTATGCTATTGAAAGACAGATGCTATTTTGCATAGCAACACATCATGAATATGTATGTGGTATTAGTTCATGACACTGATGGCCCCCTACTTGATTGGATAAGCCTTTAAAATGTATTGGAAATACCAGAACACATTTCTGTTAGCTTTTCACAACATGCTTTCCTTTTTTGTTATATATTTATGCTGTAATGTTTTTTTCCTTGAAGTTAAACCCAATAATGCTTTGGATGGACATTTCTTTAAAAAAAATAAAATGTATATGCTACATTTTATTTCCAGGTGTCTCTGAAATAGTAACATAGTAAGCTAACGTTTTAAACATGTTATGTTAACATCTTTAACATTTTACATTCTGTTGTTCCTTAGCATTGTGAACATCTTAAGGTACCTTAAGTTTTAACATTTCACTGTCAGTCTACACCTGTAAAGAAGCGTACGGCAAATACAATCTGATTTGATAACCTGACAGTTCTCCCCACCCCTGTAGTCCGGGGTTTTATGTCCTTGATGATGAACAGGTTCCCCCAAAAGCACTCGCATTGTAGCCGCCGTGTGGAGAAGAGGACAGATCCGTCATTACTTTTGACTGTTGTATAGATAGGTGGGTCCCAGGTGAGTCTGTTCTGGGCTGTTGATGTGGGACGCTCCTGGAGTACGGATTGGGCCCCTTCTTAGCACCAAGCTCGTCCTGTGCCCCAGTAATTGGTTATTTTTCTCGAGGTGTGCCTCCATACACTTCGTCTCGTTACCCTGTGTTATTTGTTATTAATAAGGCTTATTTCGTGGATGAGGGCGTTCTATTTGGGTAAGGGCTGTCTGTGCCACCAGAGTGTTGCGCAGCTTCTCGGGGGGCACAGCTGGATCTTGTTTCTAAACCTCCATCTGGAGTCCATTTCTGGTAAATCTTCAAACTTTAAACCATGACATCTTCACAAAGCTTAGCAGCATGACTACATGACAGAGGTGCCCCCGCCCCCCCACCCCCCCACCCCAAATATACACGTACAGTACCGGCAGATATACGTCCATACATACATATACGTCTCTCTCTCTCTGTCTCTCAGACGGTTGGTGTCTTTCTGTCCCACTCCGCTCTCTGACCTTTCAGCAGAGGTAGATTATACAGGAAGAGTTGTTAATATTCACCAGGTACAGACACATTACCCTCACTGTCCTACTCTTCCAAGGCCCTTTCCTACCATTGGCTGTGAAATGGTCCTATTGTAATGAACGGATCAGAAGTCAGAAAGTGTGTGGAACACCACCAAGGATTAATTATTAAAGTATTAATACTTCTGCGAAAACCACCTCAGGAGGCTTCATCCTTGCAGTCCCAAGCCAGTGGCTCCAGCTCGGCTGCAGGGTAGCATTTAAGATCTCCCTCTGACATGGTTCTATTTGATGTGTGGGTGCTGGACTCCAAAATTGAACTTCATTTTACACACTCTTGAGAGATTATTAACCTGGCCACCATAAGACGTTGAAAAAATATGCCTTCCTGTTTGAAAAGACGCCTGAAAAGATGTTGTTTTGCCCAATGGGAATTCATTGATTTATACGTGCTGTGCATTCATGTACCGGTTTGGTTGTTCCTGTTTTAGTTTGTGTGTTTAACCATCGACAAGTTATTGAGCATGGATGTCGCAGAGACATGAAGCCACTCAGCGATGCTAATGGTTTGGGTGCATCATGGCGTCTTATGGAAAATTCTGATTAGGTGAATGACTGCGGTGCTGCTAAATCAATCAGCGCTGGATCCACCCACTCCGTCAAGAAAAATCTTCTTTGTGACAGAAGAGATGGGGAAGGAGACACCATGTCCTCTAAACCTCGAACCCTCCTTATCAAACATCACATTACACCATTAAAGCCACAGCCATGCATTATTACATATATTATTACATATGACATGCTAACAAGGCCGAATCTTCCCCACAAAATAGCCCCGCGGCCCCAGTTTCGGCTTGTAATGTCAGCGTTGATGGATCATGCACTGAAATTCCTGATAGGTCATTCATTTTTATTACAATTATATCATGTAAATTTCCCTGAAATCCAGCCGGGCCTTTTTGCCACTGAAAGACAAAATTAATTTATGAATCAATTTCAGCGCGGCCCCGGCCAGCACAGAGCGCCACTGTCACGCCTGCAGTAGACTGGCAGCACGGATAGAAAATGTGCTGTTCCAACTGAGCAGGCATGGGACAACCCCATTTAAAACCGAATCATTTCCTCAATACGAACCAGGCACTGCCACAGCCAATATGTAGGCAAAACCACTCTCCCTTCCCCAAACCCCGCCCCCGCTTCTCCCCTCCTTTCCCTTCGCCTCCTCTCATCCACTCTCCCCTCCTCCCCTTCCCATCCATTCCCTCCCCTCCCCTCCTCGTTGGGAGTGTTTGTGCAGAACACTGTTCTGCTGCTCTCTCTGTCTCAAAACGGAAGCCCCTGACACCACTTTGGGAGAGGAGAGCTCTGGTATTGTGCTGTATTTAATTAACCACACTGAGGAGATCTAGGAGAGGCACTTCAAGTGAGCCTGCCCGGGTGGGTCTTCTGCTGCTTTATGCAAATGCTCTTCACTCTGGAAGTTAGATGAGAGAGGAGGAAAGTGTGGAGGGCTGGCTGCCCCTCTTGGAAGCTCTCACAGGGGCCTGGTGAGAATAGGGAGACCCTCAGATCTCCGACAGATCACTAACAGACATGTGTTGGCCCGTCCATAGGGAAGTGTGAGTGTGTGAGTGTGCGCGTGTGTCAGTTTGTGTGTGTGCTGGAGGTGACGGAGGCTGGATCTAATGCATCATGGTGGATGGGGATGTTCCGAGTCGGGGACACAGAATGTGAGTCTTCTCTGATGAATATGTAGGGTGCTGTGGAACAGTGTGTGGTTGAAATGCAAAATCTGAAAAAATACATACACACGTATATTTTATTTAGCCATTTGCTGAATAAACAACAGCTACGGTGGACCACGGCAGGGCCCTGTGAAGACCTCCAAGCCCTGGTGTGGTAATTAGGGGGGGGGGGGGGGTGCTGGTACCCCGGCCAGCCTGGAGCTGCTCGGCTGGGCTAATTGATTGATTGTCCAGCATGGCGCTCACAGTTCTTTGCCCTGCTCCCATTGCTCACCCAATCAGTCACCAGCCTGTGTCAGCGGCTGTATTGAAGAGTTGTTTGTACTGTATTTGAGGAGTCGTTTGTACTGTATTTGAGGAGTCGTTTGTACTGCCGGCCTGTGGCTCGAGTTTCTGGTTGTGATAGGACTGCATCCCTCTTTCCGCAGTTGCGGATCCGGATCTGACAAGGTCACTCCTTTTTAAGATGCATATTCCAACAACATACTGCTTGTAGGTTTGCAGCTCTTTAATGCTTCCCATGATGGGTTTATTTTAATAAGAAACAGACTTTCTAATTTCTTGTAACATTAAAATAAATGTTAAGCTTTCTCATTTTCACCATTCAATAAATCTTTCTCCGCATGTTTTCGTACGCACAGAAATCGTTGATTCCGAAAAAGAAATATTTGATTAAAAGCTGTGAGAGGTTTTAGAAAATAATTCTCTACACATTTCTAGAGGCTGAACTCGGGCTAAACAAACCACTCATTCCACACAGCATGCGGGGGAAATCCTGTTCACAGCCCTTTGAAACGCGGAGCTAAAATCCACTCGGGTCATTGCGTCTCAAAATGAACATGTTAAACACAATTTAACGGCTTGAATAAGCCTATTGACCAATCAGCACTTAAACGGACTCCTGCGTGCAAATTCCTGGGTTAGAACCCCTGGCTTGCTGGTGTTATGCAGTAGGCTTCTTGCCTTTATAACATACAGCCAACTGATTCAATTACATTGCAATGCCCTACTGACAAACATTAGTGTTGCTATGAAATAAAATCAGGTTCCAGAAATGTGCAGGAAGTCATGGCTTAATGGCTCCCAGAGGTTCAGGTGTGATGGTGTTGAATGCTGAGCAAAAATCCACAAATGGGAGCCTTATGTAAATGTTCCTGGATTATCAGCGTGTTCTAGGATAAGGTACAGGGCCATCTTTACGGCATCGTTTCCCACTGACAAAGCCTGAATCAATTTCTTGACACTTGGCTAGAATGTGGGAGATGGCCAATTTGCAATATTATTAAAATGCTTGTCGGCTCTTGTGTTACAAAGTCATGCTAATAACCTAAAACATATGTCTACTTCCTGCTAGGTATCTAGACTTGGTCCATAAACAACTGCTCTTTAAGCCTCCCTGGCTCATCACGGTCACTTCTGCCTGCGGGCCGGCTGAACTAGGGTGACCTCGTTTTCCTTTCTTGTTTTCTATTATTTTATTTATTTTACCAGGTAATAAGTTAACTGAGAACGCATTCCTTTCACAGCAATGACAAAGGCAAAGGCACATTGAGGGTTAAGTTCATCACACTGGGATTTAATCTAGTAACCTTTGGGTTACTGCTCAGGCGTTAGGCTACTTTCCACCTATAACCAAACATAGGTCATGTTCCAATGCAGCATTTTCACAGATAAAACTTCCAAGAATAAATAATGATTCATTCTACATCTCAGTGAGGGATGCTTGTTCTACAGGGCATACACATACGACTTGTCTCTGCTCTGTGATTGGATGATACAGACAGCAAGATTTGTGGTTAGTGTAGGGCTACTTATGGAATGTCTATGTTGCATAGTAATAACCTCTGAGTATCTCTCAACGTTAAAAATCTGATTTGGCCTCGAGAGCAAGGTGCCTAAACTTTCTGTAATCTTTGAATAGGTAGGCTTTCAGGCGTTCTAAGGAAATGGTCATGGACACTGGTGTCATAGCTTTAAGGGGATGCTGGTTCCGCTATTGGGTTGACAGGACAGAGGAATTTTGGCTGAACAGGAGCTGGCCTCACATACGACAGAAAAGAGACCAGAAGTTGCAGGACCAGGAGCCTGGGTAGTGTTGTAGGGTTTGAGCATAGTCTGAAGGTGGCGATGGGCAGTTCCCCTTGCTGCTCCGTAGTCAAACACCATGTTGTTTCTGTGGGGTGGTTGGACAGTGAAGCTATAATGTCACACTAGGCACAACAGTACCTGTTGTTCTTTCGATGTCGCTTCAGTACTGTACATACAGCTCCGGAAACAATTAAGAGACCACTGCACCAGTTGAAAAGGAAGGTTTTGAGTGAGGAACAGAAGGGTTAAAATTAAGAGACCACTGCAAATTGAACGCTTCTGTTCCTTACTCAAAACTTTCCTAATTTTTTCTGGAGCTGTATTTCTGTAGTACACACAGTGTTAGTTAGCGCATTTCCACACTCTGTTCTCATCCAGTTAGCTTTACCAATACATTGAAGGTGATTGCTAATTTATGCCCAACTTGATTCTTACTTTAACCCCTTGTTCTGTCTGGTAAGATTTCATTTCCTGGGGCTATTTTCTGTCCTTCAATTCTCTGAGAGAATATAGAATTCCAGTGGCAAAAGTGCTTTATAACCTCAGATCAAACGTATTCTCGGCTGAATTTTCTGTCAGAATAAATTCATTTGTTCCTCAGTACTAACACTGTGCACCCCCCACCACACCCCACCCCACTCTCTCCCTCTCTCTCTCAAGCTCTTTTTCCAACTGGTGTGTGTGTGTTTATGTGGTTTAAACAGCTATTTCCTTTGGGCCAATCTGCCAGTGTACATTTTCGACTACATACGGGCAACTGCTCTGTATTCGCCTTGTGCTTTTACAAGTGTGTCCTTTCTCATCTGTTTCTGGAGTGAAACTAGCATTGTGTCAAGGCCAAATTTATGGCAGGGCTAAGACAGGGTCAGAGGAACCTGTTTCAAAGCCTCCATAATCACTTTGAAACATATCCAGTTTCTTTTAATTGTCTGACATGATGAGCTACAGTGTGGAAGAAAAATGCATCGTAGGCATTGTCTGTCGCACGGAGAGCCAGAGTGGCTTCAAAGAAGAAAGTTTGCTTCTGAATTATTTAAGCAATCAACATTCATATACTTCTAAGATTAAAGGGATGTTCACAAAGGACAGCAGATGTCTCTGATGTCGTATCCTTTCAGTTCTATCTATGTTCTCAGCGTTCTGGTTCAATACAACGAGAGGGAGGTGCAATAATGGACTATTTATATTGTGAAGGGATTGGGAGTTTTCTTTTCTTAAAAATATCTAATATTAATTCACAGGCCGGTGGAATTAATTACATATTTCCTGTGTAGTGCTGGAAAATTTGAGACTTTTCAAAAACATTTCTATTCAAACATACCATAACACAAACGTATAACACATTACTATAAAATAACTCACCAGACACAACTTTAGTAAAAAAACAACAGCAATATTGTATTTCATAAAAATTTACAAAAAGATATCTATATACCCAGCACAATAGAGTTAAACAGTAGAGTAAAAAAGTATTTGATTCCTAACACACTATTATATTAATACTGAGGGATGCACTGGAGGAAAAAACCCTCTGCCAGTTTTTCACTGAAAAGGAGTCTTATTTTTCCTTTTAGATTTTTCTTAAATTGTTACCCAAATGAAATGACAATATAATCTAGCCCAGTATATGTATCAAGTACTTGCATGTTCTTTTGAATTAATAAAAAAAAAAATCCTTAAGCAGAGTCTTGAAATTGAGACGCCATGATTAATCTCTAAAGTCCAACTCAACAGACCAATAAGACAATGACATATTGAAGATACTGTATGAAAGCAGACCTGACATGACTAAATGGATTAGAAAAAAAGAGATTTATTCTCAATCTATCATTGAATTATTATTTATAATCTTTTTCGCAGATTCATTGACAGAAAAACACAATTCCGTATGGATGAATGACTCTTATGGAATATGGACCAAAGAATCCGATCGTTTCAGGTCAAGTAATTTACACAATTTACATATTTCGCATCGGGATGTCTTTAAATAACTTTATAACAATAGAAAACTCCCACATTTGTATCATACAGAGTCACCCGGTTGTACTCGTACTTGAACGGTGTCATATGCTTGTTACGCATATGCTTCGGCATAGCCAGGCACTTGGTAAACGTCTTTACTGCAGAACTGTACACTATATCTCATGTACAACATTAACAGAATTGTGCTACGGTTTACATTGTACTTTCTGCACTTACTCGTCTAAGGCAAAATATGGCTTCTCCGTGGATAGGAAATGGCCATCTTAGATCCCTAATAATACTGTACAGGATAACTCATCATGAACGTGGAGGTGTTTTGCAACTCAAATGTTCCTTTGTTTCGGGTAAATGGGCATTCGAATGGTCAAAGTTCATCGATGACGGTGCTTAGTCCAATCGGGTGTTCAGGTGGATTCTGGTACCTTTCCAGAACTAGTGCATTCCATTCTTGCCATACACACAGTCAATTTAAACTCTCGCTGGTAGACACGCTCCTAACAACAGAGCTTGGCGACGCCAGCCAGTCCTCCCGACAAACACGTGCCAGGGCGAATGCACCGACTAAAGTATCGCGGTGCTAGCTGTACCGCGGTGAGTTTGCGCTCGGCGTTATGACATCATGTTGAGGAACTTGCTCTCTTCGGCCAGCGCTGTGAGCAAGGAGCTCATATCTCCAATGGCCATGTTGCTGCCCCCTGCTGGGATGGGCAGGGAGGGCAGAGTGACAGAGTTCCGTGGGGTGGTGAGCCTGGAGGAGGTCTGGGACAGACTCTGGAGGATACTGGGGCTGATGGTGCCCGACATCAGGCTGGAGTGGTCCCCGTCGTCCAGCATGGTGTCAAAGTCAATCTGGGGCTGCTCCGCTCCATTCCTATTGGATAAGTCCACCGTACTGGAGACCTGATTGGTTATTCCCGGAGAGGTCGTGGCAGTCTCTCCGCTGTCCAATGGACACTGAGGGACGTCCGCTACCGATGATGTCAGCGTCTGCCCGTTGACGTTTCCGTTGGGCTCAAAGACGTGTATCTGTCCAGTGTAG